>NC_091985.1:17382342-17682342 GCF_044704955.1 Pristiophorus japonicus
TTCTGCAAGCAGCCTGCTGAAATCGACATCCCCTTGCCGAGTGCCCACCCCCACACCTCCAGCACAGACCTGTTCCATTGTTCAAAGAGTTTCCAAAGAATGAGCTGCGTCTGGCTGATCTCTCTTGAGCTTCTCTCAGTTTGTAGTTGATTGCTCGCATTGTGGGTTGATGAGTTGTGAACGGCCGTTCCTGTGGCCCTTGTTGGTTTCTGCTTGCTGCTGAGAACCTGTTCTCCCGGTTTTGTCTGTGTGTGGGGATAGCAGCTTGTTTAGTGCTGTGAACTTCTTGTTCCAATATTTCGTTAGTTGTCGTACCTGCATTGTAAATCAATTTCTTCTTCCCCTACCAAGAATGTCTGTGCAAGCAGTGCTGTTGCCTCTAAGGTCAGGTTCTTGGTCTCTATGAGCTTTCGGAATATGCCTGCATGGCCTATTCCTTCAATGAAAATGTCTCTTAGCATTTCTCTCCTCAGTTCATCTGAGAACTCACATAAACTAGCCAACCTCCAAAGTTCCGCCACGAAGTCGGGTATGCTCTGGTCCACACAGTGTCTGTAGTTGTAGAACCTGTGTCTGGCCATGTGTAGGCTGCTCACTGGCTTCAGGTGGTCTCTTACCAGTGTGCTCAATTCTTCAAACGACTTGCTTGCTGGTTTCTCGGGTGCCAACAGATCCTTCATTAAAGCATATGTTTTCGAGCCACAGCTGGTCAAGAGATGGGCTCTTCTCTTGTCTGCCTTATCATCGCCTAACCAGTCTTTGGTTACAAAGCTTTGCTGAAGCCTTTCTATAAAGTCCTCCCAATTGTCTCCCGCATTGTACTTTTCATCTGATCCGTTGTTTGCCATTCTGTGGATTCTGTAATCCCGTAACCCGTCGCCACTGTAAAGTCCTGTCCCCTCAGTACAGATTCACATGAGGCATGTAGTGAAGTCAAGGTCACTCTGGACCTACACCTTTATTTCACAGCTCTGGAATGCTGCACTTGCCTGAGACCTGTGCTTATATACCTGTCTCTTGCAAGTGCACCCCTGGTGGTAAGGTATGCTGGTGGTTACAGGTCAAATCTTATTACAGTCATGTATAGCATGTTAGGATACGGTTATATATAATAATGTAAGATACATGACAATGATCTTATTGAATGACCTACTCCGGCACCTATTTTCTATGTTTCTGACGGCTGAAACCGTGTTTAATATAGAAATATCCTCTCTCCACACACACTGATATCTCCAGCACTCCTGGAACACAACTCTGGGTTGCTCTGTTTTCTTTCGCCACTCATCTCCAGATGCCAAGGCAATTTTAGAGAAGAAATAATTTTGTATATATCATTGGATATATTCAAGAGGGAGTTAGATATGGCCCTTACGGCTAAAGAGATCAAGGGGTATAGAGAGAAAGCAGGAAAGGGGTACTGAGATGAATGATCAGCCATGATCTTATTGAATGGTGGTGCAGGCTCGAAGGGCCGAATGGCCTATTCCTGCACCAATTTTCTATGTTTCTATGTTTCTATGTATCTCCCAGGTTACACACATTCACTCCCAGCCGGATCCAGCATGCAACAATCCAAGGTTAGAAGTCTTTAGAGTGGAGGGGGACACTGACATTCATTGTATGATCACCGAGTTTCTCCCTTGTCCCAGCACTGAAACATCGATCAACCTCGCTCGCAACCTCAACAACAACAACTTGTATTTATATAGCGCCTTTAACATAGAGAACCATCCCAACGCGCTTCACAGGAGTGTTATGAGAGTAAATAATTTGCCATCGAGCCGCATAAGAAGAAATTAGGGCAGGTGACCAAAAGCTTGGTCAAAGAGGTAGGTTTTAAGGTGCGTCTTGAAGGAGGAAAGAGAGTTAGAGAGGTGGAGAGGTTTAGGGAGGGAGTTCCAGAGCTTGGGGCCCAGGCAGCTGAAGGCACGGCCTCCGATGGTTGAGCGATTATAATCAGGGATGCTCAGGAGGGCAGAATTAGAGGAGCGGGGGGTTGTGGGGCTGGAGGAGATTGCAGAGATAGAGAGGGGATGTCCCAAAGCATTTTACAGCCAATGAAGTGCTCCTGAACTGTAGTCACTGTTGTAACGAAGGTGTAGAAAACGTGGCAGCCAAATGTGCGCACAGCAAGATCTCGCAAACGTCGGTGTGACAATGACCAGGTAACCTGTTTTAATGATGTGGGTGAGGGACAAATATTGACCAAGAACTCCCCTGTTCGTCTTCAAAATAGTGCCTTGTGATCGTTTAAGCTGACAAACCAGACGAGGCCTTGGTTTAACGTTTCACCCGAAAGGCAGCACCTCTGTCTCTTGTTTGAAGCTGGATTCGTGAACTCAGGTCTCTGGAGTGGGCCTTGAACTCCCAACCTTCTAACTCAAACAACAATAACACTACCCACTAAGCCATGAAAGACTTGGATCATAAAGGTTAGCAACCCTCTCAAGCTTCTCCACAAGAGGAAAATCAGGCTATTTCAGTAGCACTCCGCTTATTTGCTGACTAGGTATTGCTGAATAATGGTGAATTGCCTGTTAAAATGTATACTCGATAACTCTGAGTTGCGTTTTAACAGGCAGACACACCCTATTCTTTTCACACCTATCTTTAGTGCAAATAACCCTGTTGTTAATCCAAATGGTTTACTACGTTAATAGCCCTTACCTTTTATTTAATCCTTTAAGATCGAACCCCTTGTTTTGCACCACTAAGATCATAAGAAATAAATGGATGTGAAAAGGCCATTCAGATAGAACCACTTCTGCAACCCATGTGCATTCAACCCTACCATGGGCTCTCTCCTATTTATTTAATCTCCTGCCTAAATACTCCCTAAAAGTAATCAAGCAAAACTCCTGAATATTCATCTCTCCTCGCATCTTTAACCTTGGCCGAGTGTCCACCCATCCCCCATAGATAAATCCCACAACAACAATTTGAATTTATATAGTGCCTTTAACATAGTGAAACATCCCAAGATTTTGCATGCCCACAGATCCCTGAAGGTTAACAGGGCAGGTAGATAAGGTGGTTGAGAAGGCATACGGGATACTTTCCTTTATTAACCGAGGCATAGAATACAAGAGCAGGGAGGTTATGCTTGAACTGTATAAAACACTGGTTAGGCCACAGCTAGAGCACTGCGTGCAGTTCTGGTCACCACATTACAGGAAGGATGTGATTGCACTCGAGATGGTACAGAGGAGATTTACGAGAATGTTGCCAGGGCTGGAGAATTTAATCTATTTGGAAAGATTGGATAGGCTGGGTTTATTTTCTTTGGACCAGAAGAGGCTGAGGGGAGGCTTAATTGAAGTGTATAAAATTATGAGATACCTAGAAAGAGTGAATAGGAAGGACTTATTTCCCTTAGCAGATAGGTCAATAACCAGGGGGCATAGATTGAAAGTTATGGGTAGGAGGTTTAGAGGGGATTTGAGGAGAACTTTTTCACCCAGGGGTGGTGGGGATCTGGAACTCACTGCCTGAAAGGGTGCTAGAGGCAGAAACCTTCATAATATTAACAAAGTACTTGAATATGCACTTGAAATGCTGTAACCTACAGGGCTATGGACCAAGAGCTGGAAGGTGGGATGAGGCTGGATAGCTCTTTGTCGATCGGCACAGACACAGGGGGCCAAATGGCCTCCTTCTGTGCTGTAAATTTCTATGATTCACACAGGAGTGTTACCAAACAAAACTTGTCACAAAGGGAGATAGTGGGATAGCTCAATCACAGTGGTAGGTTTTAAATAGCGTCTTAAAGGAGGAGAGAGGGGTAGAGAGGGGGAGAGGTTTAGCAAGGCTCAAATCTCTCTTCCCTTGAATATTTAATGCTATTTCTACATCAAAGCTCATTATTTATTATTCTTCTAGACACAAGAACATAAGAACATAAGAAATAGGAGCAGGAGTAGGCCATACGGCTCCTCGAGCCTGCTCCACCAGTTAACACGATCATGGCTGATCCGATCATGGACTCAGCTCCACTTCCCCGCCCGCTCCCCATAACCCCTTATCCCCTTATCGTTTAAGAAACTGTCTATTTCTGTCTTAAATTTACTCAATGTCCCAGTTTCTACAGCTCTCTGAAGCAGCAAATTTCATAGATTTACAACCCTCTGAGAGAGGAAATTTCTCCTCATCTCTGTTTTAAATGGGCGGCTCCTTAAGATTATGTCCTCTAGTTCTAGTCTCCCCCATCAGTGGAAACATCCTCTCTGCATCCACCTTGTCAAGCCCCCGCATAATCTTATACGCTTCGATAAGATCACCTCTCATTCTTCTGAATTCCAATGAATAGAGACCCAACCTACTCAACCTTTCCTCATAAATCAACTCCCTCATCTCCGGAATCAACCTAGTGAACCTTCTCTGAACTGCCTCCAAAGCAAGTATATCCTTTCATAAATATGGAAACCAAAACTGCACGCAATATTCCGGGTGTGGCCTCACCAATACCTTGTATAGCTGTAGCAAGACATCCCTGCTTTTATACTCCATCCCCTTAGACCATTTAATCTTCTTAATAACTTCCCCTTTTGACAATGTTGTCGGCCATCTTGTTTGTCTTCAAGAAATGTATCTTACTACTTCCCAGTTGCCAAAGGTCCACAACACAAAGCTGCCCATAGTTCAGCGGCAATTAGGACTATGGCTGCAGAGGCCACTTGATGGCTGGTGTGAAAAAAATGGGTCAAATATCACATTGCTACAGTAGGGGGAGCCCTTCCATGACGGTGGTTAGGATACGTTTGTTTACTCTGCATCTGGCCTGCCCTGTGTTTGACCAATAGCCAGTGACCCGCGTACTGGTGAGAATTCCTCGGGTCTCTGTGTGTGGGAACATCTTGAAGGTGTTTGTGAATATTTCCTCGGTTTATAATTTTGCTAGCGGTCGTGAAAAGAGAGAAATGCATGTATGGCATTCACGCATTTGGAGAAATGGGAAATTCTTAGGCTGGAAAGAATGTTTTGCATTTCCACCGTGTCTTTCACCACCGACTGCCGGTCGTCCCAAAGCGCTGTACAGCCATTGCAGTACTTGTGAAGTGTGGGCACTGTTGTGGGAAACACAACAGATGATTTGCGCACAGCAAGCTCCCACAGACAAGAATGGGATGATGACCAAATAATCTGTTGTAGTAATGTTGGTGGAGGGATGCATGTTGGCCAGGACACCGGGGAGAACTCCCCTGCACTTCTTCGCAATAGCGCCGCGGGATCTTTTACATCCACCTGAGAGGGCAGGCAGGGCCTCTGTTTCGTGTCTCATCTGAAAGACGGCACCTCCAACACTCCCTCAGCGTTGCACTGCACTGGGAGGGTCAGCCTAGATTTCTTTTGCACTCAAATCTCTGGAGTGGGACTTGAACCCACAACCTTCTGACTTGGAGGCGGGAGAGCTACCTGCTGAGCCACGGCTCCTGCAGGAAAGAAAAGAAAGAAGAAGGAATTTGCATTTGTATAGCGCCTTTCATGTCTTCAGGTCGATCCAAAATGCTTCACAGTCAGTGGATTACTTTTGAGGTGGAAGCACCGTTGGCGTGTCGGCAAAGAAAGGAGCCTTGAGAATAATGACGAGGCGATCTGCTTTGGTGGTGTTGGTTGGGGAGTGGAATATTGGCCAGGACCCCGGGAGAACTCACCTGCCCATCATTGAGTAGCGCCATGGAATCCTTTACGGCCCGCCTGAACAAGCAGGTGGAGGGGCAGCAAATGTTTTGTGGCGGAGGAGCGGCGAGAGATCGTGGCGGAGGTGCGGCGAATGAAGGTACGGGGCCCAGAAGAGCCGAGGGCCCAGGGGCAGCACGGGCCCAGCCCACACTGCGATATGTGCGCGCACTCGGTCCGTGCAGCAGAGCAGGTCTCCAGTCGTCCTGCTTCAACCCTTGCCACTGGACCAAGACCTCGCTCTGTCGAGCCCGTGTGGTGGCTGGTGTGCAACGGTCACCACGCGTTAAAAAAAATCCACGCACAGGCATCTTCCACCCCTGGAGTTCAGGACTGTAACATCGGTTCCTCCATTGAAACATCTGTGAACTCGTCCCTTTTGGTGTAGAAGCAAGTTATCCTCGTTCGAGGGACCGCCCCTATGATGATGATGATGGACGGCTCATCGGAAAGACAGCACCTCCGGCAGTGGGAATTTGTCCTATTTACAAACACTGGCAGCCCCCGGTTTACCACGTAACGCGGTAAGCCTGATAAAGTTGTCACGCACTCCTTATTTGGTCATCACTTTCCCGCGGAGCACAGCCTGCGGTGGCCCACGTCTGCCACTCGGTGGCGCTGCATAAGCCGCAGAAGCTCCCGATCCCCAAACCTATGCCCACGGCAGCTCTTGTTGTGAATGCAACTCACTTGGTCCTCACTCTCTGTGGGCAAAGCCACGTTGATTCGCTGGCGTGTATAGAATGTACTTGAGCCCCGGGGATGTCTAAATAAGTGTTATCAAAATTCTTGCACCTTGACTGTTATTGGCTCAGCGTTGACAGTTTTGATTTGTGAGTTCTTCAATTCTAACGATTAACTTCTTGTCAGATGTATTTGCGACTGCAAGCTTCTTACCAATGAAAAGTTTTCCAGAAAAACACATCGCAACATAAGTGCAATTCTGTACCACTTCCAGGAATAAGCAAGATGTGACAAGTTGCAAGAATTCCAAATTCCCACTGAAACACTGGGTATTTGCAGATGTTCCCCATAGGGAACAGAACTTGCATATATACAGCGCCCTTCCCGGCCTCCAATGTGCTTCAGAGCCAATGAAAAACTTTTGGGGATAGAAATTGCCCTCCACCCGAAAAGGGGCGCGCTGACATTTTTTTTAACGTTTTTCTCCGCCCTGGTTCACGGGGCAGAGATACCGGAGATATTCAGCATTTCGTGTTTTGTTTCTCCGTGGTGCAGTCGGAGGAGGGGTGGGAGTGACCTCGCAGCAAGTCCGCCGGCCCAATCAGTCATCAGCGCCGCGCTGACATGTCACAATGTCTCTCCCCGTCAGTTAAAGGGGACGGCTGCTGCGAACTCTGCAGGTATTTTAGTTAGGCCCACCAGGAAGGCTTTCGGCCAAGAGGGGGTTCATCATCGTAGGCGGTCCCTCGAATGAGGATGACTCAATTCCACGAGTTCACAGACGTTTCAATGAAGGACCCGATGTTCCAGGTCCTGAACTCCAATTGAGGGGGTGGTAGTTGCCTGTGCGTGGATTTGTTTTAACGTGTGTTAACCGTTGCTCATCAGCCACCACACGGGCTCGACAGAGCTAGGCCTTTACCCAGTGGCAAGGGTTGAACCAGGACGACTGGAGACCTGCTCTGCAAGCGGGGGAGCCACGCTGCCTGTTGGCGGCCCGGCCGAACCCAGGGGGCATAATTGCCAGCCCGACCTGGAAGTCCGGCTGACCAAAAAATATAAGATGGCGGCCGCGGCAGTGCGCCCTCCCCTTTAATGGCGGCCATGCCGCCATTTCACACAGAGTGTAATGACAGTAAAAGCTGTCGGGGGCACCGGTTGGCGGTGGGCCCTCTCTCGCGGGGCAATGTCGGGAAAGGGGCTCCCTGCCAGTTGGGAAGGGATCGGCGCGTGCAGATCGCGTCGGGAGGAGGGGCGGAGCGGCCCCCGGACACCGCTCCGCTCCTGAGGCAGTGCAATTTTTTAAATGGCGGCCCCTCCATGGAGCTAGGGCCAGAGGCCTTATCGGGGTGGGGCAATTTCGGCCCCCCAAGTTTAGTGACTATTCTAATACAGGAAACTCAGCGACCAATTTGTGCACAGCAAGCTCCCGCAAACAGTAACGAGATGATGGCCGGATAATGTGTTTTAGATGCTGTTTGAGAGGTAAATGTTGGCCAGGACTCCGGGGATAAAATAATGCAATGGGATCTTTTACATCCACCTGAGAGGGCAGACGTGTAATGTCTCATCCGAAAGACAGCACCTCCGACAGTGCACGCTCCCTCAGCACAGCACTGGAGTGTCAGCCTAGATTTTTGTGCTCGAGTTTCTGGAGTGTGGCTTGACCCCACAGCCTTCTGACTCAGAGGCGAGAATGCTACTCTTTAAACCAAGGTTGGCACTTCATATGCAACTCACTGTGCTGTCAACACTGCCAATTTAATAAGGACTTATTATCTTGCACTAAGGCTCGAGCACATAATCCCGTGTTAACAGTGCTACACTGTAAGAGGCAAAAGCCCTCTGATGAGACATTAAACTCAACCCTCGTCCGCTCGTTCCACTGGCTCAGGAGAAAGAAACGTACTATTGGATGAAAGGCAGGGATTTCTCCGGGTGCCCTGGCCATACCTCCATCAACCAAAGCCACCAAAATCCAAATGGGAATCCAGATTTAGGGGCCATGCATTTAAGACTGTCACTAATGAATCCAATAGGTGAGAGCGGTAAGAATGTGGGGTGGTTGAGGCGAATAGAACAGATGCAAGGGGAAGCTGGATAAACACATGCAGGAGATGGAATAGGTTATGTTGATGAGGTGAGATGAAGTAGGATGGGAGGAGGCTCGTGTGGAGAAAAAAAGAAAGAAAGGCTTGCATTTGTATAGCGACCATCGGACGTCTCAAAGCGCTTTACAGCCAATGAAGTACTTTTGGCTTGGAGTCACTGTTGTAATGTGGGAAACGCGGCAGCACAGCAAGCTCCCACAAACAGCAATGTGATAATGACCAGATAATCTGCTAACAATGGCGTGGACCTGTTGGGCCATTCGGGCATTTGCTGCTTTATGGAATCTCGTGCAAAGTAGATCCATTCACAACAGTCACTTCAAAATAAGTGAAGCACTCTGAGAAAGTGACAAAGTGCGATATAAAATACAATTCTTTTATCATTTCAATGCAGACAATTCATCAGGGGAGCACCGAGAGACAGAAAATTGATCTCGCTCCCTTCTTTCCCAGTGAGTCACATGTTAAGGCAACAGCAGCAAATCAATAGATCTTTCCGAAAACCATGAGCACTGGTGATGCTGATCTTTGTTTAATAACAGTGAATGATTCTCAGTCACTTTAGAGCACTCGATGATCACTGATCTGATCCACTGAACTGGGACGAAAAAGAGAAAAAAGGAAGGAAAGAAAGGAAGGAAACAAGGGAGAGCAAGGGAGAGAAAGAAAGAGAGAGAGAGAAAGAAAGAGAGAAAGAAAAAAAAAGAAAGGGAGAGAAAGAGAGCGTAAGATAAATAAAGTGAAAGATAGAGACAGATAGATAGATAGATAGATAGATAGATAGATAGATAGATAGATAGATAGATAGATAGATAGATAGATAGATAGATAGATAGATAGATAGATAGATAGACAAACAATGAGAAAATGACCAGATAATCTGTTTTAGTGATGTTGGTTAAGGCACAAATATTGGCCAGGGTACCAGGGAGATCTTCCCTGCTACGATCTTTCCCATCCACTTGAGAGGGCAGGCTGGGTCTCGGTTTAACGTCTCATCTGAAAGATGGCACCTCCGACAGTGCAGCACTCCCTCAGCACTGCACTGAATTGTCAGTTTAGATTTTTTGAGCTCAGGTCCCTGGAGTGGGACTTGGACCCACAATTTTCTGAATCAGAGGTGAGAGTGCTGCCCGTGAACCAATTGAGGTGCACATTAGTCATGATATTCAACCCATTTAATCAATGGCAAGAAAAACATGCATGGTTATGTGCCCGAATTTGCTGATGTATGCTCTGAGCATGCATTCCTCCCCACCGAAGTGAGATAATCACTCTTTATATAATAGGGGACCAAGGGTCTAGCGAGAAGGAGGAACTGAAGGACATCCTTATTAGTCAGGAAAATGTGTTAGGGAAATTGATGGGATTGAAGGCCGATAAATCCCCAGGACCTGATAATCTGCATCCAAGAGTACTTAAGGAAGTGGCCTTAGAAATAGTAGATGCATTGGTGGTCATTTTCCAACATTCTATAGACTCTGGATCAGTTCCTATGGATTGGAGGGTAGCTAATGTAGCCCCACTTTTTAAAAAAGGAGGGAGAGAGAAAACAGAGAATTATAGATCGGTTAGCCTGACATCGGTAATGGGGAAAATGTTGGAATCAATTATTAAAGATGAAATAGCAGCGCATTTGGAAAGCAGCGACAGGATCGGTCCAAGTCAACATAGATTTATGAAAGGGAAATCATGCTTGTCAAATCTTCTAGAATTTTTTGAGGATATAACTAGTAGAGTGGACAAGGGAGAACCAGTGGATGTGATGTATTTGGACTTTCAAACGGCTTTTGACAAGGTCCCACACAAGAGATTAGTGCGAAAAATTAAAGTACATGGTATTGGGGGTAATGTATTGATGTGGATCGAGAACTGGTTGGCAGACAGGAAGCAAAGAGTAGGAATAAACGGGTCCTTTTCAGAATGACAGGCAGTGACTAATGGGGTACTGCAAAGTTCAGTGCTGGGACCCCAGCTATTTACAATATACATTAATGATTTAGACAAAGGAATTTAATGTAATATCTCCAAGTTTGCAGATGACACTAAGCTGGGTGGCAGTGTGAGCTGTGAGGAGGATGCTAAGAGGCTGCAGGGTGACTTGGACAGGTTAGGTGAGTGGGCAAATGCATGGCAGATACAGTATAATGTAGATAAATGTGAGGTTATCCACTTTGGTGGCAAAAACAGGAAGGCAGAATATTACCTGAATGGTGACAGATTAGGAAAAGGGGAGGTGCAACAAGACCTGGGTACTATGGTACATCAGTCATTGAAAGTTGGCATACAGGTACAGCAGGCGGTGAAGAAGGCAAATGGCATATTGGCCTTCATAGCAAGAGGATTTGAATATAGGAGCAGGGAGGTCTAACTGCAGTTGTACAGGGCCTTGGTGAGGCCATACCTTGAATATTGTGTTCAGTTTAGGTCTCCTAATCTGAGGAAGAAATTCTTGCTATTGAGGGAGTGCAGCAGACTGATTCCCGGGATGACAGGACTGACATATGAAGAAAAACTGGATCGACTAGGCTTATATTCACTGGAATTTAGAAGAATGAGAGGGGACCTCATAGAAACATATAAAATTCTGACGGGTTTAGACAGGTTAGATGCAGGAAGAATGTTCCCATTGTTGGGGAAGTCCAGAACCAGGGCTCACAGTCTAAGGATAAGGGGTAAGCCATTTAGGACCGAGATGAGGAGAAACTTCTTCACTCAGAGAATTGTGAACCTGTGGAATTCTCTACCACAGAAAAGGCCAGTTCGTTAGATATATTCAAAAGGAAGTTAGATGTGACCCTTACGGCTAAAGGGATCAAAGGGTATGGAGAGAAAGCAGGAGTGGGGTACTGAAGTTGCATGATCAGCCATGAACTCATTGAATGGCGGTGCAGGCTCGAAGGGCCGAATGGCCTACTCCTGCACCTATTTTCTATGTTTCTATGTACAATAAAAGAAGGGACTGAAAGCTGTAGCCTCATCTCATAGTTCAAATTGTAACCTAAAGAAGAAAGAACTCAAGGGAGCCAAATTTCTCTCTGACACTTCCTTAACGGGACACACGCAATTTAATCTGAACAGCCCAATCTGAAGTCAATGCAAACAAAAATCAGGAGAGATGTATACCGGCCGGCTAAACCGATATCGGTCAGTTAATACTATCACCCAAAGTCAGAATGACCCCCCCAGAGAAACCGGAAACGTAGCTAATCTGAAATAAAAATAGAAAATGCGGAGCAGGTCCTTCAGCATCTGGGAGGAGAAGCCGCAGGGCAACGTTTCAGCTTCGACCCTTCACCTGAATCAGAAGCTGTAAGATCTTGTTTAATGGAATAGAATGAGTGGTAGAGGGGAGGTACAGAGATAGTTACTAAAAAAGCTCAAAAAGGTTTTTTGAAAAGTTGGAAAAAGATCAAACTGGATTTTATTTTTTAAAGTGTACCGCACTGCCCTGGTTGGATGGACTATTTGAACCCTCCGAGATCTCTGCGCTCCTCCAATTCTGGCCTCTTGAGCAGCCACAATTTTAATCGCTCCACCATTGGTGGCCGTGCCTTCAGCTGCCCCGGCCCTGAGCTCTGGAATTCCCTCCCTGAACCTCTCTGCCTCATTATCTCTCGTTCCTCCTTCAAGACACTCCACCTCTTTGACCAAGCTTTTGACCACCTGCCCTAGTGTGTCCTTATGTGGCTCGATGTCAAGTTTTGTCTGAGGACACTCCCGTGAAGCACCATGCAATGTTTTAACCACGTTCAAGGCTATATAAATGCAAGTTGTTGTTCTAGCTAGGTAACGGGAATCAGGCGTCACATGTATAAGAGCTAGGTTAGACCTAGGGAGGTTCCTTTGTTGGCTGTGGGCTATCGACCTTGGGAACAAGTTGCCAGCTCTTGCCGTGATTGCGGATTGACTGCTTGCATTCTAAAGGGAGTTGGACGAGCTCCGAGCTGTGGCTGATATGACAGCAGACAAAAGGTGGGTTGGATATTGGGAAATGTGACTCATTGTGGTCTCCCGGAGCTTGTTTTGGTTGCTTCCAGTGGCCGGAAAGAAATTTCTTCTCCAGATTTTTCTTAGCCCTGATTTGACCGAAGCTTTTTTCTTTGCCTCTTCCAGGAGATTGAAAAGAAAGAACTTGCATTTCTTTAGCACCTTTTGCAACCTCAGAATGTCCCAAAGCACTTTACAGCCAATGAAGTACTTTTTGAAGTGTAGTCACTGTTGTAGTGTAGGAAACATGACAAGCTCCCACAAAACAGCAAGATAATAATGACCAGCTAATCTGTTTTAGGTGTTGGCTAAGGAATAGATACTGGCCTCAATGTACAAGATTGAGGCCAATATCTATTCCTGTAAATCCCCTGAGAGGATAAATGCATCAACGTTAGCGTCTTCAATCAGGCCAACATCCCCAGCATCGAAGCACTGACCACACTCAATCAGCTCCGTTGGGCGGGCCACATTGTTCGCATGCCTGACACAAGACTCCCAAAGCAAGCGCTCTACTCGGAACTCCTACACGGCAAGCGAGCCCCAGGTGGGCAGAGGAAACATTTCAAGGACACCCTCAAAGCCTCCTTGATAAAAATGCAACATCCCCACCGACACCTGGGAATCCCCGGCCAAAGACAGCCCTAAGTGGAGGAAGAGCATCCGGGAGGGTGCTGAGCACCTCGAGTCTCGTCGCCGAGAGCATGCAGAAACCAAGCACAGGCAGCGGAAGGAGCGTGTGGCAAATCAGACTCCCCACCCACCCTTTCCTTCAACCACTGTCTGTCCCACCTGTGACAGAGACTGTAATTCCCATATTGGACTGTTCAGTCACCTGAGAACTCACTTTTAGAGTGGAAGCAAGTCTTCCTCAATTTCGAGGGACTGCCTATGATGATGAGATATTGGCCAGGACTTCTCTGCTCTTCTTCAAAGTAGTGCCACGAGATCTTTTACTTCCACCTGAGAGAGCAGACGGGGCCTCGGTTTAATGTCTCTTCTGAAAGACAGCACCTCCGACAGTGCGGCACACTCTCAGCACTGCACTGCAGTGAGCCTGGATTACATGGCAGCTGGTGGGTGAGGGTTGTTGAGGACTGTGATGCTCCGTTACACCATGAATGAGTTGCCTATGTTCAGAGACACTGGGAGCAGGAAGTTACAAAGGAACTTAGACAAACTAAGTGAGTGGGCAAAATTTATGCTGGTGGAGTTCAATGAGGGGAAATGTGAGATCATCCACTTGGGTTCCGAGAAAGACAAATCGGAATATTTTCTTAACATTGAGAGACGAGGAGCTGTGGAGTAGCAAAGGTGTTCAGGGCCACACGTCACTCTAAAAACTGATGCACAGCTGCAAAAAGTAATCAAAAAGGCTAACGGAATATTGGCCTTTATCTTAAGGGGATTGGAATTCAAAAGTGAGGTACTGGTGGCACATTTCTACAGAGCCTTGGTCAGACCCAGGGTGGCCAACACTGGTTGGAGGCATTCCTGGAGGTTTTTGACACTGAAATGAGTTTTCGACCGTGTTAAGTATGGAAGGACTCCACAAGACTGAGTACTGTGAGCTAAAACTGATGTGACCTTAGTCTCTTTAATACAACTCCAGAGTGCCTAAGCAGCATGGCAGACAACCTTTTATACTCCCTTGCACGAGGTGTGCAGGTGACACTTGGGCCTCCAACAGTTGCGCCCTCTGCTGGCAAGTCTTACACAGTTACAATGTTTACATACATAACAGACCACATATCCGCGGCATAACTAAGACCACCTATTTCCACCTCCATAACATTTTCCATTTCCGCTCTTGCCTCAGCTCATTCTCTGCTGAAACCCTCATCCATGCCTTTGTTGGCTCTGGACTTGACTATTCCAACGCACTCCTGGGTGACCTCCCACATTCTACCCTACGTAAATTGAGATGATCCAATACTCGGCTCCCATGTCCTAACTTGCACCAAGTCCCGCTCACCCATCACCCCTGTGCTCGCTGACCAACATTGGCTCCTGGTTAAGCAACGCCTCGGTTTCGAGATTCTTATCCTTACTTTCAAAGCCCTCTATGGCCTTGTGTTGCCTAGGCCCCAAGCTCTAGAACTCCTTGCCTAAATCTCTCTGCCTCTCTATCTCTCTTTCCTCCTTCAAGACGCTCCTTAAAACCTATCTTTTTGACCAAGCTTTTGGTCACCTGTGCTAATTTCTACTTATGCGGCTCGGTGTCAAATTTTTATCTCATAATACTCCTGTGAAGCGCCTTGGGACATTTCATTACATTAAAGGCGCTATATAAATACAAGTTGTTGTTGTTGTTGTTTGAACATGTGGCATTCTAACCATATGACATCTGCTCACCTGACATCTGACCATGTGACATCTGTCCACATGATATCTGCCCACGTGACATCTGACTATGTGACATCGAACCACGTGACATCAAACCATATGACATCGAGCCACGTGACATCTGACCATGTGACATCGAACCACGTGACATCGAACCACATGGCATCGAATCACGTGACATCGAACCATGTGACATCTGACCATGTGGCATCGAACCATGTGACATTGACCACATGACATCGAACCACATGACATTGGACCACATGACATTGAACCACGCGACATCTGACCACGTGACAGCGAACCATGTGACAGCTGACCATGTGACGACTGCAAGTGTTATTGCATTTCTCTCCCCGTCTCCTTGGTCTCTGGTTTGTTCTCAGGTTCAGAGGGAAGGTCTGAGTCAGAGTCGATCCTGGACTTTGCACTTCACATGTCGAAACCGGCCGCCAATGACCGACCCGAGCAAAACCAAGAGACCGCACTGAGGGCAGCGGGCAAGGTGTTTGGGGCCTGTCTCCAAGGGCAGATTGTCCCAAACCCAGATTAGCACACTCACTAAAGGAGAGTTTTCGTAGGATGGAAGGAATCACAGTGCGGGAGGAGGCCATTCGGTCCCCAGTTCCCGTGCTGGCACTGTCTCCAGTAACCCCATCCCCACCCCTCCCCATCCTTTTCTATTCCACCTTTTCAAATATTTATCCCCATTCCTTTTTAGGGGATGTTCTAATCTCGACTTCAACAGCCACTTGTGGTGAAGCATCCCATAGTCTAATAGCCCTCAGTTCAAGAACCAGTGCGAATCCTCGGATTCTGTCTCCTTGTTCCCCATTCGCCCACCAGTAGAAACAATCTTTCACTGTTTACCCAGAGTAAGGTCCCCAGGTTACAGGCCTCCCCCCTCCCTTCCTCCCTCCCCCCCTGCCCCCAGGTACCATCCCGAGATAGATCCAATCCCATTGAGTCCACATACTCAACTGGGGTGTTTTAGTCTCCACATTCCCATTATTGAACAGAAGACTGGCAACTTCCCAGAGGCCATGTGTGTCTGCCTTGACTGCCCATCTCCTTTTGCCTCCAGCCCGGCTGCAATGTGGAGTTTAAACCTTCATATACTCGCATTAACATAACTTTAAACACGCCAGTGTAACTCAAACCCAGTATAAATGGCCAAAATATCCAAAAATACAATTATGCAGAAACGATTGCATTGCAGCACTGCAGAGCAAGGAAAATTAGATCCAATTTGAAATATCCCCTACAGGGTAAAATACTTCAGACATAATTATTTTCCACTTACCCACCCCGCCCCTGCCCCCTACTTTTGCACTTAACTTCAACGTCTCTCAGTGCAGTGCAGGAGTATCAATATGTTATGTTGAAGGACAGAGACATGCATTTTGTCAGTGCTTCCTACATGTGATTTCCTCCTGTATTTGGTGGAGATGATTCCTGAATGTCAAACTTGGTGTGAGGAAAGGAAGGGTAAAGTGCCCTTTTCATGACCTCAGGACTTCCCAAAGCACGTTACAGCCAATGAAGTACTTTTAGAAGTGTAGTCACTGCTGTAACGTAGGAAACGCAGCAGCCAATTTGCGCACAGCAAGCTCCCACAAAAAGCAATGTGATAATGACCAGATAATCTGTTTTAGTGACTATTGAGGGATAATTATTGGCCAGGACACTGGGGAGAACTCCCCCCCACCCCCATCCCACCCACCACCCTGCCCGTCTTCAAAATAGCAGCGAGAGATCTTTTACATCCACCCGAGAGAGCAGACGGGACCTTCATTTTGGCATCTTATCCGAAAGACAAACCTCCGACAGCGCAGCACTCCCTCAGTACTGCACTCAATTGTCAGCTTGGATTTTGTGCTCAAGCTCTGGAGTGGGACCTTCTGACTCCGAGGCGCGAGGGCTGCCCACTGAGCCACGGTTAAGGCCTGTCATACAGAAGCGACAAAGACCAAATATGGCTACGAAGTGATACGACTCTGGCCCACGAAAGAGTGCAACTGGTATCATTCTGCTGTTGGCATCGACGCCAAGGTTGGCATGAATTCGACGGCCAAGGACGAAAATAACACAGTAGAAGTGATTGGCATAACTGAAATAATTGGCACTGTGGATACAGCTGGCCAAATGGGTGCAGATGGCATTGTTGGCACAGCTGATATTGCTGGCAGTCTCAGCGCAGTATTCAGTAGGGCACAGCTGGCTTGGTTTGTTTCTTCCTGTACACGTTTCGCACAAGGTTGTGCTCTTGACTTTGCGAATATAAGTAGTCGGCAGATCCCCGGACCGCCATTGCTAAAGTGAGAGTGCCTGTGTATCGCTAACAACCATCCCAGTCAGAGGCAACAGTCCGACATAGAATGACATAGTTAGATATGGCCCTTAAGGCTAAAGGGATCAAGGGGTATGGAGAGAAAGCAGGAAAAGGGTACTTTGGTGAATGATCAGCTATGATCTTATTGAATGGCGGTGCAGGCTCGAAGGGTCGAATGGCCTACTCCTGAATCTATTTTCTATCTTTCTATGTTTCTATGACACAGAATTTACAGCACAGAAACAGGCCACTCAGCCCAACTGATCCATGCCAGCGTTTGTTGCACTGCACCAGCCTCCTCCTTCATCTCACCCTATCGGCATATCCTTACATTACCTTCTCCCTCGTGTGTTCATCCCCTTAACTTCAGCGACACTATTCGCCGCAACCACTCCCTGTGGTAGCGAGTTCCACATTCTCACCACTCTCTGGGCAAAGAAGTTTCTCCTGAGTTCCCTATTGGATTTCCTGGTGACTATTTCATATCGGATTGACTCCTGCCAACGACCGGAAGCTGTGCAGAAGCCGTTCTGCGTATTAATCTGGAAGCCTAAGTTTTTTTTTTGCCCCAGGGCATTTCTGACCGGCACTTTATCTCACAGCCCGCTCACTCCCAACATTTTACCTGCTCCCTCCCAGCATTTTTTTAACCCGCCCTCTGCCTCCCACCATTTTTTTTTAACAAACCAGCAGCGCACACTCCGCCTCTAGTTCGTTCGCTGCAGTCGCGTCCATTTTATATTTATCACTCCTCGTTTTAGGACTCCGCCCACAAGTGGAAGTCTACCCTATCAATCTGGCCGGACACATTTAAAAAATAAGTTAAAAAGGCCTGTGCATGGAGGAAAACAAAGGAACGCAAGAAATAGGAGCAGGAGTAGGCCCCTCGAGACTGCTCCGCCATTCAATAAGATCATGGCTGATCCCCGGATCCCTTGATTCCCAGAGAGTCCAAAAATCTATCGATCTCAGCCTTGAAAATACTCAATGACTGAGCATCCACAGCCCTCTGTGATAAAAAATTCCAAAGATTCACAACCCGCTGAGTGAAGAAATTCCTCCTCATCTCAGTCCTAAATGTCCGAGCCCTTATCCTAAGACTCTGTCCCTAGTACTGGACTTGCTAGAGGAAGGAGATTGCAAATCTGTGTAATTCACAGCTCGCAGATGCAGTAGAGTTGTGAGCAATGTAGGGTAAGGCACAAGGTGTGAATGTAGAGGAAATTTGGTAGGGACCACAAGTTTGATTTTTTGAAGTGCACGGGTTTTGAGTCAATAACCAGTTTTGGAAGGGGATGACAAGCAATGTTGGGTTTAAGAACTGGGTGTAGGTCTTGGAGTGGGTGTAAATCAGTGTCAGCTGTGGCTCAGTGGGCAGCACCCTTGCCTCTGAGTCGGAAGGCTGTGGGTTCAAGTTCCACTCCAGAGACTTGAACACTCCAGTGCAGTACTGAGGATGAGACGTTAAACCTAGGCCCTGTCTGCTCTTAGCTGGATGTAAAAAGATCCATGGCATGATTTCAAAGAAAAGCAGAGGAGTTTTCCTTTGGTCCTGGCCAATATTTATCCCTCAATCAATATAGCAATTACAGATTATCTGGTCATGATCACATTGCTGTTTGTGCGTGCAAATTGGCTGCTACGTTTCCAACATTACAACAGTGACTACATTCCAAATGTACTTCAGTGACTGTCAAGCACTTTGAGATGTCCGGTGGTTGTGAAAAGCGCTATATAAATCTAAGTCTTTCTTTATTTGGAGCCTGTTTTCAGGTCCAATTTGCACACAGCAAGCTCCCACAAACAGCAATGTTAAAGTGACCAGATAATCTGTTTTAGAGATGTTGGTTGGCCAGGACACCAGGAGAACTCCCCTGCTCTTTTTCAAAATAGTGCAGTGGGCCTTTTTACATACACAGAGAGGACAGATGCGGCCTCGGTTTAATGTCTCATCCTAAAGACAGTGCAGCACTCCCCCTATGCTGCACTGGAACGTCAAGCTGGACATTGTCTCATGGATTGGCCTTGAAACCAGAGCCAAGAGTGCTGCCCACTGAGCCACGGCTGACACTTGGAAACACGAAACACTGTGGATGGGTTCCCACTGGTAAAGATAGAAACGGTAAAAGGATCTGACAGAGATTATGTACTTAAAGTACTCAGTCTACATGTAGCTACCATCAGGAGGAATAACTGAGGTGCATCTCAAAGCCATTTGTTTATCAGATCCAATCTCTTGGAACCACAGGAGTGTTACCTCAGGAATGCCACTGGTCAGGGTAAAATAACATAGATTGCAACATTAGATTAGGCTCCCGGGGTCTTTCTCAAACAAAGGTTTTCCTTCATGGAAGTTTTGCTTGTGTTTGTTGAGCCCCCCCTCCCCCACCTCAGAATATCAAACAATTTAAAGAGGTGATCAATGCAAACTGAACGTGGAGTGTTGGGAGAAACAGGCTGAGAGGCTAAATCATGAGCTTCAGTGGCACTGTTACTGAGGAGTCCTGTCTTTCCTTTGTGTAACAAGCATCTGTTCAGGTCTCACTATCCAGTTAATGTCCCCACTCTCGGTGCAATGCTGCACAGAATCTCAGGAGAGGAGTGTAACAAGGCCTTAGCAAACAAGTTAGGATGGCAGCAACATTCAGAGTAGTGCGTCACATCAGTTTGGAGGCACTTTCCTGCATTCTATTCTTCACCCATTGTCTTAACTCTACTTTTTAAAGAAAGAAAGAAAGAAAGAAAGAAAGAAAGAAAGAAAGAGGAGCAGGAGTAGGCCATACGGCCCCTCGAGCCTGCTCTGCCATTTAATAAGATCATGGCTGATCCGATCATGGACTCGGTTCCACTTCCTTGCCTATTCCCCATAACCCTTCACTCCCTTATCGTTCAAAAATCTATCTATCTCCGCCTTAAATATATTCACTGACCCAACCTCCTCCACAGCTCTCTGGGGCAGAGAATTCCACTCATAAGGGAAACTAAAACTAGGGGTCATAGTCTTAAAATAAGGGGCTGCCCATTTAAAACTGAGGTGAGGAAAAACCTCACATTTTCCCACATTATACTCCATCTGCTAAATTTTTGTCCCCTCACTTAGCCTGTCTATATCCCTTTGCAGATTTTTTGTGTCCTCCTCACAATTTGCTTTCCCACCCATCTTTGTATCATTAGCAAACTTGGCTACATTACACTCAGTCCCTTCATCCAAGTCATTAATATAGATTGTAAATAGTTGAGGACCCAGCACCGATCCCTGCGGCACCCCACTAGTCGCTGTTTGCCAACCGGAAAATTACTCATTTATCCCAACTCTTTGTTTTCTGTTAGTTAGCCAATCCACTATCCATGCTAATATATTACCCCCAACCCCGTGAACTTTTATCTTGTGCAGTAATCTTTTACGAAGCACCTTATCGAATGCCTTCTGGAAATCCAAATATACCACATCCACTGGTTCACCCTTATCCACCTTATTCGTTACATCCTCAAAGAGCTCCAGCAAATTTGTCAAACCTCCCTTTTATAAAAACCATGCTGGCTCTGCGTGATTGAATCATGCTTTTCCAAATGTCCCGCTACTGCTTCCTTAATAATTGACTCCAGCATTTTCCCAACGACAGATGTTAGGCTAACTGGTCTATACTTTCCTGATTTTTGTCTGCCTCCTTTTTTAAATAGGGACGGTACATTTGCAGTTTTCCAATCCGCTAGAACCGCCCTAGAATCCAGGGAACTTTGATAGATTACTAACAATGCATCCACTATCTCTGCATCCACTTCTTTTAAGACCCTAAGACGTACGCCATCAGGTCCAGAGAACTTGTCCGCCTTTAGTCCCATTATTTTACAGAATACTACTTCATTAGTGATAGTGATTGTACAGGATATTAAGTTCCTCCCTCCCTAGAGGCCCTTGATTATCCACTATTGGGATGTTTTTAGTGTCTTCTACCATGAAGACCGATACAAAATATTTGTTCAATGTTTCTGCCATTTCCCTGTTCTCCATTATTAATTCCACAGTCTCATCCTCTAGGGGACCAACATTTACTTTAGGCACTCTTTTCCTTTTAATGTACCTGTAGAAACTCTTACTGTGTGTTTTTATATTTCGTTTTAGGTTATTTTCATAATCTATCTTCCCTCTCTATCATTTTTTTTGTCATTCTTTGCTGGCTTTTAAAAGTTTCCCAATCCTATGGCCTCCCACTAATCTTGGCCACATTGTATGCCCTTGTTTTCAATTTGATACCATCCCTTATTTCCTTAGTTAGCCACAGATGGTTATCCCTTCTCTTACAATCTTTCCTTCTCATTGGGATATATTTTTGTTGTGAATTATGAAATATCTCCTTAAACATCTGCCACTGCTTATCATCCATCCCATACTTTAATCTATTTTCCCAGTCCACTTTAGCCAACTCTGCCCTCATACCTTTGCAGTCTCATTTATTTAAGCTTAGGACACTGGTTTGAGAACCAACTTTCTCACCCTCCAACGGAATTTGAAATTCCACCATGTTATGGTCACTCATTCCGAGAGGATCCTTTACTACGAGATCATTTATTAATCTTGCCTCATTGCACAGTACCAGATCTAAGATAGCCTGCTCCCTGGTTGGTTCCACAACGTACTGTTCAATGAAACTATCCCGGATACACTCTATGAACTCTTCCTCAAGGCTACCCTGGCCAATTTGCTTTAGAGAGAAAGACTTGCATTTATATGCCACCTTTCCAGACCTCACAACGTCCCAAAAGCACTTTACAGCCAATGAAGTGCAGTCACTGTTGTAATGTAGGAAATGCAGCAGCCAATTTGCGCACAGCAAGCTCCCACAAACAGCAACGTGATAACGACCAGATAATCTATTTAGTGATGTTGGTTGAGGGATAAATATTGGCCCGGGGATAACTCCCCTGCTCTTCTTCGAAATAGTGTTGTGGGATCTTTTACGTCCACCTGAGGCAGCAGATGGGGCCTCGGTTTAACGCGCCATGCGAAAGAAGCATTAGACCACTTCCCTTAAATGGGTGGGGTTGGACTCATAATAAGGCACATGGTCAATGGAAGGAATGACATGGATGGGTCATCCTTTGTCGGTCTGGCCTGCGCAGGACCCCAGTACATGGTGGACACTGAAATGGCTTAGCAAGCCACACAGTTGTTAGGGACGGGCAATAAATGTGGCCTTGCCTACATTATGGTGCACCTTGATGGAATGAATGGCCTTTTCTCATATTTTTGCACTTATGCTCTTGGGTCAATTTTTCATCCCCCTCTGGTACTGGAAATATCACAAGTGCAATGTTGATCCCTCCCAATTATCAGAATTCTGGCCTCATTTCTGGTCGGGAACTCCGTGAGAGAATCATTGCAAGGCAGGTGACAAGGATTGCAGGTAGAGGACATTTGCTTTTGCCGGGCCAAGTATAATCCGCGGCACGCATTTGAAATCCTTGTCATGTTCTCTCACATTTAAAATCTGAATTCAACTCATCAGCGCTGAAGATTTGTCTGAACAACCCTTCAACAGTCTGGTGCTGTGTTCAGTGCTCCAAAAGTGGTGTTGGTTTGGCATGCTAATGTGCTGAATGCCAATCTTTTTGGTATGCTAAACGCCACTAACTCAGTCAACTCACATAGGCAGCAACTTTGCTGTGAATTCTGCTGGTGTTCCAAAGTCACTGATTGGCCGCTAAAGGGACACTGGGGCTACACTCCCGAACGGCTCATCCCCGGACACTGGCTTTGCATCCTTCTGGGCATCAGCTGTGGATCACACTCTCACCTCTGAATCAGAAGGTTATGGGATCAAGCCCCACTCAAGAGACAAAAACAGAAAATGCTGGAAATCTCAGCAGGTCAGGCAGCATCTGTGCAGAGAAACAGAGTTAGCGATTCAGGTCTGTGACCCTTCCGTCAAGAGATGTGAGCACATGATCAAGGCTGACACTCCAGTGCAGTGCTGAGGGATTGTTGCGCTGCCGAAAAGCCTTCTTTCGGACAAGACATTAAAGCGAGGCTCCGTCTGCCCTCTCAAATGGATGTAAGGGATCCTGTGGCACATTTAACAGAAGAGCAGGGGAGTTTTCCCCCGATGTCCTGGACAATAGTTATCCTTCAACCAACATTATTAAAAAAAACAGATTATCTGGTATTATTGTTATGTACAGAAGAACTCCACGAGGCTGTGTACTGTGAGATAAACTTAGTGTGACCTTAGTCTTCTTTATTACAACTCCAGAGTGCCTAATCAACATGGCAGCCAACCTTTTATACTGGTCCTGCACGTGTGCAGGATTCCAACAGTCGCGCCCTCTGGTGGCAAGTATTACATAGTTACATACATAACATCATTCCGCCCCCCACCCCCCCACCAAAGTCTTCGGTACAAGTTATTTACAAGTTGAGGCGATCCGGAACCCTTCGCTCCCTGGTTGATCGTCTAAGTTCAAACCCTGGCGTGTGTGAGTTGGTTGGACCATTGCTGCACTGCACCGCGGCTGGTCTGACCGGACTGTCAGGAACGGTGGGTTCATCCTCGTGATTGACAGCGAGGTCGATTGCTGGTTGGGTGTGTGTTGGTGGATCGTCGATGGTGATGTCCTCTTCAAGTCGTTCCTGGTTGTCAGTAAATCGCAATTTGGTCTGATCTAAATGCTTTCTGCACGTTTGGCCATTTAACAGTTTGATTATAAACACCCTATTCCCTTCTTTGGCCAAAACAGTGGCAGCAACCCACTTGGGACCATGACGGTAATTCAGGACAAACACAGGGTTGTTAACATCAATGTCACGGGATACAGCCACGCGATCGTGGTACATGTTCTGCCGGTGTTGCCTGGTTTCCACGTGATCATTAAGATTCGGTTGGACGAGGGAGAGCCTGGAATTGAGGGCTCTCTTCATCAACAATTCTGCTGGGGGAACCCCGGTGAGCGAGTGGGGTGGTGTCCGGTAACTGAGCAGAATGCGAGTCAAGGGGGTCTGCAGGGAGCTGTCCGTCACGCATTTCATGCTCTGCTTGATTGTTTGGACTGCCCGCTCCACTTGACCATTAGACGCGGGCTTAAACGGGGCAGACCTGACATGCTTGATGCCATTGCGGGTCATAAACTCATTGAATTCTGAACTGGTGAAACACGGTCCATTGTCGCTGACAAGGACGTTGGGCAAGCCATGGGTGGTGATCATGGCCCGGAGGGTTTCAATGGTGGCTGTGGACGTGCTGGATGACATGATTATTCATTCAAACCATTTGGATTAAGCGTCCATTACTACTAAAAACATCTTTCCTAGAAAGGGGCCGGCAAAATCTACATGGATTCTGGACCACAGTTGGAGGGCCATGACCACAGACTCAGTGGAGCCTCCCTTGGTGCATTGCTCGGTTGCGAGAAAATGTTTCACTGATGCACGCATGACTCTAAGTCCGAGTCAATGCCGGGCCACCAAACATGCGACCTGGCAATTGCCTTCATCATGACAATGCCTGGGTGGGTATTGTGTAGGTCACGTATAAATGTTTCCCTGCTTTTTATTGGCAAAACCATGCGATTACCCCATAAGAGATGATCCGACTGGATGGACATTTCATCTTTGCGTCGGTTAAACGGCTTAATTTCATCTTGCATTTCCCCGGGAACGGCCGACTAGTTCCCATTTAGGACACAACTCTTTACTAATGATAGCACAGGATCCTGGCTGGTCCAGATCCTGATCTGGCGAGTCGTGACGGGTGACCCCTCGCTCTCAAATACAGGCTGCGCCATTTCAACCCCGGTGATGGATAATGGTAGCCGGCTGAGAGCATCGGCACAGTTTTCAGTGCCTGGTCTGTGGCGGATAACATAGTCATAAGCGGATAATGTTAGTGTCCATCTTTGGATGTGGGACGAAACATTGGTATTTATACCTTTGCTCTCTGAAAACAACGAAATGAGCGGCTTGTGGTTAGTTTCAAGCTCAAACCGAAGTCCAAATAGGTATTGGTGCATTTTTTTAACCCCATATACACATACTAAAGCCTCTTTCTCGACCATACCATGGGCTCTCTCAGCCTTAGACAGACTTCTAGACACACATGAAACCGGTTGGAGGTTGCCCGATACATTGGCTTGCTGTAACAAACAGCCGACCCCGTACGATGAGGCATCACAAGCGTTTACATGGGTCATAGTGTACAAGTAACTTATTTGAACATAGCAGGTTCCTGGCCTTCTCAAAGGCTGTGTCTTGAGATTTGCCCCAAACCGAGTCATCACCCTTAAGTAGCAACATGTGCAAAGGCTCTAACAACGTGCTCAACCCGGGTAGAAAGTTACCAAAATAGTTGAGGAGTCCCAGGAATGAACGCAGCTCCGTCACATTCTGTGGTCTGGGTGCATTCTTGATGGCCTCTGTCTTTGAATCCGTGGGCCTGATGCTGTCTGCTGCAATCTTTCGCCCCACAAATTCGACTTCTGGCGCCAGGAAAACACACTTGGAGCGTTTCAGCCTGAGTCCCACTCTGTCTAGGTGACTTAGAGCCTCTTCCAGGTTGCACAGGTGTTCAATGGTGTCACGACCGGTGATCAGGATGTCGTCTTGAAACACAACGGTGCGCGGAACAGATTTCAGCAAACTCTCCATGTTTCTCTGGAAAATAGCTGCAGCCGAGCAAATCCTGAAAGGGCACCTGTGGTATATAAACAGTCCTTTGTGTGTGTTGATGTATGTCAGTCTTTTCAGCCAGCTCCTGTGTCATGTAGGTGGAGGTTAGGTTCAACTTGGTGAATGACTTCCCGCCCGCTAACATTACGAACAGGCGAACAGGTCATCTGCCTTGGGCAGCGGGTACTGGTCCTGTAGTGAGACTCGGTTAATCATTACCTTGTAGTCTCCGCAGATTCTGACCGCACCATCGCTTTTCAACACCAGAACAATTGGACTGGCCCACTCGTTGAACGCGACTGGCGATATGATTCCTTCGCGTTGGAGTCTGTCCAGTTCGATCTCGACTTTCTCCCTTATCATGTACGGAACCGCTCGAGCCTTGTGATGGATGAGCCATGCATCGGGGCCTAGGTGGATTTGTACCTTGGCGCCTGTGAAGTTGCCAATGCCTGGCTCGAATAGCGAGGGAAACTTGCTCAGCTCTTGAGCACACGAGGCATAGTGAAGATAGTGCTTTGAAGTTATTCCAATTCCATCTAATCTTTTCTAGCCAGCTTCTGCCAAACAGCGTTGGGCAATTGCCTGGAACAATCCACAATGATAGGTCATGCACATCTCCATCATACGATACCTTCACTGCCGCACTTCCAATGACTGGTATGAGTTCCTTGGTGTAGGTATGCAGCTTTGCATTAATCAGGCTCAGTTTGGGTCTTTGTGTCTTATTGCCTCACAGTTTCTTGCAAGCCTTCTGGCTCATTATTGACTGACTCGCACCCGTGTCCAACTCCGTGGATAATGGAACTCCATTTAATTTGACTTTCAGCATTATAGGAGGGCTCTTGGTGGTGAAGGTATGTACCCCATACACTTCTTCCTCGGGCTGAGTTGCCTGTGCTGCGTGATCCGCGCAGGATCGATCATCCTCTGCCACGTGGTATGTCGCAGCACGTTTGCACATTCGCTGGAGGTGCCCCATTGTTTCGCAGCCTTTGCACACGTAGTGCTTGAATCGACATTGATGGGCCCGATGATTACCCCCGCAGCACCAACACAGTGCTAATGGATTCACATTCACCCCCGGTGGCGGACTCTGAGTCATCACAGGTCTTGCAGCCGCAGACGTATAGGCCCTGCCATATGCAGTTCAGCCTGATGGCGACGTCATTTTATGCACAGTACTTGCCGGTGAGCTTCGATGTTGAGAAGATATCTGTTTGGTGTTATTGTCCGTGGCCATGCATGCCTGGGCGATCACGATGGCCCTGCTCAGGTCTAGGGTTTCGGCAGCCAGCAGCTTTCGAAGAATGACTTCGTGGCTGATGCCAAGCACGAAAAAGTCCCGCAGCTCCAAAATCGCAAGGTCCTGCGAGGTGTCTCAGGTCGGCGACATAATCCACCACGTCCTGGCCCCCGGACCAGCGTGCACAACTCTGTATATTCCTTCTCCGTTGGCTTTGTCGGTGCGAGCAGATTCTTGAGGCCATATATTTTAGGCCCACAGACGGTGAGGAGAACCGCCCTGCGCTTGGCCGCGTTAGTGTCTCCTTCCAGTTGGCCACGAAGTACTGGTCAAGACGTTCGACGAAGGCTTCCCAATCATCACCCTCTACAAATCTCTCAAATATTCCAATGGCAGCCATGGTTGCGTGAAGGGTCGTATTCTGTTACTCGTCGTCAATTGTTATGTATAGAAGAACTCCACAAGGTTAAGTACTGTGAACTAAACTTAGTGTGACCTTAGTCTTCTTTATTACAACTCCAGAGTGCCTAAACAGCATGGCAGCCAACCTATTATACTGGCCCTGCACGTGTGTGCAGGTGACCATTAGGACTCCAACAGTCGCGCCCTCTGGTAGCAAGTATTACATAGTTACATACATAACAATTATCACATTACTTTGATAAATATTGGCCAAGACACCGGGAGAAATCTCCTGCTCTTCTTTGAAATAGCGCCATGGGATCTTTTACGTCGACCAGAGAGGGCAGACAGGGCAGAGGGTTTAACGACTCATCCGACAGACGGCGCCTCCAACAGTGCTGTCTCAGTACTGCACTGGGAGTTCCAGACCAGATTATGTGCTCAAGTCTCTGGCTCTGGAGTGGGGCTTGGACCCCACGATCTTCTTTTACCTGCCTTTGCTGTAGGGGTAAAAACACAATGAGGGAGAAATTCGGCTGCTTGGCGCCTCCCGTTAGTGCCTGTAGGGGGCACTAATGGGGCACTACGGATTAAAGAGCGGGCACGGCGAATGCAGCGACGCCAACGAACTCCAGTGCTGCTTTAGCACCTGGGCCTCCAGCTCCTCGCAGATCGTGGTGTCGTCAAGTGTGCAGTGCCCCATTACCGCCCCGGTTGTGAAATCGCCTCCCGCCCCCTGCTGTATCGCCGGGCGCCAACAACGTCAGGAAGAGGAGGCATTGTCCAATCGGCTGGCCACGTGGCGAGCGCTGATTAAAGGGAAAGGTTTTCAGCTCGGCCAAACTTTATTATGTGCACGAGTCTGATGCCTGATGAAAGTTCTCGATGCTCCAGAACTGTAAGATGTCCCAGCCCTCCGCTCTCAGAGTGTTTGGGGCTGTAATGGCAGTCGCGCAGGTCGCCTGGCAACGCAGAAGTGCAGACAAGTAGGTTGTGCGCCATCATCGGCCCTTCCCTTTAAGCAAAGGAAGTAGCCTCTGCTACCGGTCGGAATGCGCCCCACATTGTTCAGCGCTCTGCCACCACCGCCCCGCTCTGGCAGTTTGGCGCCCGAAGAGAAGCTTGATTCGGCACTCCACTTCCCTCCTGCGACTCGAACGCTGAAGTTCCCAGCAGGAGAGAACCATTCGCGTCTGGCACCGCTTTTTTCTACTTTGCGAAAGTTAGCGCCCCTGGAATCAGTGTCAGCTGTGGCTCAGTGGGTAGTACACTTGCCTCTCAAGCCTAGAAGGTCGTGGGTTCAAGTCCCACTCCAGGGCACAAAAAAAATTAAGGCTGACATCCCAGTGCAGCGCTGAGGGAGCGCAGCACTGTCAGAGGTGCTGTCTTCCTTGATGAGTTGTTAAACCGAGGCCCTGCCTGCTCTCTCAATTGGATATAAATAGATCCCATCACACTATTCTGAAGAAGAGCAGCAGAGTTATCCTTGGTGCCCTGGCCAATATTCATCCCTCAATCAACATACCAAAAAAGATTATCTGGCTGTTATCACATTGCAGTTTGTAGGAGCTTGCTGTGTGCAAATTGGCTGCTGTGTTTCCTACAGTGACTGCACTCCAAAAGTAATTGGCTGTAAAGCACTTTGAGACGTCTGTTGGTCATGAAAGGCACTGTATAAATGCAAGTCTTTGCTTTTACCTGTATGGAAACGAAAGCTTGCTCTTTTTCACGGACCTCACTGAGAAACAGGCGTTATGTGGGATATACTTCCAGTCACTCCAGCAGAGAACATCGCAGTAAAGGGGTTACCAGGAGCAGCAATCCACTGCTAATGGCACTGAACTGGAAAGGCCAGCCTTTCACAACAGACAGTGCAGGGCTGCAAACCTTAAACAACTCGCTTCCTGCCTAGAGTCTGGTTGAATAATTAGTGGATCCACAAAGAGTCCGAGGAGGAATTTGCTGTCTCATCTCATTCAAAGCCGGAGGCAGATTTTCTAGCTCATGACTTTTGCAGCCGTCTCCTTTGTCACTGTTTCTCCTCCTTCTCCTCTTCCCAGAATTTCCCGAGATCCATTAATGTTCCCCGAGGTACTGCGGTGTTCACGGATATCCTGCTTCCACATGTGGTAACAGCTGATTTGCAACTCGGTGATGGCGGGGGGGGGAGTGGGGGGGGGGGGGGCAGAAAATCCCAAATTTACATCTACACCCAGTGCAGTCAAACCTCAAAACTGACAAAGTGCAAGGGCCAGCCAAAGTATTTCTTCTCATTGCCATTTTTGCTTTTATTGTGGGTTCAGCTCCCATACCAGCTGGAACAAGCTTGTGCTGGCCAGAACAACAACAACTTGCATTGATATAGCCCCTTCAACATCACAAAATACACCCAAATCGCTTCACAAAGAGCGTAACGTAACATTACCTAGTGTGCAGCACAGAAACAGGCCGTTCAGCCCAACAGCTCTGTGCACCCAGTCATAATGCTCCACACCAGCTTCCTCCCACCCCTACTTGACCTCACCCCATTGGCATATCCTTTTATCCTTTTCGCTCATCTAGCTCATCTAGCCCCTGACACGAGACTCCCAAAGCAAGCGCTCTACTCGGAAATCCTACACGGCAAGCGAGCTCCGGGTGGACAGAGGGAACGTTTCAAGGACACCCTCAAAGCCTCCTTGATAAAGTGCAACATCCTCACCGACACCTGGGAGTCCCTGGCCAAAGACCGCCCTAAGTGGAGGAAGAGCATCCGGGAGGTCGCTGAGCACCTCGAGTCTCGTCGCCGAGAGCATGCAGAAAACAAGCGCTGGCAGCGGAAGGAGCGTGTGGCAAACCAGACTCCCCACCCACCCTTTCCTTCAACCACTGTCTGTCCCACCTGTGACAGAGACTGTCATTCCCGTACTGGACTGTTCGGTCACCTGAGAACTCACTTTTAGAGTGGAAGCAAGTCTTCCTCGATTTCGAGGGTCTGCCTATGATGATGATGATGAAATGCATCAATGCTATTCACCTCAACTACCCGTTGTGGAAGTGGGTCCAGATTCGAACCACACTCTGAGTAAAGACGTTATCAAACGAGATTTGCCACCGAACCGTATAAGGAAATATTAGGACAGGCAACCGAAAGCTTGGTCGAAGAAATAGGTTTTAAGCATCGTCATAAAGGAGGAGGAAGAAGTAGAGGCAGAGAGGTTGAGGGAGGAATTCCAGAGCTTAGGGTCCAGGCAGCTGAAGCCAACGGTGAGGCGATTAAAATCAGGGGTGGGCAAAAGGCCAGAAGCGGAGAAGCGCATAAATCCCAAAGGAGGAGATTACAGAGGTAGCGAGAGGTGAGGCCATGGAGGGATTTCAACACAAGGATGAGGACTTTAAAATAGTTGTTGCAATGACAATGTCTCTCGAGATTTTTGCTTAAGAATCACAATGGAAACCGAGCAGAGCAGGAGTTAAAAACCAAGAGGTGGGCCCCTCGGCCATTTTAAAGCCACTGTTTTCTTGAAGCATAGGAACAGGAGTAGGCCATTCAGTCTGTCGAGCTTGTTTGTGACAAAATTTGTTGTATGATGTGGACGTCGCTGGCAAAGCCAGCATTCATTGCCCATCCCCTAATTGCCCTTGAGAAGGTGGTGGTGAACCGCCTTCTTGAACCGCTGCAGTCCGTGTGGTGAAGGTACTCCCACAGTGCTGTGAGGGAGGGAGTTCCCGGATTTTGATCGAATGACAATGTTCCACCACTTAATGAGATCATGGTTGTTCTACATCTCAACTCCATTCACCCCCCTTTGCTCCAGGTGTCAGCTGTGGTTCAGTGGGCAGCACTCTTGCCTCTGAGTCAGAAGGTTGTGGGTTCAAGTCCCACTAGTTCACACAAATCTAGGCTGACAGTGCAGTGCAGTACTGAGAGAGTGCTGCACTGTTGGAGGTGCCATCTTTCGGATGAGACATCAATCTGAGATCCTGTCTGCTCTCTCAGATGGATGGAAAAGATCCCTTGGCATTATTTCAAAGAAGAGCAAGGGAGTTATCCCTGATGTCCTGGCTAATATTTATTCCAGAATCAACATCACTGGGAAAAAAACTAATTACCCGTTCATTATCACACTGTTGTTTCTGGGAGTTTGCTGTGTGCAAATTGGCTGCCGCGTTTCCCACATTTCAACAGTGACTACACTCCAAAAAGTACTTCATTGGCTGTAAAGCGCTTTGAGATGTCCGGTGGTTGTGAAAGGCGCTATATAAATGTAAGTTGTTATATCCCATGACACCCTTATCCAACAAAAATCTATCGATCACAGTCTTGAAAACGCCAATTGACCCCCAGCATCCAGACTGTTTTGGGGGAGAAAGTTATAGATTTCCCCTACCCATTGTGCAGTTGAGGTACCCACCTGACTCACGTGGGGGCCTCAGCAATATACACAATTTGGGGTCTTATGGGATGTGTGTCATTCGGACACCAATGCAATTTTAATTGCTTCCTTAAAAGGAGTGCCTGCTGTGAACTCAACACTAAAGAAGGAAGGAAAGAAAGAAAGACTTTCTTTTATATAGCGCCTTTCATGATCTCACGACATCCCAAAGCATTGTACGGCCAATGAATTATCAATGTAGGAAATGCAGCAGCCAATTTGCGCACAGCAAGTTCCCACAAACAGCAATGATGACAATGACCAGATCATCTGTTTTTAGAGATGTTGGTTGAGGGATAAATCTTGTCCAGCACACCGGGAAGAACTCCCCTGCTCTTCTTCGAAATAGTGCCATGGTATAATTTACGTCTTCCAGAGAGGGCAGACGGGGCCTCGGTTTAATGTCTCAACTGAAAGAAGGCACCTCTGACACTGCAGCACTCTCTCCGTACTGCACTGCACTACACTGCAGCGTCAGTCTCAAACCTGTACCACACCCATTGGAAGCCCTGTCAGATATAACCACGAGTGCTCCTCCTGGCCACATCACAATAGAGTTTGAACTGCTGACACTGGCGATCTAACCACTCCCATCTACCTGGACTTTAGGTATCCGATCTTCAGAGGCCCAAAGCTGCCTCTGGATGCTTGTTTCCTGCGGGCAACTGGTTACCGAGGCAACCTGGTTGAAATGGACCAGGCGAGGGGGCTCCAGTCCTGCGCAACCCGCCCAGGGGCTAATATTCAACAAATTCCCCTCATGTTTAACTCTCTCAGATCACTTCCATCAGAAATTTTCTGGACCTAGATTTTATTTGCCAATTCCGTTTAGCAGCATATCCTACCCACACTGCACTGTGCCTATATACCCTACCCACACTGCACTGTGTCTATATACCCTACCCACACTGCACTGCGTCTATATACCCGACCCACACTGCACTGCTCCTATATACCCTACCCACACTGCACTGCTCCTATATACCCTACCCACACTGCACTGCTCCTGGAGTGCATAAGGGATGGTTTTTTTAGACCAATATGTCGAGGAACCAACTAGGGGGGAGGCCATCTTAGACTGGATGTTGTGTAATGAGAAAGGATTAATTAGCAATCTCGTTGTGCGAGACCCCTTGGGGAAGAGTGACCATAATATGGTGGAATTCTGCATTAGGATGGAGAATGAAACAGTTAATTCAGAGACCATGGTCCAGAACTTAAAGAAGGGTAACTTTGAAGGTATGAGGAGTGAATTGGCTAGGATAGATTGGCGAATGATACTAAAGGGGTTGACTGTGGATGGGCAATGGCAGACATTTAGAGACCGCATGGATGAACTACAACAATTGTACATTCCTGTCTGGCGTAAAAATAAAAAAGGGAAGGTGGCTCAACCGTGGCTATCAAGCGAAATCAGGGATAGCATTAAAGCCAAGGAAGTGGCATACAAATTGGCCAGAAATAGCAGCGAACCCGGGGACTGGGAGAAATTTAGAACTCAGCAGAGGAGGACAAAGGGTTTGATTAGGGCAGGGAAAATGGAGTATGAGAAGAAGCTTGCAGGGAACATTAAGACGGATTGCAAAAGTTTCCATAGATATGTAAAGAGAAAAAGGTTAGTAAAGACAAACGTAGGTCCCCTGCAGTCAGAATCAGGGGAAGTCATAACGGGGAACAAAGAAATGGCGGACCAATTGAACAAGTACTTTGGTTCGGTATTCACTGAGGAGGACACAAACAACCTTCCGGATATAAAAGGGTTCAGAGGGTCTAGTAAGGAGGAGGAACTGAGGGAAATCCTTATTAGTCGGGAAATTGTGTTGGGGAAATTGATGGGATTGAAGGCCGATAAATCCCCAGGGCCTGATGGACTGCATCCCAGAGTACTTAAGAAGGTGGCCTTGGAAATAGTGGATGAATTGACAGTCATTTTCCAACATTCCATTGACTCTGGATCAGTTCCTATGGAGTGGAGGGTAGCCAATGTAACCCCACTTTTTAAAAAAGGAGGGAGAGAGAAAACAGGGAATTATAGACCGGTCAGCCTGACATCGGTAGTGGGTAAAATGATGGAATCAATTATTAAGGATGTCATAGCAGTGCATTTGGAAAGAGGTAATATGATAGGTCCAAGTCAGCATGGATTTGTGAAAGGGAAATCATGCTTGACAAATCTTCTGGAATTTTTTGAGGATGTTTCCAGTAGAGTGGACAAGGGAGAACCAGTTGATGTGGTATATTTGGACTTTCAGAAGGCTTTCGACAAAGTCCCACACAAGAGGTTAATGTGCAAAGTTAAAGCACATGGGATTGGGGGTAGTGTGCTGACATGGATTGAGAACTGGTTGTCAGACAGGAAGCAAAGAGTAGGAGTAAATGGGGACTTTTCAGAATGGCAGGCAGTGACTAGTGGGGTACCGCAAGGTTCTGTGCTGGGGCCCCAGCTGTTTACACTGTACATTAATGATTTAGACGAGGGGATTAAATGTAGTATCTCCAAATTTGCGGATGACACTAAGTTGGGTGGCAGTGTGAGCTGCGAGGAGGATGCTATGAGGCTGCAGAGCGACTTGGATAGGTTAGGTGAGTGGGAAAATGCATGGCAGATGAAGTATAATGTGGATAAATGTGAGGTTATCCACTTTGGTGGTAAAAACAGAGAGACAGACTATTATCTGAATGGTGACAGATTAGGAAAAGGGGAGGTGCAAAGAGACCTGGGTGTCATGGTACATCAGTCATTGAAGGTTGGCATGCAGGTACAGCAGGCGGTTAAGAAAGCAAATGGCATGTTGGCCTTCATAGCGAGGGGATTTGAGTACAGGGGCAGGGAGGTGTTGCTACAATTGTACAGGGCCTTGGTGAGGCCACACCTGGAGTATTGTGTACAGTTTTGGTCTCCTAACCTGAGGAAGGACATTCTTGCTATTGAGGGAGTGCAGCGAAGGTTCACCAGACTGATTCCCGGGATGGCGGGACTGACCTATCAAGAAAGACTGGATCAACTGGGCTTGTATTCACTGGAGTTCAGAAGAATGAGAGGGGACCTCATAGAAACGTTTAAAATTCTGACGGGGTTAGACAGGTTAGATGCAGGAAGAATGTTCCCAATGTTGGGGAAGTCCAGAACCAGGGGACACAGTCTAAGGATAAGGGGTAAGCCATTTAGGACCGAGATGAGGAGGAATTTCTTCACCCAGAAAGTGGTGAACCTGTGGAATTCTCTACCACAGAAAGTTGTTGAGGCCAATTCACTAAATATATTCAAAAAGGAGTTAGATGAAGTCCTTACTACTAGGGGAATCAAGGGGTATGGTGAGAAAGCAGGAATGGGGTACTGAAGTTGCATGTTCAGCCATGAACTCATTGAATGGCGGTGCAGGCTAGAAGGGCCGAATGGTCTACTCCTGCACCTATTTTCTATGTTTCTATGTATATACCTTACCCACACTGCACTGCTCCTATATATCCTACCCACACTGCACTGCTCCTATATACCCTACCCACACTGCACTGCTCCTATATACTCTACCCACACTGCACTGCTCCTATATACCCTACCCATACTGCACTGTGCCTTATACCCTACCCACACTGCACTGCTCCTATATCCTGCACTGTGCTCACATAATGTACCACACTCGTAGAACTATTTTGGCACAAAATGTTTTTGCTTTTGTATCCAGGATCCTACAAGCAGAATAAAAACAGCAAGCCTCAGATCTCGGCCTGCAGTGTCAGCCATTCATTCAAGGACAACATTCATGGACAGTATTCCCATACCTCGGGAGCCTCTTATCATTGAACAATTTGGTTTAACATGACCTCGAGCAATCACTCAACAAAAAGCACCTCATCTCTATTAATGACATCAACCACCTACATGCCACTGTTCGCTGTACAATAGTTGGGCTATATTTAGTGTGTTGAACAGTGCAATGCTGAGCTGAGGAGTGAGTGGGTGCTTTCAGCCTGTCCTGTCCTGTCGTCCTATCCCAGGTTTTAGTGAAGTATGAACAGGAGTCTGGACACGAACCAGTACATTCGCAGTACCTGTACTCTGCATAGGTTTGGTGCAAATACAGCCTCACAAGGATGGTTCCAGAACTGAGAGGTTATAACTATCAGGAAAAGGTTGAACAGGCTGGGTCCCTTTTCTCTAGAAAAGAGAGGACTGAGGGGTGTCCTAATAGAAGTCTTTAAGAGGATGGAACGGTTTGTTAGGTATATGTAGAAGACATACCCTGATATCTAAGGGGTGGGGGGAGGGGGTGGCGAAGGGTTAGCGGGGAAGTAGCAGGGTGTGGCGGGGGGGTAGGAGAGGTAGCGGGAGGAGGCGGGGGTTTAGCGGGGAGGTAGCGGGGGGGAGCGGGGAGGCGGCCGGAGGTAACAGGGGTGGGTGGCGGGGAGTGGGGTGGGGAGGGGGCAGAGGCAGGGATTCCCGGAATTGTGGGGAACGCGGAAGATCTGTCGTCTTTAACAGCAGGACCTCATTTACATTTTTCTCTCTGTTTTGCAGCCAGCAGCCAGCTAGACTTGAGGGTGGCTGGCTTTCGGGCGGGAAGGCCTATGGCACTAGGCTGCAGCCGGGGAGTGGACAGGAGGATGGGAGGGAGGGAGGAAGAGTGATGGTGGGGGGTGGGCAGAACATCAAGGTCGGTGCAATGTATTTGCTTCATGGGTTCTTTGCATTAAGAAATCATAAGAACATAAGAAATAGGAGCAGAAGTCGGCCACTTGGGCCCTCGAGCCTGCTCCACCATTTAATACGATCATGGCTGATCTGATCATGGACTCAGCTCCACTTCGCTGCCCGCTTCCCATAACCCTTCACTCCCTTATCGCTCAAAAATCTGTCTATCTCCACCTTAAATATATTCAATGACCCAGTCTCCACAGCTCTCTGGGGCAGAGAATTCCACAGATTTACAACCCTCAGAGAAGCAATTCCTCCTCATCTCAGTTTTAAATGGGCGGCCTCTTAGTCTGAGACTATGCCCCCTAGTTCTAGATTCTCCTGTGAGTGGAAATATCATAAGAACATAAGAACATAAGAAATAGGAACAGGAGTAGGCCATACGGCCCCTCGAACCTGCTCCGCCATTCAATAAGATCATGGCTGATCGGTTCATGGAGTCAGCTCCACTTCCCTGCATCCACCTTGTCAAGCCCCCTTATTATCTTATATGTTTCGATAAGATCACATCTCATTCTTCTGAACTCCAATGAGTATAAACCAAACCTACTCAACCTATCTTCATAAGTCAACCCCCTCATCTCCGGTATCAACCTAATGAACCTTTTCTGAACAGCCTCCAATGCAAATATATCCTTCCTTAAATATGGAAACCAAAACTGTACGCAGTACTCCAGGTGTGGCCTCACCAATATCCTGTACAGTTGTAGCAGGATTCTCTGTTTGTTGCTATTAAGAACGAGTTAGTTTATTAGCAAAGGTTTAACAATCACACTACACATCACCAGTTCAGCCACCAGGCTCATAGCTGCATACCTCATCGTGGATCCCCTGAACCCAACTGGCTAGGGTTTTATTGAGTCTTGTGAACATCACATGACTGTCTAAGCCACTCACAACTCAACAGCTCTGCAACTATTTCGTAAGTACTTTAAATCAAGTACCCCCTTTTTGTAAGGGCACTAGAACCCACAACTGTCCAAATTAACATGGGAACGTTACCAAATTAAATTAAAATTCTGTTCCCGAGGGTGATGATGCACTCCAGTCTCTCTGGTGCCCACCTCTTGTGGAAGGCCGCGAGCGTACCAGGGACACCCTGGCTCGGATGTAACCCCTGAAGAGAGGCAGACAGTGGGCTGAATGACCTCCCGCTGCCTGGACTGGCTGATGGCCCCCTTGGCCATGCCCAGGAGCAGTCCTATGAGGAGGCCTTCCGATCTACCCGCTCCCCTCCGCACAGGGTGCCCAAAGATCAAGAGTGTGGGACTGAAGTGCAACCAGAATTTGAGGAGCAGCCCCTTCAAATAATCGAATCAACAGCTTTACAACTATTTTGTTGTAATCTGTAAAACAATCATTAAATCAAGTGCCCCCTTGTTTTTTGGGGGGTTTTGTTTTTTTTTTCTGAGGGCACTAAAACACAAATTTGACACCAAATCGCATAAGTCGAAATTAGGGCAGGTGACCAAAAGCTTGGTCAAAGAGGTATGTTTTAAGGAGCGTCTGGAAGGAGGAAAGAGAGGTAGAGAGGCGGAGAGGTTTAGGCAGGGAGTTCCAGAGCATAGGGCCTATGCAACAGAAGGCACGGCCACCAATGGTTGAGTGATGATAATCAGGGATGCTCAAGAGGGCAGAATTGGAGGAGCAGACATCTCGGGGGGTTGTGAGGCTGGAGGAGATTACAGAGATAGGGAGGGGCGAGGCCATGGAAGGATTTGTAAACAAGGATGAGAATTTTGAAATTGGGGCAAGGCATAGACCTATTGGGCCAAATAGTCTGTTTTTGTGCTGTAACTATTATGTACACAGCACTGTCCTGAGTGACTGAGGTTAATTGGCAAAAGAACTAGAGGGGCGAAAAGGGAAATTAAATATTTTTACGCAGCGAGTTGTTATGATCTGGAATGCACTGCCTGAAAGGACGGTGGCAGCAGATTCAACAGGAACTTTCAAAAGGGAATTGGATATATAATTGAAGGGGGAAATTTTTCCCGGCAATGGGGAAAGTGCAGGGGGGAGTGGGACTAATTGGATCGCTCTTTGAAAGAACCGGCACAGGCACGATGGGCCGAATGGCCTCCTTCTGTGCTATATGTTTTTATGTTGCCCATGGCATTCAGTGCATTGGCCTAATGTTACCTTGCGAGACACTGTAAACCACAAAGCCACTTTAATACTCGCAGTTACAAGCATTGGAATCCTGAGGTATCTCACACCATCAGACATCAAACTCCTTTCATACACTTGAACTCTGCCACAAGAAGCCTCCAAATAAGGTAGTAAGGTTTAAACTGCTTCATAAAGACCTCTCGCTTCTCACCATTCATTCATATGGTCTGTGGGTGGCCGTTAATTCATAAGATGTTAATTCATCAAAACCCATTGACAGATGTGAAGTCTCTCCTGGGCTTTGGCCAGATGAGGTAAAAGTGTTTGCACGCATACAGAGAGGATCCTCTTGACCGAGCCGTCTGTGGGAGTTGTTCAAGATGGGTGTTGTTGCTGTGAGAGCGGGGGTGTTTTATATGGTTTCTTTATTAAAGGGGTCCTCAAAGGGTCTTTGTGAGGCCCCTCAAGGCCTGTTTTTGGGTAACGGTTGGAATTAATGTGCAGCTGCAAAGACCGTTTCAGAAATAATTTGTACGAGGATTAGGCTAAGTGGCACCTAATCTTTGCCACGCCTTTCCGCACACCTCATTGTACTGCAATTGGGGCTAATCAAGCCTCTCTCCAACTCTCGCTCTACCTTTCCCTAAACCTCAACGGTGTGAAACTCCTTCTCTTCCTCAGTCATTCCGTCCTCCTACAATCTACAGGTTTTTCAAACATCGAGCTTGGCACCAGCTAGCCAACGCTCTCCTGAACGACCTCACACCTTGCACCCTCCGTCACCTTGAGCTCATCCAAAACTCTGTTGCCCCGTGTCCTAACTCGCACCGAGTCCCGTTCACCCATCACCCCTGTGCTCGCTGACCTACATTGGCTCCAGGTCCAACAACACCTCGATTTTAAAAGTCTCGTCCTTGTTTTCAAATCCCTCCATGGCCTCACCCCTCCCTATTGCTGTAACCTCCTCCAGTCCCACAACCCTCCGAGATCTCTGCACTGAATTCTGACCTCTTACACAGTCCCTATTTTAATTGCTCCACCATTGGCGGACGTGCTTTCAGCTGCCTGGGCCCTAAGCTCTGGAACTCCCTCCCTAAACCTCTTCACCTCTCTACCTCTCTTTCATCCTTTAAGATGCTCCTTAAAACCTACCTCTTTGACCTAGCTTCAGGTCACCTATCCTAATATCTCCTTATGTGGCTCGGTGTCAAATTTTGTTTGATAACCGCTCCTGTGAAGCACCATGGGAAGTTTTACTCCATTAAAGGCGCTATATAAATGGAAGTTGTTGTTTCACTCAGGGTTACCGAGGAGACCTAAGGGGCACCGGGGGTGTTTCTGGCTCTGGGCCTACACCTACCAGAATGGAGCTGGGGATCGTCAGGTCAGCATGCAGCACAGGTCTGGATGAGGAAGGCCGCTGGGCCCATCTTAGACCATCAACTGGCAGATCCCACCGAGGGTGCGGATGTTTAAGCCACAGGTTCCCAGAGGGCGGGCCTCACACTGCTGATGGCACTCCCGATGTAACCCTGCACGAAATCTGTCCAATAAATGGGCCTTCATGGTGGCCGGACCTGGCAAATCCAACAAGTTCACATTAGAACAGCAGGAGGCTATTCAGCCCCTCGAGCCTGTTACACAGGAACAGGAGGAGGCCATTCAGCCCCTCGAGCCTGTTGCACAGGAACAGGAGGAGGCCATTCAGCCCCTCAAGCCTGTTATACCGGGTGCAGGACATTTTGAAAAGGGAGGGTGAACAGCCAGCTGTCATGGTGCATATCGATACCAACGATATAGGTAAAAAAGAGGATGAGGTCCGACAAGCTGAATTTAGAGAGTTAAATTTAAAAAGTAGGATCTCAAAGGTAGTAATCTCAGGATTGCAACCAGTGCCACATGCTAGTCAGAGTAGCAATCGCAGGATAGCTCAGATGAATAAGTGGCTTGAGGAGTGGTGCAGAAGGGAGGGATTCAAATTCCTGGGACATTGGAACCGGTTCTGGGGGAGGTGGGACCAGTACAAACCGGACGGTCTGTACCTGGGCAGGACCGGAACCAATGTCCTATGGGGAGTGTTTGCTAGTGCTGTTGGGGAGGGGTTAAACTAATATGGCAGGGGGATGGGAACCTATGCAGGGAGACAGAGGGAAGTAAAATAGGGGCAGAAGCAAAAGATAGAAAGAAGAAAAGTAAAAGTGGAGGGCAGAGAAAACCAAGGCAAAAATCAAAAAGAGCCACATTGCAGCAAAATTCGAAAAGGGCAAAGTGTGTTAAAAAGACAAGACTGAAGGCTCTGTGCCTCAATGCGAGGAGTATTCATAATAAAGTGGACGAATTAACTGCACAGGCAGTAATTAATGAATATGATATAATTGGCATCACAGAGACATGACTCCAGGGTGACCAAGGCTGAGAACTCAACATCCAGGGGTATTCAACATTTAGGAAGGATAGACAGAAAGGAAAAGGAGGCGGGGTGGCGTTGCTGATTAAAGAGGAAATTAATGCAATAGTAATGAAGGACATGAGCTTGGATGATGTGGAATCTGTATGGGTGGATCTGCGGAATACCAAAGGGCAGAAAACGCTAGTGGGAGTTATGTACAGACCGCTAAACAGTAGTAGTGAGGTTGGGGACAGCATCAAACAAGAAATTAGGGATGCGTGCAATAAAGGTACAGCAGTTATCATGGGCGACTTTAATCTACATATAGATTGGGCTAACCAAACTGGTAGCAATACGATGGAGGAGGATTTCCTTGAGTGCATTAGGGATGGTTTTCTGGACCAATATATTGAGGAACCAACTCGAGGGCTGACCATCCTAGACTGGGTGATATGTAATGAGAAAGGTCTAATTAGAAATCTTGTTTTGCGAGGCCCCTTGGGGAAGAGTGACCATAATATGGTAGAATTCTTTATTAAGATGGAGAGTGACACAGTTAATTCAGAGACTAGGGTCCTGAACTTAAGGAAAGGTAACTTCGATGGTATGAGACGTGAATTGGCTAGAATAGACTGACAAATGATACTTAGAGGGTTGACGGTGGATAGGCAATGGCAAACATTTAAAGATCACATGGATGAACTTCAACAATTGTACATCCCTGTCTGGAGTAAAAATAAAATGGGGAAGGTGGCTCAATCATGGCTAACAAGGGAAATTAAGGATAGTGTTAAAATCCAAGGAAGAGGCATATAAATTGGCCAGAAAAAGCAGCAAACCTGAGGACTGGGAGAAATTTAGAAATCCGCAGAGGAGGACAAAGGGTTTAATTAGGAGGGGGAAAATAGAGTATGAGAGGAAACTTGCTGGAAACATAAAAACTGACTGCAAAAGCTTCTATAGATATGTGAAGAAAAAAAGATTGGTGAAGACAAACGTAGGTCCCTTGCTGTCAGATTCAGGTGAATTTATAATGGAGAACAAAGAAATGGCAGACCAATTGAACAAATACTTTGGTTCTGTCTTCACGAAGGAAGACACAAATAAACTTCCGGAATTACTAAGGGACCGAGGGTCTAGTGAGAAGGAGGAACAAAGGAAATCCTTATTAGGCGAAAAATTGTGTTAGGGAAATTGATGGGATTGAAGGCCGATAAATCCCCAGGACCTAATGGTCTGCATCCCAGAGTACTTAAGGAAGTGGCCCTAGAAATAATGGATGCATTGGTGATCATTTTCCAACAGCCTATCGACTCTGGATCAGTTCCTATGGACTGGAGGGTAGCTAATGTAACACCACTTTTTAAAACGGGAGGAAGCGAGAAAACGGGTAATTATAGACTGGTTAGCCTGACATCAGTGGTGGGGAAAATATTGGAATCAATTATTAAAGATGAAATAACAGCGCATTTGGAAAGCAGTGACAGGATCGGTCCAAGTCAACATGGATTTATGAAAGGGAAATCATGCTTGACAAATATTCTGGAATTTTTTGAGGATGTAACGAGTAGAGTGAACAGGGGAGAACCAGTGGATGTGGTGTATTTGGACTTTCAAAAGGCTTTTGACAAGGTCCCACACAGGAGATTGGTGTGCAAAATTAAAGCACATAGTATTGGGGGTAATGTACTGACGTGGATAGAGAAATGGTTGGCAGACAGGAAGCAGAGAGTCTGGATAAATGGGTCCTTTTCAGAATGGCAGGCAGTGACTAGTGGGGTGCCACAGGGCTCAGTGCTGGGACCCCAGCTATTTACAATATACAGTAATGATTTAGATGAAGGAATTGAGTGTAATATCTCCCAGTTTGCAGATGACACTAAGCTGGGTGGCATTGTGAGCTGCGAGGAGGATGCTAAGAGGCTGCAGGGTGACTTGGACAGGTTAGGTGAATGGGCAAAAGCATGGCAGATGCAGTATAATGTAGATAAATGTGAGGTTGTCCACTTTGGGGGCAAAAACACAAAGGCAGAATATTATCTGAATGGCGGCAGATTAGGAAAAGGGGAGGTGCAACGAGACCTGGGTGTCATGGTATATCAGTCATTGAAAGTTGGCATGCAGGTACAGCAGGCGGTGAAGAAGGCAAATGGTATGTTGGCCTTCATAGCTAGGGGTTTTGAGTATAGGAGCAGGGAGGTCTTACTGCAGTTGTACAGGGCCTTGGTGAGGCCTCACCTGAAATATTGTGTCCAGGTTTGATCTCCTAATCTGAGGAAGGATGTTCTTGCTATTGAAGGAGTGCAGCGGAGGTTCACCAGACTGATTCCAGGGATGGCTGCACTGACATATGAGGAGAGACTGGATCGACTGGGCCATTATTCACTGGACTTTAGAAGGATGACAGGGGATCTCAGAAACATATAAAATTCTGATGGGACTGGACAGGTTAGATGCAGGAAGAATGTTCCCGATGTTGGGGAAGTCCAGAACCAGGGGTCACAGTCTAAGGATAAGGGGTAAGCCATTTAGGACTGAGATGAGGAGAAACCTCTTCACTCAGAGAGTTGTTAACCTGTGGAATTCCCTACCGCAGAGAGTTGTTGATGCCAGTTCGTTGGATATATTCAAGAGGGAGTTAGATGTGGCCCTTATGGCTAAAGGGATCAAGGAGTATGGAGAGAAAGCAGGAAAGGGGTACTGAGGTGAAAGATCAGCCATGATCTTATTGAATGGTGGTGCAGGCTCGAAGGGCCAAATGGTCTACTCCTGCACCTATTTTCTATGTTTCTATGAACCCATTCATCCCCTTGAGCCTGTTACACAGGAACAGGAGGAGGTCATTCAGCTTCTCGAGCCTGTTATACAGGAACCCATTCAGCCCCTTGAGCCTGTTACACAGGAACAGGAGGAGGTCATTCAGCTTCTCGAGCCTGTTATACAGGAACCCATTCAGCCCCTTGAGCCTGTTACACAGGAACAGGAGGAGGCCGTTCAGCCCCTCGAGTCTGTTACACAGGAACAGGAGCAGGCCATTTAGCCCCTCAAGCCTGTTACACAGAAACAGGAGGTGGCCATTCAGCCCCTCGAGCCTGCTCCGCCATTCAATGAGATCATGGCTGATCTGCGACCTCGCTCCATAAGTCCGCCTTTGGCCCATATCCCTTAATGGTTGAAGACCTAATACCTCAGCTGAATAAAACCCGTGCCTCACAAACTTGGGGTAGAAACCTCCCAGTGACACCAATATCAAAGGGCCTTCAAATGAGCATGGGTTTTTTTACCCTTCCTTTATCCTACTCTGCAGTTCATTCCAAACGTTGATCACCCTTTGTGTCAAGCCATGTGAGGGATTCTCCATGTGCCTCCCAGGAGGAAGTGGAAATGAAAGTCAAGTGGTTTCTATAACAAGTGGCCAACCTGAAACCCGGGTGCCCCATTCAAAATCTACTCACTTGGATCTAAATGTTCCTTTCACTAAAGAAAGAAAGAATTTGCAATTATAGTACATGAAATCACGTAGGATTCACAGCACAGAAACAGGCTATTCGGCCCAATTGTTCTGTACCGGTCTTTATGCTCCACACGAGCCTCCTCCCACCCTACTTCATCTCAGCCTATTAGCATATCCCTCTGTTCCTTTCTCCCCCTCGTGTGTTTATCCAGCTTCCCCTTAAATGCATCTATGCCATTCGCCTCAACTACTCCCTGTGGGAGCGCCAGCCATCTTAAGCCTGTGTGTTTGTGAGGTCGTACCGAAAACATAACAGCAGCGAGTTCCACATTCTCACCACTCTCTGGATAAAGAGGTTTCGCTTGAATTCCCCATTGGATTTATTGGTGACTATTTTATATTTATGGCCCCTAGTTTTGGTATCCCCCCCCCCCCACCCCGCACAAGTGGAATCACCTTGGGGTAGAAATTTGCCTCCGCTGGAAACGGGTTTTTCCTGTGGTATCACCACCGCGATGGATGGGGTGTCTTGTTGTCTTTTCTTTTTCGAGCGGAGCAGGTCATCGGCCGTAAGAGGGGCGGAAGTGGGGGGGGGGAGCAGGTCATCGGCCGTAAGAGGGGCGGAAGTGGGGGGGGCGGGCGGGGTGGGCGCCGCTGTCAGTCGTCAGCGAAGCGCTGATGATGTCATCACGCCGGCGAGTCACCACGTCTCTCCCCTTCACTTAAAGGGGTGAGCCACTGCGAGCTCTGCGATTATTTTAGCTCGGTCCACTGGGCCACCGGGGAGGCTTGTGGCCGGAACCAGCGGACATAATTGTCGGGCCGACCTGGCGGTCAGCTGACAAAAAAAATAAGATGGCGGCCGCGGCGGCCCCGCCATTTTGCGCACACAGCAAACGCAGCGCGGCAACAGAAAAAACTGTCAGGGGCACCGCGCGGCGGCCACGAGATTTTTTTAACGGGAATTTTGCGTGCGGGCCGGGAGGTCGGCAGTGCGCGCTTTGCTCACGCACTTAGGAGGGTTCCGCAGCAGCAGGGTGGAAGTGGGAAAAACCACCGAGGAGAATTTCGCGAGCGGCGGCCATGTGACAGAAAATCGGCAGCCATTCCACACTGCCGTGTGGCGGCCATTTTCCAACGGTAACTGGCTTTATCGGGAGGCCTGAATTTCAGGCCCCTTCTCTGCATCTATCTCATCAAATCCTTTCAGAATTTTAAAGACCTCAATCGGTCACCCCTCAAGTCTTCTCTTTTGTCGAGAAAAGAGCCCCAGCCTGTTCAATCTTTCCTGATATATATCGTATAGTTATATCCTCTCAGTTCTGGTATCATCCTTATAAATCTTTTTTTTTTACATTCTCCAGTCCCTCTATATCTTTTTTGTAATATCAGACCAGAACAGTTTGATGTAGGGAAACGTAACATCCAATTTCCGCACAGCAAGGTCCCGCTAACAGCAGTTAAAAGAATGCCTAGATTACCTGTTCTAGTTATGTTGGTTGAGGGATAAATATCTGCCAGGACACCAGGGAGAGATCCCCTGCTCTTCTTCGAATAGTACTTAGTATTTCATAACAAGAACGTAAATACAGTCTGAAAATAAATGAACATAAAGACTCTGCCTGCCTGTTCAGGTGGATGTCCTGACCAATTTTTATTCTTCACCCAACAGCACCAAAACTAGTCATGTAACCTTTTCCAGCCCTACGACCCTCTGAGATCTCTGCGCTCTTCCAATTCTGGCCTCCTGAGCATCCCTGATTTTAATCGCACCACCATTGTCGGCCGTGCCTTCAGCTGCCTGGGCCCCAAGCTCTGGAACTCCCTCCCTAAACCTCTCCGCCTCTCTACCTCTCTCTCCTCCTTTCAGATGCTCCTTAAAACCTACCTCTTTGACCAAGCCTTTGGTCATCTGCCCTGATATCTGTTTATGTGGCTCGGTGTATAATATTGTTTGACAATGCTCCTGTGAAGCGCCCTGGGACATTTTACTTCATTAAAGGCGCTATATAAATGCAAGTTGTTGTTGTTGACCCTTCACCGAGGTTTCTCGGTATTGGCATTGGTGTAATCGTCATGACAATGTCGCTGCATCATTCATTTGCAAACAACCGAAAAAGTTTGCCAACTGTTTTATGTGGGTGAAGATAATGCCTCCGTAATTCCATTCCTTCTGGCCAGTTCCCTTTATTGAGGATGGGTCGTGACGGCTGAGCTCTTTGAAGGAAAGGTTTACTGCCTGAGCACAAGACTGGAATACATGCATATTGAGACACTAGCAGTCAGCATCGTCAGCAATATCAGCCATGGCTCAGTGGTTAGCATACTTGCCTCTGAGTCAAGAAGTTATTGGTTCAAGTCCCACTCCGGAAACTTGTGCACATTAATCTAGGCTGACACTCCAGTGCAGTGCTGAGGGAGTACTGCACTGTTGGATGAGATGTTAAAACTGAGGCCTTGCCTGCTTTCTGAGGTGAATGTAAAACATCACATAGCACTATTTTGAAGAAAAGCAGCGGAATTATCCCTGGTGTCCTGGCCAATATTTCATCATCATCATAGGCAGTCCCTTGGAATCGAGGAAGACTTGCTTCCACTCTTAAAATGAGTCCTTAGGGGTCTGAACAGTCCAATACGAGAGTCACAGGTGGGACAGATTTTCCGCTGCCTGCGCTTGTTTTCTAGAGGCTCGAGGTGCTCGGTGCCCTCCCGGATGCACTTCCTCCACTTAGGACGGTCTTTGGCCACGGACTCCCAGGTGTCAGTGGGAGTGTTGCATTTTATCCCTCAACCAACATCACAAAAACAGATTATCTTGTCATTATCACATTGCTGTTTGTGTGAGCTTGCTGTACGCAAATTGGCTACTATGTTTCCCACATTGGAACAGTGGCTGCACTTCAAAAGCATTTAATTGGCTGTAAAGCACTTTGCGACGCCTGGTGGTCGTGAAAGGCGCTATATAAATGCAAGTCTTTCTTTCATCAACCCATTCCTTTTTAATTACAGTTATGTCCCTGTAATTAAACTTATTATTAATATTGTAACTAGTAACTTATGTGTTTAATACCGAACTGCCACTCACAATAAAGGCAAATCTGTTGGTACTAATTACATTTTTATTACACGACATAGATGAACAACAACTTGTATTTATATAACGCCTTTAATGTAATAAAAGATCCGAAGGCGCTTCACAGGAGTGTCATAAAACAACATTTGACACCGACCTACTGAAGGAGAAATTAAAAAGAAAGAATGACTTGTATTTATACAGCTCCACAAACCCCCCCCGCTCCCCAGATATATCTGCACTCCTCTAATTCTGCCCTCTTGAGCATCCCTGATTATAATCGCTCAACCATTGGTGGCCGTGCCTTTTGTTGCCTGGGCCCCAAGCTCTGGAACTCCCTCCGTAAACCTCTCTGCCTCTCTACCTCTCTTTCCTCCTTTAAGACACTCCTTAAAACCTGCCTCTTTGACCAAGCTTTTTGGTCACCTGCCCTAATTTCTCCTTATGCGGCTCGCTGTCAAATTTTTTGTCTCATAATAGTCCTGTGAAGCACCTTGGGACGTTTCACGACGTTAAAGGCGCTATATAAATAAAGTTGTTGTTGTTGTGATGTTGAATGCCTTGTGGTCTGGAGGCTGGGTCATTGAATATATTTAAGGCGGAGATAGATAGATTTTTGAGCGATAAGGGAGTAAAGGGTTATGAGGAGCGGGCGGGGAAGTGGAGCTGAGTCCAGGATCAGATGCCATGATCTTATTGAATGGCGGAGCAGGCTCGAGGGGCCAAATGGCCTACTCCTGCTACTATTTCTTATGTTCTTATGTTCTTGTTTACAGTAAATTTTGCATCACCAGATACTGGGAGGAGCCGTGGGGGGAGGGGAGGGAATCAGGGGAAGCTCTTGGGAGCTGGAGAACAGTTACAGGTACAGTGTACCTTTGTTCGTAGATGGTTCACTCCTTCAATAACACTTTGGAGGCATTTGCTGACAACCAAACTGAATTTTGCACGCATGCAGTATCCCCCTTCTCTGCCTTATCTGTTAAGTGCTTTGATTGGGGAGGGCACAGAGCGTTGACTTGAGGCTCCATTTATGATTGGTGCCACCTTAAGCTGTATTATGAGTCCACAAGGGCAGGCTGCTCCCTCTAGCCTCGGAGGCAAGGTAATCAATTGGTGCTGCACGTTTAAACAATTTTCTTGCGTGTCCTTTTCCTCCTCCTGCCCCTCCTGGCCCCCCCCCCCCCCCGGTGACAATTGCCATGTTGACTGAGGCTAGTTGGCCAGTTTTGCACAAACACACACCAAACGCCACCCCTCCCCCACCCAGTGGAATGTGGCCTTGTGGCAATTTGTCCCTGAGTAATTAGGGAATTCCTGTCACCCTGTGTGTACAAAACATGCCGATCCCCCACAACACGTCCTAAGCCTGCTCACGGACTCGTGGGCAGAAAAGAGACATCGGTTCGTTCTGATCATTTAACCCTTTCGGTGCTGCTGTCTCCTTGGAATCATAGAAAGAAAAACTTGGATCTATATCTCATCATCGTAGGCAGTCCCTCGAAATCGAGGAAGACTTGCTTCCACTCCAAAAGTGAGTTCTCAGGTGGCTGTACAGTCCAATACGGGAATTACAGACTCTGTCACAGGACGGGACAGACAGTGGTTGAAGGAAAGGGGAGGGTGGGACTGGTTTGCCGCACGCTCCTTCCGCTGCCTGCGCTTGATTTCTGCATGCTCTCGGCGACGAGACTCGAGGTGCTCAGCGCCCTCCCGGATGCTCTTCCTCCACTTAGGGCGGTCTTTGGCCAGGGACTCCCAGGTGTCGGTGGGGATGTTGCACTTTATCAAAGCTATTTAGTGCCTTTCACGACCATCGGACATCTCAAAGCGCTTTACTGCCAATGAAGTAATTTTTTGGCGTGCAGTCACTGTTGTAATATAGGAAAATGCAGCACAGAAGGAGGCCATTCGGCCCATCGTGCCTGTGCCCGCTCTTTGGTGGAGCGATCCAATTATTCCCACTCCCCCCTGCCCTTTCCCGATATAGCCCTGTAAAAACAATTTCCTTCACGTCTTGTTTTCTGCTTATTAATGTTCTGTGGATCTGGGTAACACTGCGGCTTATAGAGGGGTTGCCAACCCTCCAGGTCTGCCCTGCAGTCTCCAGGAGTAATGAATGAATTCTGTTGCGAGCAACTTCGGGAGAAAAATTATCGGGATCATTTTATTTTTTAATTGTGTGTTTCCATTGCATTTTGTTTTGAAAACTTTACTTTATTAGTTATAAAAATAGTGGAGGTGGGATAGAAAGTTGTTTGACTGAGAGTCGAAGAACATCTGACCAGGTAACGGAAGAGTCTGTTTGTTTTCCAACTGGCCGTCGAAAGGAGGGGCGCCGCTAGGCTGGACGTGACGGGCAACCAATGGCGGGAGCATGGGGGCGGGGCAGTTGGAGGTGAAAGGTCATGTGATGAAACTTCCTGGATTACAGGCGACCAGAGTTGGCAACCCTGGGCTATTACCTTATTTACTTCTTTCCCCTCCACATCATCAGTTGTCTCCGTCCCTGCCTCAGTCCTCATTCATGCCTTTGGCCACCTCTTGATTCGACTAGTCCAATGCTCCCATGGCCGGCCTCTCGTCTTCCAATATTCCGTAAACTTGAACTCGTTACAAATCTCTGCTGCCGTATCCTAGCTCACATCAAGTCCGCTCACCCATCACTCCTGTAACCCACATTGGCTCACAGTCCGCCAATGCTTCAAATTTAACTTTCTCATCTCTGTGTTCAAATCCCTCCATGGGCCCCCTCCCTCCCTATCGCCGCAACCTCCTCCAGCCCTACAACCCTCCCAAGATCTCTGTGCTCCAACTCTGGCCTCTTGTGTGTTCCCCGATTTCCTTCTCCTCACTATTAGCGGCCGAGCCTTCAGCTACCTGGGCCCTAATCTCTGGAATACTCTCCCTAACCCTCTCTGCCTCTCTCTCCTCCTCCAACACATTCTAGGCTGACAAAATCTAGGCTGACACTCCAGTGCAGTACTGAGGGAGCGCTCTCTCAAGTGGACGTAAAAGATCCCATGGTACTATTTCGAAGAAGAGCAGGAGAGTTATCCCGGTGTCCTGGCCAATATTTATCCCTCAATCAATATCACAATAAAACAGATTATCTGGTCATTATCATAGAAACATAGAAAATAGGCGCAGGAGTAGGCCATTCAGCCCTTCGAGCCTGCACCGCCATTCAAGGAGTTCATGGCTGAACATGCAACTTCAGTACCCCATTCCTGCTTTCTCACCATACCCCTTGATCCCCCTAGTAGTAAGGACTACATCTAACTCCTTTTTGAATATATTTAGTGAATTGGCCTCAACAACTTTCTGTGGTGGAGAATTCCACAGGTTCACCACTCTCTGGGTGAAGAAGTTTCTCATCATCTCGGTCCTAAATGACTTACCCCTTATCCTTAGACTGTGACCCCTGGTTCTGGACTTCTCCAACATTGGGAACATTCTTCCTGCATCTAACCTGTCTAAACCCGTCAGAATTTTAAACGTTTCTATGAGATCCCCTCTCATTCTTCTGAACATCAGTGAATACAAGCCCAGTTGATCCAGTCTTTCTTGATATGTCAGTCCCGCCATCCCGGGAATCAGTCTGGTGAACCTTCGCTGCATTCCCTCAATAGCAAGAATGTCCTTCCTCAAGTTAGGAGACCAAAACTGTACACAATACTTCAGGTGTGGCCTCACCAAGGCCCTGTACACCTGTAGTAACACCTCACTGCCCCTGTACTCAAATCCCCTCGCTATGAAGGCCAACATGCCATTTGCTTTCTTAACCGCCTGCTGTACCTGCATGCCAACCTTCAATGATTGATGTACCATGACACCCAGGTCTCGTTGCACCTCCCCTTTTCCTAATCTGTCACCATTCAGATAATAGTCTGTCTCTTTGTTTTTACCACCAAAGTGGATAACCTCACATTTATCCACATTATACTTCATCTGCCATCACGTTGCTGTTTATGGGAGCTTGCTGTGCACAAATTGACTGCCGTGTTTCCTGCATTACAACAGTGACTACACTCCAAAAGCACTTCATAGAAACATAGAAATTTACAGCACAGAAGGAGGCCATTTCAGCCCATCGTGTCCGCGCCGGCCGACAAAGAGCCACACGGCCCTCGGTCAGCAGCCCTGAAGGTTATAAATAAACCCATGAACGATGGCGGAAAGGTAAAGAGCACCCAGCCCAACCAGTCTGCCTCAAACAACTGCGACACTCCTTACACTGAAACATTCTACACGCCACTCCAACCTCAGCCACTTCATTAGCTGTAAAGCGCTTTGACACTTTCGGTGGTCGTGAAAGGCGCTATATAAATCCAAATCTTATTTTTTAAAACCTACCCCTTTGACAAAGCTATTGGTCACCTGTCCTTTTGACATTGGGGGGGTGGTGGGGAGGGGAGGGGCGTGCAGGACAGGATGGGTGTCAGCTGAGATTCTATGCACAGTCGAATAACAGAGAAACTCAAGGGGCAATTTGGTTAAAGCCTTACTAAACCAAAGAAGAAAGACTTGCATTTATATAGCGCCTTCCCTACCTCAGCCAATGAAGTTATTTTGAAGTATAGTCACTGTTGTAATGTCGGAAACGCAGCAACTAGCCTGCGCCCATAGGCAGACAAGATCTTAATTTAACATCTTCCTCAGTAAGAAAGACCTGCATTTACATAATGCCTTTCATGAATTGTAGTCACCTTTATGAATTGTAGTCACGGTTGTAATGTAGGAAACACAGCAGCCATTTTGCACACAGCAAGCTCCCACAAACAGTGATGAGATAAATGGTCAGATAATTTGTTTTAGTGATGGTGGTTCAGAGATAAAAATTGGCCACGAGCACTGTCCCTGCTTTTCTTCAAATAGTCCCATGGGACCTAAGAGGGCAAATGGGAGCGCAGTTTAACTTCTCGCCGACAGACGGCCCCTCCGATCATGCAGCACTCCCTCGGTACTGCACTGGGAGTGTCAGCCTGGATTGTGCACTCAAGTCTCTGAAGTGGGGCTTAGAACTCCTGATCTTCTGACTTTAGGCTGACAGGTAAGTGCAGGTTGGGGAATCAGACAATGGTGTTACTACTCTGACCCACATTGGGATCACGCAAAGCTCTGCATCGGCAGAAAAGCCTCACCAAATTATTCCTTGACATAAGAAGGCCACCTAAATGAGCAATGGACGATAGCCTGAGGGCCTATGAAACTGTAACCCTGTCAGCCATATCTCAGTGGGTAGCACTCTCACCTCTGAGTCAGAAGGTCATGGGTTCAAGTCCCACTCCAGAGACGCGAACACAGAAATCTAGCTGACACTCCAGTGCAGTGCTGAGGGAGTGCTGCGCTGTTGGAGGTGCTGTTTTTCAGATGAGATGTTAAACCAGCCTGCTTTCTCAGTTGGACGGAAAAGATCCCTTTGCACTAATTGGAAGAAGAGCAGGAGTCATGACCAATATTTATCCCTCAATCAACCATCACTAAAAAAACTGGTCATTATCACATTGCTGTTTGTGGGAGCTTGCTGTGTGCAAATTGGCTACCTACATCATCATCATCATAGGCGGTCCCTCGAAATCGAGGAAGACCTGCTTCCACTCCAAAAGTGAGTTCTCAGGTGACTGTACAGTCCAATACAGGAATTACAGTCTCCGTCACAGGTGGGACAGACAGTGGTTGAAGGAAAGGGTGGGTGGGGAGTCTGGTTTGCCGCACGCTCCTTCCGCTGCCTGCGCTTGTTTTCTGCATGATCTTGGCGACGAGACTCGAGGAGCTCAGCGCCCTCCCGGATGCTCTTCCTCCACTTAGATCGGTCTTGGGCCAGGGACTCCCAGGTGTCGGTGGGAATGTTGCATTTTTATCAAGGAGGGTGTCCTTGAAACGTTTCCTCTGCCCACCTGGGGCTCGCTTGCCGTGTGGGAGTTCCGAGTAGAGCGCTTGCTTTGGGAGTCTCATGTCGGGCATGCGGACAATGTGGCCCGGCTGGTCGAGTGTGGTCACCTACCTACACTGCAACAGTGACTGCACTTCTAAAGTACTTCATTGGCTGTAAAGCGCCTGAGGCTACTAATCACCACCTGCCCCACCTGTGACAGAGACTGTAGGTCCCGCATTGTACTGTACAATCACCTGAGAACTCATTAGTGTGGAAGCAAGTCATCCTCGACTCCGAGGGACTGCTTTAGAAGAAGAAGAGGCCATGAAAGGCGCGATAGAAAAGCAAATCTTTCTTTTTGTCTCAAGTCAGTGCTCTGAAAAGAATAGAAGAGAAGTAGAGAGAGGTAATAAATTGACTATTTGAAGTAAATTGATGACTTACATTACGCACTTACATTACGCACTTGCATCTTTAGAATGCTAACCTGCTGAAAACAACCCAGGATTTCCCGACCACTGCCTGCAGTGGGAGCTCTGAATGACTGCCCCTCCCCCCTGCTCTGAAACACGATAAAGGAGAGTGTGACTACACCCCATGACTCTCAATGAGTGTTGAATGGGGTTAGATCAACTGAGAGCACTAAACTGGCCTAACACCCACCTTCTTTTTATTGAACTGTGTCGCCCATTTACATTTGGCAGCGCTGGCTGACACCACTTCATTACAAGGATCGACCTCGCGGGGGAAGTTTAGTTGTGGGGTTAAGTAGCAGACGAAACGTGTACTTAACCCTACCTCTGTCCTTTCAGTGTGTCAGGTTAAGCACAAGAAATAATGTGCGCTGATCACTAAACAGATCAGGAATGGCCCTGTATTGAGAATGTGGGCTAAGTCGAAGGAAGGGCCCAATGACACTGTGCCAGCCGTGGCCCAGTGAGTTGCACCCTCACCTCTGAGTCAGAATGTTATGGGTTCAATTCCCACTCCAGAGACTTTAGCACAAAACTCTATGCTGACACTCTGACAGAGTGCTACACTGGCAGAGGTGCTGTCTTTCGGATGAGAAAATTACACCAAGGTCCGCTTTCTCAAGCAGATGGAAAAGATGGCTGTGGGTTCAAGTTACCTTCATGGCCCTATTTTGAAGAAAAGCAAGGAGTTCTCCCTGGTGTCCTGGCCAGTATTTATCCCTCAATCAACATCAAAGAAAAAGAAAGACTTGCAATTATATAGCGCCTTTCACGACCACCAGACGTCACAAAGTGCTTTACATCTAATGAAGTAATTTTGGAGTGTAGTCACTGTTGTAATGTGGGAAACACAGCAGCCAATTTGCACACAGCAAGCTCCCACAAACAGCAATGTGATAATGACCAGCTCATCTGTTTTGTTATGTTGATTGAGGGATAAATATTGGCCCCAGGACACCGGGGATAACTCCCCTGCTCCTCTTCGAAATAGTACCGTGGGATCTTTTACGTCCACCTGAGAGAGCGGACAGGGCCTCGGTTTGACGTTTCATCTGAAAGACGGCACCTCCGACAGTGCAGTGCTCTCTAAGCACTGCACTGGAGTGTCAGCCTGGATTTTTGTGCTCAATTGACATGCAACTTGAACCCACAATCTTCTGACTCAGAGGTGAGTGTGCTACCCACTGAGCCACAGCTGACACTAAAAAAATCAGGTTTTCTGGATATTATCACATTGTTGTGGTGGGAACTGGCTGTTCGTAAATTGTCTGCCGTGTTTCCTACAGCATCATCATCATCATCATAGGCAGTCCCTCGGAATCGAGGAAGACTTGCTTCCACTCTTAACATGAGTTCTTAGGTGGCTGAACAGTCCAATACAAGAACCACAGTCTTTGTCACAGGTGGGACAGATAGTCGTTGAGGGAAGGGGAGGGTGGGACTGGTTTGCCGCACGCTCTTTCCACTGTCTGCGCTTGATTTCTGCATGCTCTCGGCGACGAGACTCGAGGCGCTCAGCGTCCTCCCGGATGCACTTCCTCCACTTAGGGCGGTCTTTGGCCAGGGACTCCCAGGTGTCAGTGGGGATGTTGCATTTTATCAGGGAGGCTTTGAGGGTGTCCTTGTAATGTTTTCTCTGCCCACCTTTGGCTCGTTTGCCGTGAACGAGTTCCGAGTAGAGCGCTTGCTTTGGGAGTCTCGTGTCTGGCATGCAAACTATGTAGCCTGCCCAGTGGAGCTGATCAAGTATGGTCAGTGCTGGGGATATTGGCCTGGTCAAGGTTGTTAACGGTGGTGCGTCTGTCATCCCAGGGGATTTGTAGGATCTTGCGGAGACATCGTTGGTGGTATTTCTCCAGCGACTTGAGGTGTCTACTGCACATGGTCCATGTCTCTGAGCCATACAGGCGGGCGGGTATTACTACGGCCCTGTAGACCATGAGCTTGGTGGTAGATTTGAGGGCCTGGTCTTCAAACACTCTTTTCCTCAGGCGGCCGAAGGCTGCACCGGCGCACTGGAGGCGGTGCTGGATCTCCTACATTACAACAGTGACTACACTTTCAAAAGTACTTCATTGGCTGTAAAGCACTTTGGGATGTCCACTTCTTGCACTGAGTCTGTGGGGTAAGTACAAGGATTAGTCCACATTTTCTGTTCTTGTTGCTGTCCTTTGATTTAAAAAATGGTCTTAACTCCAGGGTCCCATGGGATGCTCTATCCATCCATGTTCTCTTCTTTCCCAGCTTCTGTTGACTCCGTGCTGACACCAGCTGGAAAGAGTATGTGTGTGTGGGTGTGTGGGTGTGTGTGTGTGTGTGTGTGTGTGTGTGAACTGGGGCTCAGCTGTGATGCCCCTTATGGGCGAATAGCCCACCAATGCGCATGAAGAATAGTCACTTGGGCCCAGTACCAGAGGCCAGCATGAGTCAGCGCCAAAGGAGGAGGGGCGGTTACCATCTGGTGGTGCTATCTGGGCCGGGGAGGGGGGAGGTGGGTGGGGATGGTGTTAAGTGACTGTCTTGTGCCACCAAAAAACACTGGGTGGACACCATGTGACTATGACACCTGGGGAGCAAGGATGTGGAGAGACACGTTCCCTACAATACAGCAGTGACTACACTTCAAAAGTACTTCATTGGCTGTAAAGTGCTTTGGGACATCCTGAGTTTATGAAAAGAGCCTTGATAAAATGCAACATCCCCACCAACACCTGGGAGTCCCTGGTCCAAGACTTCCCAAAGTGGAGGAAGAGCATCCGGGAGGGCGCTGAGCACCTCGAGTCTCGTCGCCGAGAGCATGCAGAAAACAAGCGCAGGCAGCAGAAGGAGCGTGCGGCAAACCAGTCCCACCCACCCTTTCCTTCAACCATTGTCTGTCCCACCCTGTGACAGAGACTGTAAATCCCGTATTGGATTGTACAGTCACCTGAGAACTCACTTTTAGAGTGGAAGCAAGTCTTCCTCGATTTCGGGGGACTGCCTATGATATAAATGCAACGTTTTTACAACGTAACAGAAACACTCAGGGGGTGGGTGATTAATTGAAGTGTTTAAAATGATTAAAGGATTTGATAGGATAGATTGAGATAAAATATTTCCTCTGGTGATGGGTGTCCAGAACAAGGGGGTGTAACCTTAAAATCAGAGCCAGGCCGTTCAAGAGTGATGTCAGGAAACACTTCTTCACACAAAGAGTGATGGAAATCTGGAACCCCCACCCTCCAAAAAGCTGTCCCGGGAACAATCGGAAAAGAGGATTTTTGTTAGATGCAGCTATTATATGATATGTTGATCGGGTGAGATGATGTCGGCTCCACAACAACCTGTATTTGTACAGCGTCTTTAACATAGTGAAACATCCCAAGATGCTTCACAGGAATAATATGAGGCAAAAAACTTGACACCGAGCCACATAAGGAGAAATTAGAGCAGGTGACCAAAAACTTGGTCAAAAAGGTAGGTTTTAAGGAGCATTTTAAAGGAGGAAAGAGAGAGGTAGAGAGGAGAGGTTTCGGGTGGGAGTTCCAGAGCTGAGGGCCCAGGCAACAGATGATGCGGCACTTCAGTCCCCTGCTCCTGATCTTTGGGCACCCTGTGCGGAGGGGAGCGGGCAGGTCGGAGGGCCTCCTCATAGGGCTGCTCCTGGGCCTGGCCAAGGTGGCCATCAGCCGGTCCAGGCAGCGGGCGGTCGAGGGGGTCATTCAGCCCGACTGCCTGCCTCTCTTCCGCGGTTACCTTCGAGCCAGGGTGTCCCTGGAGATAGAGTACGCGGTGTCCAACGGTACGCTCGCGGCCTTCCCCGAGAGGTGGGCGCCGGAGGGACTGGAGTGCATTGTCGCCACCGGCAACCAAATTTCAATTTGATCCGCTTATTGTTTAAAAAGTTTTATTGGTTAAGTTGTCAGTTGCAGTGCCCCTTTAATAAAGGGGCACATGATTTATAGGTTCAACTTAAAATAGTTGTGGAGCCTAAAGACTGGTATAGACCGCTTGTGCCGAAAGTCCTGTTTCTGTGCTGTAAGTACTGTGTAAGGCTATTCAGGGAAATCCACCAAGGTGGGTGGATGAGTTAAGATACAGATTAACCATGATCTAATTGAATGGTGGAACGGGCTAAATGTTCCTATGTTCCTATGAGGTGAAGACACTGTGCAAACTGCAGGAACATCGGGTAACCGGGGGCAGTCGCTGGGACGGCCCATAGACTCTGACGCTGGAACAGGGTTTGTTTGTGTTTCTCCATCATGGCCGTGCTGCAGAGAGAATTGCAAGGCAGCTTGTTGTGAAGGAGAGACGAGCTTCACTCACATTGTCCCTTACCTCAGCTCTGCCTCTCCACAAAGCCAGCAGCACTCTCAACTTCCCGTTCTCTCTGTCTGCCAGTGCGTTAGATTTATTGTTGGAGTGAATAAAAAGAAAAGGCATTTGAGGACCCTGGGGGTGGGTGGGTGGGTGGGGGGGTTGGGTCTGGGATTGCTTGACCAGATCTCCAAGACATTCCAACTAAAACATTCCTGAGGCAGGAGAGAGAAAAAGAAAAGAAACTTTGCTCTTCCAGCGGACTGGGGAGGAGGAGCAATATTCTCACACCCCACGGTGAGGGGGCGGGGGGGGGGGGGCGCGAGTAGAATGATGATCATCATCATTACAGGCAGTCCCTCGGGATCAAGGAAGACTTGCTTCCACTCCTGAAGTGAGTTCTTTGGTGACTGAACAGTCCAATACGAGAGCCACAGGCTCTATCACAGGTGGGACAGATTGTCATTGAGGGAAGGGGAGGGTGGGACTGGTTTGCCGCACGCTCTTTCCGCTGCCTGCGCTTGATTTCTGCATGCTCTCGGCGTTGAGACTCGAGGTGCTGAGCGCCCTCCCGGATGCACTTCCTCCACTTAGGGCGGTCTTGGGCCAGGGACTCCCAGGTGTCGGTGGGGATGTTGCACTTTATCAGGGAGGCTTTGAGGGGTGTCTTTGGAGCGTTTCCGCTGCCCACCTTTGGCTTGTTGCCATGAAGGAGCTCCGAGTAGAGCGCTTGCTTTGGGAGTCTCGTGTCTGGCATGCGGACTATGTGGCCGGCCCAGTGGAGCTGATCCAGTGTGGTCAGTGCAGAATGATAGTGACCAGGTGACTCCGTGCCTTCAGCATTTCACACTGGGAGGGGAAGGGGGGAGAAGGGGTCTTGTACTTAGTGACAGACTGCTGTTTCCAGCCTTTGTCGGGGGAAGGGGAGGAGAGATCGGGGGAGGGAGCTTGTATGGAGTGACACAGTGAGACGGTGTTTAAATCTCTCCAGGGTCAAATTCTTTCCTTTCAAATCCTTCCGTAGCCTCGCCCCCTCCCTATCGCTGTAACCTCCTCCAGCCCTCCGAGATCTCTGCACTCCTCCAATTCTGGCCTCTTACACTTTCCTGGTTTTCATCGCTCCACCTTTGGTGGCCGTGCCTTCAGCTGCCTGGGCCTATAGCTCTGGAATTCCCTCCCTAAACCTCTCCGCCTCTCTACCTCTCTCTCCTCCTCTAAGATGCTCCTTAAAATTTACCTCTTTGATCAGCCATTCAGTCATCTGGCCTAATATCTCCTTATGGGCCTTGATGTCAAATTTTGTTTGATAGCACTCCTGTGAAGCGCCTTGGGACATTTTACAAAGTTGAAGGTGCTATATAAATACAATTTGTTGTTGTTGTTGTTGGTCTCCTCCCCCGCTGTGTTTAAATCACTCCATGGACCGTCCCTCCCCATCTCTGTAACCTTCTCCAGTATTGCAGACCCTCTCCCTCCAAATTCTCCATTCCTCTAACTCCAGCCTCTTCCCCACCTTTGTTTCACCATTGGTGGCCATGCTTTCAGCCACCTGGCTGGCCTCCCACATTCTACCCTACGTAAACTAGAGTGATTCAAAACTCGGCTGCCCCTGTCCTAACTCATAAGAACATAAGAATTAGGAACAGGAGTAGGCCATCTAGCCCCTCGAGCCTGCTCCGCCATTCAACAAGATCATGGCTGATCTGGCCGTGGACTCAGCTCCACTTACCTGCCCGCTCCCCATAACCCTTAATTCCCCTATTGGTTAAAAATCTATCTATCTGTGACTTGAATACAATGAGCTAGCCTCAACTGCTTCCTTAGGCAGAGAATTCCACAGATTCACAACCCTCTGGGAGAAGAAATTCCTTCTCAACTTGGTTTTAAATTGGCTCCCCCGTATTTTGAGGCTGTGCCCCCTAGTTCTAGTCTCCCCGACCAGTGGAAACAACCTCTCCGCCTCTATCTTGTCTATCCCTTTCATTATTTTAAATGTTTCTATAAGATCACCCCTCATCCTTCTGGACTCCAACGAGTAAAGACCCAGTCTACTCAATCTATCATCATAAGGTAATCCCCTCATCTCCGGAATCAGTCTAGTGAATCGTCTCTGTACCCCCTCCAAAGCCAGTATATCCTTCCTTAAGTAAGGTGACCAAAACTGCACGCAGTGCTCCAGGTGCGGCCTTACCAATGCCCTATACAGTTGCAGTAGGACCTCCCTGCTTTTGTACTCCATCCCTCTCGCAATGAAGGCCAATATTCCATTCGTCTTCCTGATTACCTGCTGCACCTGCAAACTAACTTTTTGGGATTCATGCACAAGGACCCCCAGGTCCCTCTGCACCTCAGCATGTTGTAATTTCTCCCCATTCAAATAATATTCCCTTTTACTGTTTTTTTCCCAAGGTGGATGACCTCACACTTTCCGACATTGTATTCCATCTGCCAAACCTTAGCCCATTCGCTTAACCTATCCAAATCTCTTTGCAGCCTCTCTGTGTCCTCTACACAACCCACTTTCCCACTAATCTTTGTGTCATCTGCAAATTTTGTTACACTACACTCTGTCCCCTCTTCCAGATCATCTATGTATATTGTAAACTCGCACCAAGTCCTGCTCACCCATCACCCCTGTGCTCGCTGACCTACATTGGCTTCCAGTTAAGCAATGCCTTGATTTCAAAATTCTCATCCTTGTTTTCAAATCCCTCCATAGCCTCGCCCCTTCCTATCTCTGTAATCTCCTCCAGCCCCACAACCCCCACAGTCCCTCAGATGTCTGCGCTCCTCTAATTCTGCCCTCTTGAGCATCTCTAAATATAATCGCTCAACCATTGGTAGGCATACCTTCTGTTGCCTAGGCCCTAAGCTCTGGAACTCCCTCCCTAAATATCTCGGCCTCTCTACCTCTCGCTCCTCCTTCAAGACACTCCTTAAAACCTACCTCTTTGTTCAAGCTTTTGGTCACCTGCCCTAATTTCTACTGATGCAGTTCAGTGTCAATTTTTTTAATCACACAATACTCCTGTGAAGCACCTTTGGACATTTCATTATGTAAAAGGCGCTATATAAATTCAAGTAGTTGTTGTTCAGCATCCAGGGGGTGTGCGACTGATGTTCAGCGGTAGCACAAAAACACGCTCATCGTGAACCGGCAGCCCGTTTCACACCCTCCCCCAGTCTCTCTCTCTCTCTCTCTCTCCAAATGTGGGGTGCCGCAAGGTTCAGTGCTGGGACCCCAGCTATTTACAATATATATTAATGATTTAGACAAAGGAAGTGAGTGTAATATCTCCATGTTTGCAGATGACACTAAGCTGGGTGGCGGTGTGAGCTGTGAGGAGGATGCTAAGAGGCTGCAGAGTGACTTGGACAGGTTAGGTGAGTGGGCAAATGCATGACAGATGCAGTATAATGTGGATAAATGTGAGATTATCCACTTTAGTGGCAAAAACAGGAAGGCAGATTATTACCTGAATGGTGACAGATTAGTAAAAGGGGAGGTGCAATGAGATCTGAGTGTCATGATGCATCAGTCACTGAAGGTACAGCAGGCAGTAAAGAAAGCAAATGGCATGCTGGCATTATTAGCGAGAGGATTTAAGTATAGGAGCAGGGAGGTCTTACTGCAGTTGTACAGGGCCTTGGTGAGACTGCACCTTGAGTATTGTGTGCAGTTTTGGTTTCCTAATTTGAGGAAGGACGTGCTTGCTATTGAGGGAGTGCAGCGAAGGTTCACCAGACTAATTCTAGGGATGGCAGGACTGACATATGAAGAAAGACTGGATCGGCTAGGCTTAATACTCACTGGAATTTAGAAGAATGAGAGGAGATCTCATAGAAACGTTTAAAATTCTGACGGGCTTAGACAGGTTAGATGCAGGAAGAATGTTTCCGATGTTGGGGAAGTCCAGAACCAGGGGTCAGAGTCTAAGGATAAAGGGTAAGCCATATAGGACCGAGATGAGGAGAAACTTTTTCACCCAGAGCGTTGTTAACCTGTGGAATTCTCTACCACAGAGAGTTGTTGATGCCAGTTCATTGGACATATTCAAGAGGGAGTTAGATGTGGCCATTACAACTAAAGGGATCAAGGGGTATGGAGAAAAGGAAGGAGTGGGGTACTGTCGTTGCATGATCAGCCGTGATCATATTGAATGGTGGTGCAGGCTCGAAGGGCTGAATGGCCTACTCCTACACCTATTTTCTATGTTTTTATGTTATGCTGCCTGACCCACTGAGTGTTTCCAGCGTTTTATGTTATTTCAGATTTCCAGCCTCCGCATATTTGGCTTTTGTATTTGTGAGTTTAAATTCATCTTTAAAAGAAAGAGTTATTGGATTGATGTATGTGATATATTCACAGAGCACAGTACACACAGCTTCCTAACATGGCAGGCTGCTCTCTCGGAAGTCTCCGGAAATCTGCCTGGTTCTGTTTATTATTAACCCTGCACTTGCAGTACACAATACGTCCACATCCACAGTGTGGAGCTACAACCATTACAAGCTTACAGACATGACACTACTCCCTCCTTAATGAAAAAGCCATCATAACAAACATCATACATAACTTTCATGTTTATACATGACACAGGATATAAACTTTTTTTTTCCATATTTACAAATTTAACTTTACCACTTGTTTTCTGTTTCGAAGAGGATACCTTCGCTCTCGAACAAAACCTTCCAAACATGGTGTCGAATCTAAACTCATTCGAGGCTCATCCTGAGGAATGTTTTCCTCCACGGAATTTCCTTGATTTTCATTTGAACTCACTATAACTTCAGGCTCTTTGTTTTCCTGACTCAGACTCAGACTTTCATTCTGATTCTCTCCTGGATTTGTTTCCAGTACATTGGATTTAGGATTTGCTACTGATGTATCAAAACTACCTGATGAGTCAGAAATAATCGAATCATTCCCACCTTCAACTCCTTCCATGTCTGTGATACATAAAATATGATCAATATGAACAAACCTAACCTGTCCATTATCAAACATCTTTACCAAATATATGCGAGGACCACATATCTTCACCACTCTTCCTGGTAACCACTTTAACTATTTATGGTGATGGTTCTTCACTCTCACCTTCTGGTTTAATTTCATACTTCTCTCTTTTAATCTACCTCTATCCTGATTCTCTTTAGCTGTGACTGGCAGTTCATCAATGTATGAAAAATAAAACACTTCTTCCCTATCGGGTGTAACTTGTGATGAGGAAGGCAATCTCGACATTGCATCAGTATTACTGTGATCAGCTGATCGTCTGTATTCAATATCATATGCACATGCTGACAAAATCAAAGCCCATCTCTCCTTCGGGCTCCAGCTAATGTTGGAACTGGGGACTTTGGAAGGAGGATTGCTGTTAGGGGCTTATGGTCCGTAACGATGGTACACTTACGACCATACAAGTATTTGTGAAACTTCTTGACCCCAAAAATTAATGCTAAAGCTTCCCTTTCAAGTTGCACATAATTACTCTCACTGGCACTGAGAGTGCGTGAAGCAAAAGCAATTGGTCTCTCCTCACCACTACTTAATACATGAGAGATCACTGCCCCAACTCCATATGGAGAGGCATCACATGCTAGCTTAATCTCCTTAGATATGTCATAGTGAACAAACATGGTGCTCTCTACCAATTTGCTTTTACACTCCTTGAATGCTGTATCGCATTCTTTTGACCACTTCCAATGGACCTGTTTTTTCAAAAGTTCATTCAGTAGATGGAATTCTGTAGCCAAATTTGGTAGGAACTTCCCATAATAGTTCAAAAGACCCAAAATGAACGAAGTTCAGTGACATTCCTGGGAGTGGGTGCATTTCTAATTGCATCCAATTTTTCCATAGTTGGATGTAAACTATCTTTGTCTACTCTGTACCCTAAGTACTCCACTGAGTTTTTAAATAACTCACACTTACGAGCAGACACTCGTACTCTGTGCTTCTCTAGCCGTTTGAGGACTTCATTCAATATGTTATTATGAATTTGCCTATTTGGTGCTGAAATTAGTATGTCATCCAAATAACATACTACCCCTTCAATACCTTGCAAAATCTGGTTTATAAGCCCTTGGAAAATGGCAGGGGCGGAAGACACTCCAAACAGTAGCCTATTATATTGATATCGGCCTAGATGAGTATTTATAGTCAAACATGACTTGGACTCCCCATCTAGTTCAAGCTGTAAGTAGGTATTCGTAAGATCCAGTTTTGAGAAGATCTGACCACCTGTCAGTGTTGTGAACAAATCTTCTATATTCGGCAATGTATTGGGGACATTACCTTCTAGAACCTGGTTTACGTTTACCTTATAATCACCACACAATCTTACCTTACCATCGGACTTAGGTACAACAACAATGGGTGTAGCCCAATTACATCGATCTATCTTACATATAATGTTCTCAGTCTCTAGTCTTTTGAGTTCTTGCTCAACTTTCTCGTTGAGTGCATATGGTACGGAACGTGGCTTGTAGTAAACCGATCTAGCGTCCTTCTGTACCCTGACACTCGCCTTGAAGCCTTGGATCGGACTGCCCGTTTCGTAGAACACCTTCGGATACTGCTTGATAACCTCATCCGTTGATGAAAATCTCGCTTCCACACAGAAAATCTTACTCCAATCCAGTTTCAGTGAGCTCAACCAATTTCTTCCTAGTAAGGCCGGCTTGTCTCCTTTCATTACTATTAGAGAGGCAAGTTCTGAAATTGATCTTTATATTTCACCGGTACGGTGATACGACCTACCATAGGAATTTTCTCCCCCGAGCAGCCTCGCAGCTCTATCTTGGATTTCTCCAGTTGGAAATCACGCAATTTGTCGCGGTACAGTGACTCCGGTACCGCACTCACAGATGCACCCGTGTCAATTTCCATTGGTATCTTGAATCCCCCAACATCTATGTGGATTTTGATGCTTTCCGAATCGCTGTCCATTAACCTCGTGCTCCTGATGACGTGTACCTCTAACATCTCCTTGTCCTGTTGTTGTTCTTCCATGCTATGTAGTCTCTTGGGATTTCTACTCATAGCTTTGAACGCTGGACTCATAGCTTTAAAAACTGGTTTACCCTTCAGTCGGCATGCTTTCGCAAGATGCCCAGTCTTTCTGCAGAAGAAACACTCTATATTAACCTATGGACAACTTTGAGCAATCTGTTGTCCCAGGCACCTATGGCACGACTTCGACGCTCTGTTAGAATTTCCAGTTTCTGAGACTTTCGGCCATGCCCGTCTTTTACTTCGAACCTGCAGGTGATTTACCTCGGTCGACTGACGACCGTAATTATTATTCAATTCTCGGGAATATTGTTCGGCTATGCCATCGACCTCGCTGTCTGACAAGCAATCTCAAAAGTCAAGTCATCAGTCGTCAATAACTTCCTTCTGATCGCATCATTTTTCACTCCACAAACAAAACGATCCCGTAATGTTCGGTTTTGATAGTTTCCAAAATTACAGTGCATCGATAGCTTTTTTAATGCTACGATGTAATCACCGATACTTTCATCAGCCTTTTGATTCCGAATCCCGAAACGATAGCTTTCAGCAATTTCTAACGGTTTGGGGTTATAGTGCTGCTCCAGCTTCATTAAAATCTCTTTAAGCGTTGTGCCCTTTGGCTCGTCAGGCACAAGCAGATTTACAAGAGTGTCATATAATGCCGGACCTGCCTCCGATAAAAAGATTGCTTTCTTACGTTCCAACACAGCCCGGTTCTGGACTGCATTGTCTGGAACTTCGATTATGGTTTTTGTAGTGAAATACAATTCTAGACGATCCACATACGCTTTAAAACGTTCCCGGTCATGTCTATATTCCCCAAAATGTCCCATTACACCTGCCATTTTAATCTCTAGCTGTTCACACCATGTGCTGTATTTTACCTCAGATTTTTGTAGCATTTTTAAAAGACAGAAACTTCCAAAGTCTCTCTGTCGGCTGGCTGAATCCTTCACCAACAAAAATTAAGCTTTAAATCATCCGAAAAATCCTATCTTCCATCGCCAAGTGTGATATATTCACAGAGCACAGCACACACAGCTTCCTAACATGGCAGGCAGCTCTCTCGGAAGTCTCCGGAACATGCCTGGTTCTGTTTATTATTAACCCTGCACTTGCAGTACACAATACATCCACATCCTCAGTGTGGAGCTACAACATTACAAGCTTACAGACATTACACTGTAAAAACCCAACTGCTTCACGAATTCCCTTTCGGGAAGGAAATCTGCCGTCCTTATGGTTCACTGTCCTCTGAGTGGCCCAGCAAGTCACTAAGTTCAGGACTACTACCTCCGTCACTGAATTACAGTCTGCAGATGACGTTTGCGTTTATGCACACTCGGAGTCCGAACTCCAAACCATCGTCGACATCTTCACTGAAGCATACGAGAGTCTGGGCCTTACATTAAACATCCGTAAGACAACGGTTCTCTACCAACCTGCCCCCGCCACACACTACTGCCCCCCCCCCCCCGATTATCAAGATCCACGGTGAGGCCTTGGACAAATTGGACCATTTTCCATACCTCGGGAGCCTACTGTCAGCAAGGACAGACGTCGATGACGAGGTCCAATACCGCCTCCAGTTTGCCAGTGTAGCCTTCGGTCGCCTGAGGTAGAGGGTATTTGAAGACCAGGACCTCAAACCCGGCACCAAGCTCATGGTCTACGGAGCAGTAGTAATACCCGCCCTCCTATATGCTTCAGAGACATGAATCATGTGCAGTAGGCACCTCAAAGCAAAATCCCGCAAATTCATTGGCAGGATAGATGCACCAACGTCAGCATTATCTCTCAGGCCAACATCCCCAGCATCGAGGTATTGACCGCGCTCGATCAGCTCCGTTGGGCGGGCCACATCGTCCGCAAGACCGATACTAGACTACCAAAACAAGCGCTCTACTCCGAGCTCCGACACGGCAAGCAAGTCCCAGGAGGGCAGAGGAAACGCTACAAGGACACACTCAAAGCCTCCTTGAAAAAATGCAACATCCCCACCGACACCTGGGAATCCCCGGCCCAAGACCGCTCAAAGTGGAGGGGCATCTGAGAAGGTGCCGAACACCTTGAGTCTCTTCTCTGGGAGCACGCGGAGACCAAGTACAAACAGCGTAAGGAGCGCACAACAACCCAAGCACCTCACCCACCCATCCCTCCAGCCACCGTCTGCCCCACCTGTGACAGAGGCTGTTGGTCCTGCATTGGTCTCATCAGTCACCTGAGAACTCACTTTAGTGTGGGAGCAATTCATCCTCGACGCCGAGCAACTGCCTAAGAAGAGAAGAGAAGACTGGGGATGAGTAGTAAATGCTGGTCTTGCCCACATCCCGAGAAAGAATTACAATAAAGTAGCACCCAGAGGGTGTATGAGAAGGCTGTCTCACATCAGCCGGTATACATGGAGCGCATCACGTGTAATACCAATGATGGTTCTGAGATAGAAATTCTTCACCCGCGCTCACCAACCTCGAACTTTCCCTCCAGTGGATGGGCAAAGTGTGGGTGACAGTCGAGAGGAGATGAGGAGTTTCTAGGCCTCCATCACAGATCAGCGGGTAGACGGGGCTGCCCGGATGGCACAGTCCCAGAGTACATTATTTTGCGCACCAACCTGGTCCAGTAATGTTAAAGGGGAGGTTTATTTTCTTTTAATGGCATTGTGGCTCAGTGGGTAGTACACTTGCCTCTGAGTCAGAGGTTGTGGGTTCAAGTCCCACTCCAGGATCTTGAGCACAAAAGATCTAGGCTGACACTCCCAGTGCAGTGCTGAGGGAGTGCTACACTGTCGGAGGTGCCATCCTTCAGATGTAAACGTTAAACCGAGGCCCCGTCTGCTCTCTCAGGTGGATGTAAAAGATCCCATGGCACTATTTCAAAGAAGAACAGGGGAGTTATTTATCCCTCAATCAACATAACAAAAACAGATTATCTGGTCATTATCACATTGCTATTTGTGGGAGCTTGCTGTGCACAAATTGGCTGCTGCGTTTCTTACATTACAACAGTGACTACACTCCACAAGTACTTCATTGGCTGTAAAGCGCTTTGAGACGTCTGGTGGACGTGCAAGGCGCTATATAAATGCAAGTCTTTCTTTTGGGGTGATGGACGATGATGTCAGAGGGACTTCCAAATCAGCTTCTGGCAAAGTTGTTGGTGATTTCAACATCTTATAGGAGAGTGATTGGGAGGGGAGGAGGACCGGAAAGAAGTTGTGCGTCAGAAGGTGTTTCCGTAGTGGAAGTTATCCTCGCAGAGTGGTTACTTCAACGCATTGTATGTTTATGAAAGAAAGGAAACAAATCTCTGTTATCGTACTGCTGACAATTCTGGCTTTGACTGTTTATCTCACAGTTGATGTTAACCTCCTCCAGCCGTACAACTCTCCGAGATCTCTGCGTTCCTCCAACTCTAGCCTCTTTCCCATTCCCCCACTCCCTTCGTTCCACCATCGGCAGCCTGGGCCCCAACTCTGGAAATCCCTGCCTAAACCTCTCTGCCTCTCTACCCCTCTCACCTCCTTTAAGACGCTCCTTATAAACCTACCTCTCTGACCACCATCATCATAGACAGTCCCTCGAAATCGAGGAAGACTTGCTTCCACTCTAAAAGTGAGTTCTCAGGTGACTGTACAGTCCAATACAGGAATTACAGTCTCTGTCACAGGTGGGACAGACAGTCGTTGGAGGAAAGGGTGGGTGGGGAGTCTGGTTTGCCGCACGCTCCTTCCGCTGCCTGCGCTTGTTTTATGCATGGTATCAGCGATGAGACTCGAGGTGCTCAGCATCCTCCCAGACGCTCTTCCTCCACTTAGGGCGGTCTTGGGCCAGGGACTCCCAGAAGTCAGTGGGGATGTTGCATTTTATCAAGAAGGCTTTGAGCGTGTCCTTGAAACGTTTCCTCTGCCCACCTGGGGCTCGCTTGCTGTGTAGGAGTTCTGAGTAGAGCGCTTGCTTTGGGAGTCTCATGTCTGGCATGCGAACGATGCGGCCTGCCCAACGGAGCTGATCAAGTGTGGTCAGTGCTTCAATGCTGGGGATGTTGGCCTGATCGAGGACGCTAACGTTGGTGTGTCTGTCCTTCCAGGGGATTTGCAGGATCTTGCAGAGACATCATTGGTGATATTTCTCCAGCGATTTGAGGTGTCTACTGTATATGGTTCACGTCTCTGAGCCATATAGGAGCGTTTGATCACCTGTCCTGGCAAATATGGCAAATGTTGTCTGATAATGCTCATGTGAAGTACCTTGAGACGTAAAAGGCACTGGACAAGATGCAAAAAAGGTTTACTAGAATGATACCAGAACTCAGAGGATATAACTATCAGGAAACATTGAACGGGCCGGGCCTCTTCTCTCTAGAAAAGAGAAGACTGGAGGGGTGACCTGAAAGAGGTCTTTAAGATTATGAAAAGGATATTGTAGGGTAGATGTAGAGAAGATGTGTCCACTTATGAATGAGACCAGATAGTTTGCAGGTACAGCAAGTGATCAGGAAGGCCAATGGAATCTTGGCCTTTATTGCAAAGGAGATGGAGTATAAAAGCAAGGAAGACTTTCTACAGTTATTCAGGGTAGTTTTGAGGCCACACTTGGAATACTGCGTGCAGTTTTGGTTTCTATACTTACGAAAGGATATACTTGCTTTGGAGGCAGTTCAGAGAAGGTTCACAAGGTTGATTCCGGAGATGAGGGGGTTGACTTATGAGGAAAGGTTGAGGAAGTTGGGCCTCTACTCATTGGAATTCAGAAGAATGAGAGGTGATCTTATCAAAACGAATAAGATTATGAGGGGGCTTGACAAGTTGGATGCAGAGAGGATGTTTCCACAGAAGGGGGAGACTAGAACTAGGGGGCATGATCTTAGACTAAGGGGCCGCCCATTTAAAACAGAGATGAGGGGAAATTTCTTCTCTCAGAGGGTTGTAAATCTGTGGAATCCGTTGCCTCAGAGAGTTGAGGAAACTGGGACATTGAATAAATTTAAGACAGAAAATAGACAGTTTCTTAACTGATAAGACGATAAGGGGTTAGGGGGAGCGGGCAGGGAAGTGGAGCTGAGTCCATGATCAGATCAGCCATGATCTTATTGAATGGAGGAGCAGGCTCGAGGGGCCGTATGGCCTACTCCTGCTCCTATTTCTTATGTTCTTATGTAAGTAGGGCCATCAATATAAGATAGTCACTAATAAATCCAATAGGGTATTCAGAAGAAACTTCTTTACCCAGAGAGCGGTGAGAATGTGGAACTCGCTACCACAGGGAGTGGTTGAGGCGAATAGCAGAGATGCATTTAAGGGGAAGCTAGATAAGTGCATGAGGGAGAAAGGGATAGAAGGATATGTTGATGGGGTGAGATGAAGAGGGGTGGGAGGAGGCTGGTGTGGAGCATAAACCCCGGCACAGACCTGTTGGGCCCAATGGCCTGTTTGTGAGCTGTAAAAAAGTTGTAATACTGCATGTCGAAATGCAAGTTGTGGTTGTTGTGTGCTTGGCCAAGAGGACAACAACAAGTGTGGGTCAAGGTTCAATTCCCGGTCTGTGCCGATCTCGCTACGATTGTCCTCAGTATTCCCATGTTCTTGGATCGCTGGGAACCACATGCATGTGAGGGATCAGGTTAGGACAGGATCACGATGGTTGTTGTAGTTGAACAGCCCGCCTAATGCTGAGTGAAGAATGGCCACTCGGATGTGGTGGAGACAACACCCCAGCGCATTCAACAACAACAACCTGCTTTTATATAACGCCTTCAACTTAGAAAACGCTCCAAAATGTTTTGCAGGGATGGAATTAAATAAATGGACCAAGTGGAGGAAGGAAAGGGTGAAAGAAATAGACCCATTGACTCAATAAGGCCGATAGCGCTGACCACAGCCTCCAATTGCCAGTCGTTGTCAGCTGTGACTCAGTGGGTAGCACTCTTGCCTCTGAGTCCAAAGGTTGTCGGTTCCAGCCCCATTCCAGGGACTTGAGCAGTACTGAGGAGTGCTGCACTGTCGGAGGTGCCGTCTTTCGGATGAGACGTTAAACCGAGGCCCCTTCTGCTCTCTCAGGTGAACGTAAAACATCCCATGGCACTATTTTGAAGAAGAGCAGGGGAGTTATCCCCAGTGTCCTGGCCAATATTCTTCAACCAACATCACTAAAACAGATTATCACATCGCTGTTTGTGGGAGCTTGCTGTGCGCAAATTGGCTGCCGCGTTTCCCACATTACAACAGTGACTGCACCTCAAAAAGTACTTCATTGGCTGTAAAGCGCTTTGAGACATCTGGTGATCGCCAAAGATGCTATATAAATGCAAGCCTTTCGTTCATGGGGATAAATAGGAGGTGAGCCATCCCATAATCTTTCTGTTGGCTTGACTCCTGTTTGCTACTGTAATAATAATAACAACTTTTATTTATATATCAACTTTAACGTAGTAGAACCTCCCAAGGCACTTCACAACAGTGTTACAAGACAAAATGTGCTGTGATTTACAAAGTTACAAAACTTACTGTACGTGAGACAGAAGACACAATGTGCCAAAGTTAGCCCATCATGTACCCCCTATCTCCTGCCTTTCTGGAAACCTCTGAGAACATTCCCCAGAACTGTCGACTGCTGCTCACGGACCGAGTTTCCAAGTACAGACATGAGTTTAAATGTAGCGAGCTTTGCCTTGCACTCAGCTGCAGGAATGCGACTACCTGGAAGTCCTGGCATTGCTACAGCGTTACCATTAGTTTAGAGCCTGGAATTTGGACGTGCGTTCGGCCTCTCGCTGCAATGCTCTGGCTGCCCCGATCCACGTCAGAAGCCGCTGCGTGGGAACAATTCTGAGGCTCGTGAACCCCCAGACCGCGCAGCACAGGAGCGCGGCACGTTTAGTCGGGTCGCGTGTGCGGCCTCCACCTTGTCACGCGGGAAGGTGAGACAACGGGCTGGGACTCTCGCCACGTGAAATGGCAAGGTCTACGCTCCCTGCCGCGGTCGCCATAGCGACTGGAAATGGACAGAAACGGGCAGAACGCCAATAAAATATATTCAACTGAGATAGATAGATTTTGGGAGTCTAGGGGAATCAAGGGATATGGGGATCGGGCGGGAAAGTGGAGCTAAGGTTGATGATTAGCCATGATCTTAGTGAATGGCAGAGCAGGCCCGAGGGGTCATATGGGCTACTCCTTATGTTCTTATGTTGTATTTCTTATGTTCTTAAAAGGTAATCAAGAGGACGAGTGATTTAGAATCCAGTCCCTCAAATCTGTTCCACCATACAATTAGATCATCGCTGATCTGAATCTTAACTCCATCTAACCGCCTTGGTTCCGTGACCCTTAACAAAAATCTTTCAATCTCCAGTTTTGACATTTTCAAAATGTCAAAACTGGAGCACCTCCAGCCTCAACAGTTTTGGGGGAGAGAGTTCCAGATTTCCACTACCCTTTGTGTTATGTCTAGAATAAAGAATCTGACAAGATACTGTAAGTTCAAAGTAATGTGTGACCATAGTCCTTTATTACAGGTCTCCAGAGTGCCTCTCCAGCCTGTGAGACCTCCTTATGTACAGGTGCTTCCAAGGGATTGTGGGATCCTTTGGGACTCCAGGGGATGAGCCCTTTGGTGCTTAAACATGGTATTTACAGGTTTACATATATAATAACACTCCCCCCCCACCCCCCCAAAGTCAATGGTGTAACTATTGACAATGTGAGTCGATCTGGGGCCTTCCTTTATCTGGTTAACCGTTTCGGTGCAAATGCTGGTTTTGGTGAGTCGTTTGTTGGGCCCTCACTGGGCTGCTGTGCAGCTGGCCTTGCTGGGCTACTGAGCATGGTGAGTCCTGCTGGGCTGCTGTGGGTGATGGGTTCTGTCTCATGGTCAACCGCTGGGTTGGTTGCCACTTGTGTATGTGTGGGACAGTTGAAAAAGGTAGAGTCTATTGTGGGTTGTTCTGGATAGTCTGTGAATCTGAGTTTTGTTTGGTCCAAGTGTTTCCTGTCCATTTGAAAGTTTGACCTGAAACACCCTACTCCCCTCTTTGGCCATGACAGTGCTGGGAAGCCACTTGAGACCTTGTCCATAGTTTAACACAAATGCAGGATCATTAATCTTGATTTCGCGTGACACATTTGCGCGATCATGATATGTATTCTGTTGAAGCCGCCTGCTCTCTACCTGTTCGTGTAGATCAGGGTGGACTAACGAGAGCCTTGTCTTAAGTGCCCTTTTCATGAGCAGTTCAGCGGGTGCAACCTCAGTGAGCGAGTGGGGTCTTGTACGGTAAATAAGCAGGACTCGGGATAGGCGAACCTATCAGTGAGCCTTCAGTTACCCTCTTCAAGCTCTGCTTGAGTACTTGCACTGCTCGCCCTGCCTGACCATTGGACGCTGGTTTGAACAGGGCAGAAGTGGCATGTTTGATTCCATTGCGGGTCATGAACTCTTTGAACTCGGCACTGGTGAAGCACGGCCCATTTTCACTCACAAGGACATCAGGCAGGTCGTCTGTGGCAAACATGGCCCGTAGGCTTTCAATGGTGGCAGCGGACGTGCTTGCCAACATTATCTCACATTCAATCCATTTGGAGTTCGCATCTACAACCACAAGGAACATTTTTCCCAAGAATGGGCCTGCATAGTCAACATGGACACTGGACCACGGTTTTGAGGGCCAGGACCATAAACTTAGTGATGCCTCCCTGGGTGCATTGCTTAACTGTGAACATGTGTTATATTTATGCACGCAGGACTCTAAGTCTGCATCGATACTGGGCCACCACATGTGGGATCTGGCTATCGCTTTCATCTTTACAATGCCTGGGTAGGTACTGTGGAGGTCACTAATGAAAGTGTCCCTGCCTTTTTTTGGCATCGCTACCCGATTACCCCACAGGAGGCAGTCTGCCTATATAGACATTTCATCTCTGCATCACTGGTATGGCTTTATTTCTTCCTGCATCTCTAAGTGGACACTAGACCAACTCCCGTGGAGCACACAGTCTTTCACTAAGGACAGTAATGGGTCCTGGCTCATCCAGGTTCTAATCTGTCGGGCAGTAACAGGTGATTGCTCACTCGTGAATGCTTCCATAACTATGACTAAATCTGCGGGCTGTGCCATTTCCACCCCCGTGGTGGGCAATGGCAGCCTACTGAGAGCATCAGCACCGTTGTCTGTGCCTGGCCTGTGGCGGATGGCATAGTTGTATTCGGACAACGTGAGCACCCATCTCTGGATGCGGGCAGATGCATTCGTATTTATCCCCTTACTTTCAGAAAAGAGGGATATAGTGGCTTATGGTCGGTTTCCAATTCAAATTTGAGCCCAAACAGATATTGATGCATTTTCTTTACCCCATAAACACACGCTAATGCTTCTTTTTCGATCATGCTGTAGGCCTTCTCAGCTTTTGACAGACTTCTGGATGCATAAGCAACTGGTTGCAATTTCCCAGATTCATTAGCTTGTTGCAATACACACCCAACACCGTATGACGACGCATCACAGGCTGGTACCAAACGCTTTCATGGATCATACAACACAAGCAATTTGTTTGAGCATAACAGTTTCCTAGCTTTCTCAAAGGCATTTTCTTGGCTTTTACCCCATACCCATTCATCTCCTTTACGCAGTAAAAAGTGCTGTGCTTCTAACAATGTGCTAAGACCTGGTAAGAAGTTACCAAAGTAGTTCAGGAGTCCTAGAAACGACCGCAGCTCCGTCAAGTTCTGTTGTCTCAGTGCGTTCTTGATTGCCTCAGTCTTCAAATCGGTGAGCCTGATGCCATCCGCTGCGATTCTTCTCCCCAGGAGCTCCACTTCAGGTGCCAGGAAAATGCACTTTGAGCGTTTTAACCTGAGCCCCACACGATTAAGCTGATTAAGAACCTTTTCCAGGTTCTGCAGATGCTCGACTGTGTCCCGACCTGTAACCAAGATGTCGTCCTGGAAGATCACAGTGCGCGGGCCCGACTTCAGCAAGTTTTCCATGTTCCTCTGGAATAGCTGATCGAATCCCAAACGGACATCTGTTGTAACTGAAGAGACCTTTGTGCGTGTTGATGCAGGTGAGGCCCTTCGATGATTGCTCCAGCTCCTGCATCATGTAGGCCGAGGTCAAGTCCAGATTCATGAATGTTTTTGCTCCCGCCAGCGTCACAAATAGGTCATCTACCTTTGGTAGCGAGTATTGATCCTGCAGGGAAAAACAATTGATAGTTACTTTGTAATCACCACAGATTCTGACGGTGCCGTCTTCTTTGAGCACTGGAACAACCAGACTGGCACTCGTTGAAATCGATCGGCAAAATTATGCCCTCTCGTTGCAGCCGGTCCAGCTCGATCTCCACCCTCTCTCTCATCATGTACGGTACTGCTCTCGCCGTGTGATGGACGGGTCACGTCCCCGGAATCAAATGGATCTGCACTTTTGCTTTGGAACTTCCCGATGCCCGGTTCGAACAGCGAGGGCAACTTGTTTAAGACCTGGGCACATGAAGTGTCGTCGACGGACGAGAGCTTTCGGACGTCGTCCCAGTTACAGCGTATCTTTCCCAGCCAGCTCCTGTTGAACAGCATGGGGTCATCGCCCAGAGTGGTAATTTGTGCACCGCTCCATCTTAGGAGACCTTTACAGTAGCACTGCCGATACGGGAATCAGTTCCTTTGTGTACGTTCTCAGTTTAGTACGAATGGCCTTGAGGCCTTGCTGCACCACAATTTATCGAAAGTCTTTTTGCTCATTGTGGACTGGCTCACCCCCGTGTCCAGCTCCATTGACACCGGGACTCCATTTAATTATTACTTCAGCATTATCGGGGGACACTTTGTGGTAAATGTGTGCACCCCATATACCTCTGCCTCCTCAGTCTGAGGCTCTGGTTCGTCATGATCCACCGTGGATCTGTCCTCCTCTGTTACATGGTGGTTTGCAGGATTAGCAGGATTTGCAGCTTGCCTGCACATACGTTGGAAATGTCCCATTGTTCCAGAGCCCTTGCAAACGTATCCTTTGAAGCAACATGAATGGAAGCGATGATCACCTCCACAGCGCCAACAAGGTGTTAATGGCCTTGCATTCACCACCCTTGATGGTGGACTCTGAGACATCTGCGGAAGTGCAGCTGCAGGCATGTGAGTCCTGCCCTGTACGTTACGATTCGAAAACAACATTACTTTGTTCACAGTACTTGCAGCAGCACTCGTGTACTGAGAGATTTGTTTGGTATTGTCACTGGTGGTGATGAACGCCTGGGCTATCGCTATAGCTTTAGGTTGGGGTCTCTACAGTCAAAAGTTTGCGAAGTATTACTTCATGGCCAATGCCAAGTACAAAGAAGTCCCTGAGCGTGTGCTCCAAGTGTCCTTCAAATTCGCAATGTCTTGCAAGGCGCCTTAGCTCGGCGACATAGCTCGCCACTTCCTGGCCTTCAGACCTCTTGTACGTGTCGAACCGGTACCTCGTCATCAGAATGCTTTCCTTCGGGTTTAGATGCTCCCGGACCAGTGTGCACAAATCATCGTGCGACTTCTCTGTTGGTTTTGCTGGAGCAAGCAGATTTTTCATGAGGCCGTACATTGGTGCCCCACAAACAGTGAGGAGAATCGCCCTTCGTTTGGCAGTTTTCGCTTCTCCTTCCAGCTCATTGGCCACGAAGTATTGGTCGAGTCGCTCCACGAAGGTTTCCCAATCATCTCCCTCCGAAAATTTCTCCAGGATGCCCACAGTTCTCTGCATTGTTGCGGTGGGGTTCATTATCTGTATCTCGTCGCCGGTTGTTATGTCTAGAATAAAGAATCTGACCAGATACTGTAAGCTCATGTGACCGTGGTCCTTTATTACAGGTCTCCAGAGTGCCTTTCCAGCCTGTGAGGCCTCCTTATGTACAGGTGCTCCCAAGGGATTGTGGGATCCCTTGGGACTCCAGGGGATGAGCCCTCTGGTGGTTAAACATGGTATTTACAGGTTTACATATATAACACTTTGAGTGAAGAAGTGCTTCCTGACATCACCCCTGAACGGCCTGGCTCTAATTTTAAGGTTATGCCCCCCTTGTTCTGGACTCTCCACCAGAGGAAACAGTTTCTCTCTATCTCCCCTATCAACTCCTTTATAAAATCATGCAATAGTATAGCACAGAAGGAGGCCATTCTCCAAGTATTGATCTAGTTCCCTTATGAAGGCTACTATTGAATCTGTAACCACCTCCCTGTCGGGTATTCCAAATCCTAACCACTCATTGCATAAATGTTTTTTTCCATGTCGCCTCTGGTTAATCATCTTAATGACCTCAATTAGATCACCCTTTAATCTTCTATACTTAAGGGAATACAAGCCTGCTCTTTACAACCGATCATCATTTAACCCTTTTAGCCACAGTATCATTCTGCTGAATCTGCGCTGCATTCACTCCAAGGCTTCCTGAGCAGCTGTGTCTAGAACTCAACGCAGTACACTGGTGCCTTGTGTCAAACCCGCCACTGATCCCGCCACACTCTCCACAACTGCCGCAATTTGTTTACCCAAGTGCCACAGTGACGATGCCGTTTTATGAACGATGTCAAGTCATGATCACCATCAGACGCTTCCCTCACTACCAGCCCACCAGGCCAAGTTAGGAAGGCAAATGGTATGTTGGCCCTCATTGCAAGAGGATTTGAGTACAGGAACAAGAATGTCTTACTATAGTTATACAGGGCCTTGGTGAGACCGCACCTGGAGTATTGTGTGCAGCTTTGGTCTCCTTATCTAAGAAAGGATATACTTACCAGAGAGGGAGTGCATCGAAAGTTCACCAGACTGATTCCTGGGATGGCAGGTCTGTCGTATGAGGAGAGATTGCGTCGACCAGGCTTGTATTCACTAGAGTTTAGAAGAATGAGAGGGGATCTCATTGAAAAACATAAAATTCTGACTGGGTTGGATAGACTGGATGCGGGGAGGATGTTTCCCCGGGGCTGGGAAGTCTGGAACAAGGGGTCACAGTCTCAGGATACTGGATAGGAAATTTAGGACTGAGATGAGAAGATATTCTTTCACTCAGAGGGTGGTGAACCTGTAGAATTCTCTACCACAGAAGGCTGTGGAGGCCAAGAATATATTTAAGAGGGAGATAGATAGATTTCTAGAAACAAAAGGCATCAAGGAGCAGGGGGTAAAAGCGGGAATATGGTGTTGAGATAGAGGATCAACCATGATCATATTGAAAAGCGGTGCAGGCTCGAAGGGCCACTATTTTCTATGTTTCTAATTCTCTGTCACCACCAACTCCTCCTCCCAAGGAGGCATTCTGCTGAGACTGCCCCGAGACTGATTGAACATGCTCCATCCTGTAAAAAGAGAGACATTGACAGACGGGAAAAGGCCTACTGGTCCACCCAGGCCATCCCACACAACTTCACACCCTTGCGTGCGTCACAATACAGGCACCCCCCCACCGCACCCCGCAAGCCATGTGGTCTCCTGCGAGTGGTGAAAAAACAGAGTTTTAAAAAATGTGTTCCTGGGATGTGGGCGTCGCTGGCAAGGCCGGCATTTATTGCCCGTCCCTAATTGCCCCTTGAGAAGGTGGTGGTGAGCCGCCTTCTTGAACGGCTGCAGTCCGTGTGGCGAAGGTGCTCCCACAGTGCTGTTAGGCAGCGAGTTCCAGGATTTTGACCCAGTGGCAATGAAGGAAGATCAAAAACCCAAGGCCTATTAGTGAGGGAAATTCCTCTCCAGCCCCCTGCTCTTCTTCAAAATAGTGCTGCGTGACCTTTTGTACCAACCTGAGAGAGCAGACGGGAACTTGGTTTAACGTCTCATCCGAAAGACGGCACCTCCGACAGTGCAGCACTCCCTCGGTATGGCACTAAAGCCTGTCAGCCTAGATTATGGACAATCCAGAGTTGAATTCCTCTCAACCTCCCCCACCAAGTATAAAGAAAGAGTTTGTATTGACATAGCGCTGTTACTGTGTAAATAGTAAGATCCCACACACAGCCGCCACTTGCTGAACAGCGAATGTTTCTAACCACTGGGACTGTCAACCTGTTTCCACACACATACGCGCTTCCATAGAATCATCGAATAGTTCCAGCACAGAAGGATGCCAGTCGGCCCATCGTTTCTGCACCAACGCTCCCTCTAAGCTGCGTGGTCCTACCCAGCCCAGCGTCTCCAATTTTGCGCCTGCGCGAAACTGAATGGGCCGCACTGCCCTTTGAAGGGGCCGCGCAGTCACCAAAAGGTTAGGGTGAATGTTGGTCTTTCGACGAACAATCCAGTTAGTCCCACTCCCCCCGCTCTTTCCCCATATCCCTGGAAATGTGTCTCCTTCAAGTATTTATCCAATTCCCTTTGGAAGGCTACAATTAAATTTGTATCCATCACTCTATCAGGCAGTGCATTCCAAATCCCAACTAATTGTTGCGTAGGAGAACGTTTTTCCTCATGTCGCCTCTGGTTCTTGTGCCAATCACCTTAAATCTGCGGCCTCTGGTTATTGACCCTCCAGCCATTGGAAACAGCTCCTCTTTAGTGACACGATCTCAAACAACCTTTCCCGTCAGCAGTTACTGTCTAACAAATCATAGGGGAGCAGGACTTGTTTTCCCTTTCTTTGCTGAGGATCCATGCAGCACCCTGCCTCATTGTCACCCCAGCACGGGGTCCCAGGAGCCTCCCGACACAGGTAGAGTGGGCCGAATGGCCTCCTTCTGTGCTGTACAATTGTAAGGCACGGCTCAGGAGCACACTGGGCGATGGAGTCAGGAGTGCAGGAGACGGGAAAGACACGCTCTCCCTTCCTAAGGATAGGTTTTGGACGTGAGCTTAGTCACGGTGATTACTCAATGCTGGGTTCAGGGCGAGCTTCGCATGACTGCAGTCTGATTTGTGGCCAGCCAACCTGCGTCTGTAGAGAGCTCACAATCTGCAAGTGACGTCACAGGGGCACAGTGATTTGTTTTCAAAATGATTTGTTCGCGGGTGAAGTGGTGCGGCTGGCAAGTCAGTCATCCTTTGTTACCCATCCCTGGTTTCCGTCAAGTCATCAAGAGTCAACCACGCAGACTGGAGACACGCGTAGGTCAGGCCAGGCCGGGAGATCCCCCCCTTCCCTGAAGAACAGCTGGGTCTTTAAACAGAATCTTTGTGTGTTTGTTTTTTTTTACCCTTTCTCGACAATTATCCTGGCCCGAGAATAACTGAATTCCAATTGCCAGCTGGCCGATGGTGAGATTTGAACTTTGAACTCACAGTCTCTGAGGATGCCAGGTCAGTGCTGTAACCACTGCGTTACCGTACCCACTGGTTACAGTAACACACAAGGTGAGGGGAAAGGAAAGGAAAGGAAGACGTGCATTTATACAGCGCCTTTCTCAGCCAATGAAGTACTTTTTGAAGCGTAATCACTCTGGGTGTAAGAAACGGTAGCATAGTGGTTATGGCACTGGGTTCATGATCCAGATACATGAGATCACAATCCCACCGCAGCAGCTGGTGAATTTAAATTCAGTTAATTCAATAAATCTGGAATAAAAGGCGAGTGTCAGTAATGGTGACCATGAAAATATTGGATTGTCATAAAACCCCATCTGGTTCACTTATCTCCTTTAGGGAAGGAAATCTGCCATCCTTAACTGCAGACCCACAATAATGTGGTTGATGCTGAATTGGCCTAGCAAGCCACTCAGTTGTAACAAACTGCTACAGAAAACAACAAGAAGAATAAAAACCAGACTGACCTCAGACACGACAACAGCACACCCAGCCCGGGTGATCCTGCAAAGATCTCCTCACTAACATCTGGGGGCTTGTGCCAAAGTTGGGAGAGCTGTTCCACAGACTTGTCAAGCAACAGCCTGACACAGTCATACTCACAGAATCATAACCTTCAGCCAATGTCCCAGAATCCTCCATCACCATCCTTGGGTCTGTCCTGGTGGCGGGATAGTGCTATACAGTCGGGCCTGAGGGTCCTCAACATTGACTCCGGACCCCATGAAGTCTCAATGCTGGGTCAAGCATGGACAAGGAAACCTCCTACTGATTACCACCTACCGCCCTCCCTCGGCTGGTGAATCAGTACTCCTCCATGTTGAACACCACTTGGAAGAAGCACTGAGGATAGCAAGGGCACAGAATGTATTCTGGGTGGGGGACTTCAATATCCATCACCAAGAAGGGCTCGATAGCACCGCTACTGGCTGCGTCCTAATGAATATAACTACCAGACAGGGCCTGCAGCAGTTGGTGAGATAAAAACCTGCTTGACCTCGTCCTCACCAATCTACCTGCCACAGATGACAGCATTGGTAGCAGTGATCACCGCACAGTCATTGTGGAGACAAAGTCCTGTCTTCTCACTGAGGACATCGTGTTGTGTGACACAACCACCGTGCTAAACGGGATAGATTCAGAACAAATCTAGCAGCTCAAAACTGGGCATCCACAAGGTGCTGGGAGCCATCAGCAGCAGCAGCAGAATTGTATTGCACCACAATCTGTAACCTCATGGCCCGGCATATCCCTCACTCTACCATTACCATCAAGCCAGGGGACCAACCCTTGTTCAATGAGGAGCATAGAAGAGCATGCCAGGAGCAGCACCAGGCATACCTAAATAGGTGCCAACCTGGAGAAGCTGCAACACAGGACTACATGCATGCTAAACAACAGAGGCAGCATGCTATAGACAGAGCTAAGCGAAGCCACATTCAACGGATCAGATCAAAGCTCTCCAATCCCGCCACATCCAGTTGTGAATGGTGGTGGACCATTAAACTACTGAAAGAAGGAGGGGGAGACTCCTTGAATATCTTCAACCTCAATGATGATGGAGCCCAGCACGCAAATACAAAAGTCAAGACTGAAGCGTTTGCAGCCATCTGCGTCCAGAAGTGTCGAATGGATGATCGATATCGGCCTCCTCCTGAGGTCCCCACCATCACAGAAGCCGGTCTTCAGCCAATTCGATTGACTCCACGTGATATCAAGAAACGACTGAGTGCACTGGAGGCGCTCAGCTGCAAAGGCTATGGGCCCCGACAACTTCCCGGCTGTCCTGCTGAAGACTTGTGCTCCAGAACTAGCAACAACTCTCGCCAAGCTGTTCCAGCACAGCTACAACACTGGCATCTACCCGTCAATGTGGAAAACTGCCCAGGTATGTCCTCTCCACAAAAGGCAGGACAAATCCAATCCGGTCAATTACCGCCCCATCAGTCTACTCTCAATCATCAGCAAAGTGATGGAAGGTTGATTGAGCTATCAAGCGGCACTCGCCAATAACCTGCTCACCGATGCTCAGTTTGGGTTCCGCCAGGACCACTCAACTCTAGATCTCATTACAGCCTTGGTCCAAACATGGATTCCAGATGTGATGTGAGCATGACTGCCCTTGGTATCAGGGCAGCATTTGACAGAGCGTGACATCAAGGAGCCCTAGTAAATTTGAAGTCAATGGGAATCAGGGGTAAAACTCTAGCATGAAGGAAGATGGTTGTGGTGGTTGGAGGTCAATCATCTCAGCCCCAGGACATCGCTGTAGGAGTTCCTCAGGGCAGTGTCCTAGGCCCAACCATCTTCAGCTGCTTCATCAATGACCTTCCCTCCATCATAAGATCAGAAGTGGGGATGTTCACTGATGATTGCACAGTGTTCCGTTCCATTCGCAACTCCTCAGATAATGGAGCAGTCCATGCCCCGCATGCAGCAAGACCTGGATGACATTCAGGCTTGGGCTGATAAGTGGCAAGTAACATTCTCACCACACAAGTGCCAGGCAATGACTATCTCCAATAAGCGAGAGTCGAACCATCACCCCTTGACATTCAATGGTATTACCATCGCCGAATCCACCACCATCAACATCCTGGGGGTCACCATTGATCAGAAACTTAACTGGACAACCCACATAAGTACAATGGACACAAGAGCAGGTCAGAGGCTGGGTATTCTGCGGCGAGTGTCTCACCTCCTAACTCCACAAAGATTTTCCACCATTTACAATGCACAAGTCAGGAGTGTGATGGAATACTCTCCACTTGCCTGGATGAGTGCAGCTCCAACAACACTCAAGAAGCTCGACGCCATCCAAGACAAAGCAGTCCGCTTGATTGCCCGAACATCCATCATCTTCAACATTCAATCCCTCCATCACCGGCGCACCGTGGCTGCAGTGTGTACCATCTAAATGATGCACTGCAGCAACTCGCCAAGGCTTCTTCAGCAGCACCTCCCAAACCGGCGACCTGTACCACCTAGAATGACAAGGGCAGCAGCTGCATGGCAGCACCAGCAACACCAAGTTCCCCTCCAAGTCACACACCATCCTGACTGGGAAATATATTGGCCGTTCCTTCATCGTCGTTGGGTCAAAATCCCTGGAACTCCCTCCCTAACAGCACTGTGGGGAGTACCTTCGCCACACGGACTGCAGCGGTTCAAGAAGGTGGCTCACCACCACCTTCTCAAGGGCAATTAGAGATGGGCAATAAATGCTGGTCTTGCCAGCGACACCTACATTCCAGGAACAAATAAAAAATAAGCTCCCACAAACAGCAATAAAAAGAATGACTTGCATCTATACAGTGGCTTTCACAACCTCAGGGTGACCCAGAATGTTTTACAGCCAATGAAGTACATTTGATGAGTAGTCACAGTTGTAAGGCAGAAAACGCAGCAGCCAATTTGCAAAAAACAATGTGATAATGACCAGATCATCTGTTTTAGTGATGTTGATTGAGGAATAACTATTGGCCCGGGACACCGGGGAGAACTCCCCTGCTCTTTTTCAAAATAGTGCCGTGGGATCTTTGACATCCACCTGAGAGAGCAGACGGGGGCTCGGATTAACGTCTCATCCGAAAGACGGCACCTCCGACAGTGCAGCGCTCCCTCAGCACTGCAACTGGGAGTGTCAGCCTAGATTTTTGTGCTCAAGGCTCTGGGGAGGTGAGGGTGGGGAGATTCCCCCCCAGGCACTGAGACACTGAACATGTACCAACGAGTTGATTTGGTGTTGGGATAAGGGAGCGAGATCCAGCACGAGCAGCATCAGCTTTGGGGGTGGGGGCTGAGCCATCTGAACGAGAGCCAAAGAAATCTATTCTTGAAGAGGAAGAATTTGCGAGGCTGTGCAGCTGGTTGGGGGGGGGGGGTGGGGCGGTGGGGGGAGGGGTAGCGGAACGAATCGGATCGCTCTTTCAAAGAGCCGGTACGGGTACAATGGGCCATGCGGTCCCCTTCTATGCTGTATGATTCTATGATCAAGGTGCTCAAAGCGAGAGTGAGCTACTGATCGCAGAGGTGTGGGGAGGAATAGCCTTTTATTCTCCAAGTGATTGAGCATGTAATCAGCACAGAGAACAGCACAGAGGAGGCGGGCACACCGACTGCCCCACACAGGTTCGCACCACTGCTGGCTTCTAATCGATCCCACGGAGAGAGGGCGAGACTCAAGTTAGCTTAATACTCCGCAAAACCCGGGGTCCCCGTTGTCATAGTGACAACTCCCCCCTCCCCCACACACCCACCCCCTCCCGGTTATAGGGTTCTCACGAAGCAGGCCGCAACTCAAAAGTGCCACTTGCCAGGACGGTCTGTGCTCCTCTTATGCAACCCACCCCTCCCCCACCCCCGCAACCCCGCCGCCAATCACCTCACCACACCATTGGTGGCCGTGCCTACAGTTGTCTACAACAACAACAACTTGCATTTATATCACACCCTTACCGTAGTAAAACGCCACAAAGGCGCATCACAGCAGCATTATCGGGCAAAACCTGACGCCAGGTCACACGAGGCGATATTAGGGCAGGTGGCCAAAAGCTTGCTCAAAGAGGTAGGTTTTAAGGAGCATCTAAAAGGAGGAGAGAGAGGTGGAGAGGTTTCGGCAGGGAATTCCGGAGCTTAGGGCCCAGGCAGCTGAAGCACGGCCACCAATGGAGGAGTGAAGGAACTTGGGGTTGCACAAGAGATCAGAATAGACTGGGCTCGAAGCTCTGGAATTCCCTCCCTAAATCGCCCCACCTCTCTCCCTTCTTTTAAGACATTCTAATTTGCTCCCCTGTCCTAATGTCTCTTTATGTTTCCATCTCCGTCACATCGCCTGTCTCCGCCCTTGCCTCAGCTCATCCGCTGCTGAAGCCCTCAGCCATGCCTTAGTTACCTCTAGACTAAGTGGAGGAAGAGCATCTGGGAGGGCGCTGAGCACCTCGAGTCTCGTCGCCGAGAGCATGCAGAAAACAAGCGCAGGCAGCGGAAGGAGCGTGCGGCAAGCCAGACTCCCCACCCACTCTTTCCTTCAACCACTGTCTGTCCCACCTGTGGACAGAGACTGTAATTCCCGTATTGGACTGTTCAGTCACCTGAGAACTCACTTTTAGAGTGGAAGCAAGTCTTCCTCGATTTTGAGGGACTGCCTATGATGAGCTCGAGACTTGACTGTTCCAACGCACTCCTGGCTGGCCTCCCACATTGTACCCTACGTAAACGAGAGGTGATCCAAAACTCGTCAGCCCGTGTCCTAACTCACACCAAGTCCCGCTCACCCATCACCTCTGTGCTCGCTGACCTATACTGGCTCCCGGTTAAGCAACGCCTCGATGTCAAATTCCCATCCTTGTTTTCAAATCCCTCCATGACCTTGCCCCCTTCCTATCTCTGTAATCTCCAGCAGCCTCACAACGCCCCCCCCCCCCACCCCCCCGAGATATCTGCGCTCCTCTAATTCTGCCCTCTTGAGCATCCCTGATTATAATCGCTCAACCATTGGTGGCCGTGCCTTCTGTTGCCTGGGCCCCAAGCTCTAGAACTCCCTGCCTAAACCTCTCTGCCTCTCTACCTCTCTTTCCTCCTTCAAGACGCTCCTTAAAACCTACCTCTTTGACCAAGCTTTTGGTCACCTGCGCTAATTTCTACTTATCCGCACGGTGACAAATTTTTTAAATGATCTCTAATACTCCTGCGAAGCGCCTTGGTAAGTTTCACTCCGTTAAAGGCGCTATATAAATACAATTGTTGTTGTCGATGCAGTGGGGACTTGACACAGTATAAAAGCTGTTTTACCCTGTTTCCAATTTCAAACTATTCTTAGAATCATGTGGAAATGATCCCAGATCTGACTGTTTTCTTTTCCTGTAATCATCAAACCCAGCTCCTGTTCTTGGAAGTGCGGCCTTATAATTATAACTCAGTGTTCACAATTGTCAAGGTCAGATCTTTGAACAGCAGTGAGAATTTTGGGGGGAGCAAAGAAACTGGTTTCATCTCCTTTTAACAGAACGCAGCAGTTTTATTTGCAAACAGCAACAAAAATTTGTATTTATATCGCGCCTTTCACATTGTAAAACATCCCAAGACACTTCACAGGAGCGTTATCAGACAAACGTTAGCCCCGAGCCACACAATGAGATAAATGGGCAGGTGACCAAAAGCTTGGTCAAACAGGTCGGTTTTACGGAGTGTGTTGAAAGAAGAGAGAGAGGTAGAGAGGCGGAGAGGTTTAAGGAGGGAGCCCAGAGCTTAGAGCCCAGGCAGCTGAAGGCACGGCCACCGATGGTTGAGTGATTATAATCAGGGATGCTCCAGAGGGCAGAACTGGAGGAGCACCGAGATCACGGGGGGTTGTGGGGCTGGAGATTACAGAGATAGGGAGGGGCGAGGCCATGGAGGCATTTGAAAACATGGGTGAGAATTTTAAAATCGAGGCGTTGGGGAGCCAATGTACGTCAGCGAGCACAGGGGTAATTTAATTCTCTCCAGTAGGGCATATGTTGATAAAATTCTCTATTTTAACCCGGTGGTTAACTTGACAGGGGGAGTTTATGGAAAAGCAGCTTTAAACAAATGCATTGTGCGTTGCACCGTCAAAGGGAGTTAAACTCTAGAAGTGGAAACCACCACTGAGATGTTATTTAAACCTCCCTAGCCCAGGGCTATGAAGGCTGATTGTAAAAACACCTCCCCCCAACCTCCCCCCCCCGCCCCGCCTCTGCCACAGATTACTTAACTTGGAGTAAGACTAACTAGAAGGCACGGGCATAAAATTAACAGTCATCAAGCAGATTTAAGATTATAAACACTTGCTTCTCCACAGTTGTTGTAGAGTCCTTTGGAATCCAAAATCGAATGAAACAGAGCAGCTCTATTCAGGTGTGAATGTATTATTTACAACCGTCTTCATCAATTCAACATCTGCTAACAAGCCTCCGCCTTCTTCACACTACCTGGGGCAATCTTCCTCAAACCGGTTGGTTAGTTAGTACAATGTTATGGTACTGTCTCTAAACGCTCTCCTTATGGTCTACAGGACTGTAGCGATACCCACCCTCCTCTATGACTCAGAGACATGGACCATATATACAGCAGACACCTCAAAATGCTGAAGAAATACCACCAGCGTATTTCTCCGCAAGATCCTGCAAATCCACTGGGAGGGCAGACGCACCAACGTCAGTGTTCTCGATCAGGCCAACATCCCCAGCATCGAAGCACTGACCACACGCGACCAGCTCCGCTGGGCGGGCCACATTGTCCGCATGCCTGACACAAGACTCCCAAAGCAAGCGCTCTACTCGGAACTCCTACACGGCAGGCGAGCCCCAGGTGGGCAGAGGAAACGTTTCAAGGACACCCTCAAAGCCTCCTTGATAAGGTGCAACATCCCCACCGACACCAGGGAGTCCCTGGCCAAAGGTGGTCCTAAGTGGAGGAAGAGCATCTGGGAGGGCGCTGAGCACCTCGAGTCTCGTCGCTGAGAGCATGCAGAAAACAAGCGCAGGCAGCGGAAGGAGCGTGCGATAAACCAGACTCCCCACCCACCCTTTCCTTCAACCACTCTCTGTCCCACCTGTGACAGAGACACTAATTCCCATATTGGACTGTTCAGCCACGTGAGAACTCACTTTTGGAGTGGAAGCAAGTCTTCCTCGATTTTCAGGGACTGCTATGATGATGAAACGCTCTCCTGGCCGGCCTCCCACCTTGCACCCTCCACAAACATGAGCTCATCCAAACTCGGCATCACTGTGTTGCAAATAACCCACAGCATTGCTCGCGTATGACATAACTGTGAGTTAACGACACGTTTCTCTCATTGGGAAAAGCCTATGTGGAAGGCCATGGTGCCCAGTGCAGATATCATCAAGATCGAGGAGTGAGAAGGCTCCACCTAGTGGACTACTGTGGTAATGCAACTACTGACGTCACTACAATAAAAGGGTCATGTGACAACTCACATGATGACAAATTCCTGTAGAGCCATCCTGCCTGCAGTGTGTTTGTGATGTTGTAAAGAATGTATCACAAAGGCGTAAATTACAATGGCTGGAGATGTGAGACAGAGCAGAAAACACTACATATTACTTAGAATCTACAGCACGGAGTCAGGCCACTCAGTCCAACTGGTCCATGCCAGTGTTTCGACTCTACACGAGACGCCTCCCACTGTACTGACCTCTTCCTGTCCCCATAATCCCTGGATTTCCTGCTCCCTCAGGTGAGCATCAAGACTCCCCTTAAATGCTCTCTGCTTCCATCACTCCACGTGGCCGTGAGTTCCACATTCTCACCACTCTCTGTGTAATCCAAAACCTGGCTGCCCAGTGTCCTAACTCGCACCAAGTCCCACTCACCCATCACGCCCGTGCTCACTGACCGACATTGGCTTCTCATCCTTATGTTCAAATCGCTCCATGGCCTCGCCCCTCACTATCCCTGCAGACTTCTCCACCCCTTCAACACCACTCCCCCACCCCCACCATCCCCGAGAACTCTTCTTTACTCCAACTCTGTGAATCCTTTTGTGAATCCTTCGCCCCAACATTGGTGACCGTGCCTTCTGTTGTCTGGGCCCCAAGCACTGGATCTCCCTCCCTAAACCTCTTCTCCTCTCTACTTCTCTCTCCACCTTTAAGACACTCCTTAAAAGCAAGCTTTTGCTCACCTGTCCTAAAGTCTCCTTCTTTGGCTATGTGTCAATGTTTGTTTGATAATCGCTCCCACGAAGCAAGTTGTTGTTGTTGAGCCATTTTATATTGGTCTATTAAGTGGCATTTTGGTGGGTTTTTTATTCCTGGGATGCAGGTGTCACAACAACAACAACTTGTATTTACATAGCGCCTTTAACGTAGTGAAACTTCCCAAGGCGCCTCACAGGAGTGTTATGAGATAAAAAAAATTTGACACTGAGCCACATAAGGAGAAATTAGCGCAGGTGACCAAAAGCTTGGTCAAAGAGGGAGGTTTTAAGGAATGTCTTGAAGGAGGAAAGAGAGGTAGAGAGGTGGAGCGGTTTAGGCAGGGAGTTCCAGAGCTTGGGGCCTAGACAACAGAAGGCACGACCACCAATGGTTGACCGAATACAATCAGGGATACTCAAGAGGGCAGAATTAGAGGAGCGCAAACATCTCGGGGGGTGTGGGGCTGGAGGAGACTGTAGAGGTAGGGAGGGGCGAGGCCATGGAGGGGTTTGAAAATAAAGATCAGAATTTTGAAATCGAGGCGTTGCTTAATCGGAAGCCAATGTAAGTCAGCGAGCACAGGGGTGATAGGTGAGCGAGTTAGGACACGGGCAGTCAAATTTTGGATGACCAAGTTTACATAGGGTAGAATGTGGGAGGCCAGCCAGAGGTATTTCGGAATAGTCAAGTCTAGAGGTAACAAAGGCAATGATGAGGGCTTCAGCAGTGGATGAGCTGAGGCAAGGGTGGAGGCGGGCGAAGTTACGGAGGTGGAAATAGGCGGTCTTATTTATGCTCCGGATACGTGGTCAAAAGCTCATTTCAGGGTCAAATATGACACCGAGGTTGCGAACAGTCTGGTTCAGCCTCAGGCAGAGGTTGGGGAGAGGGATGGAGTCTGGCTCGGGAACGGAATTTGTGGTGGGGACTGAAAACAATGGCTTCGGTCTTCCCAATGTTCAACTGGAGAAAATTTCTGCTCATCCAGAACTGGATGTCAGACAAGCAGCCTGACAATTTAGAAACTATGGAGGGGTCGAGAGAAGTGGTGGTGAGGTAAAGCTGGGTGTCGTCAGGGTACATGTGGAAACTGACGCCGTGTTTTCAGATGATGTCGCCAAGGGGCAACATGTAGATGAGAAATAGGAGGGGGCCAAGGATAGATCCTTGGCAAGGCTGGCATTTATTGCCCATCCCTCATTGCTCTCAAGGAGGTGGTGGTGACAACTGAGTGGCTCACTCGGCCATTTCGGAGGGCAGTTAAGAGTCAACCACATTGTTGTGGGTCTGGAGTCACATATAGGCTCAGACTGGGTAAGGGCAGCAGATTTCCTTCCCTAAAGAACATTAGTCCAGTAGTTTCATGGTCACCGTTACTGATATTAGCAGAACTTAAATTCCCCAGCTGCTGTGGTAGGATTTGAACTCACGTCTCTGAATCAATAGTCCAGGGCCTCTGGATTACTTGTCCAGTAACATAACCATTATGTTACCATTCCCGTGTCCAGGAGTTGACCCGTGGTGTTGATGCTATCAAATCCGGTTTCCTTAGCACTCTGACAGGCTGGTGGACAGGTTTAAAAGAAGGCCAATCGGAAAGGGCCCGATATTGGTTTTGGTTTGGGCACTCTGCATGTTTCACTTTAACTATGACGCCCTCCTTTTAAGGGGAACACTTCTTTTGATGGGACAGATAACCCACCAGAGGATGCAGACAAATTCAGGTGAATGAGGCCTTTCGGCCCAACTTATCTCATCCATCCAGACTGGAAAAGCACAGTCTTCCCATCACATCTCTTGACTGAGTCTAAGGTTCTATCTCCACTACCCAGGAGACCATTCCAGTGTCATTACATGAAGAAGTTCTCCCTGACATCTAAATGTCCCTTTCACCCAGTTTTAACCCATGTCGCCTATTCCTAGTACCCTGTCACACATTGAAGTAATGCTCCAGATTAACCTTATCTATGCCACTCAATATCTTGAAGGTCCTCTGACTATCACTTCCTTTCGAGGCTAAAGGGAACCGGTTTCTCTTCTGTACAAAACAGGATGGCTACTGAGGAGGTGTAAGAACATTTATAAATCTACGCACTATAACATTGCAACAACCTCTGACTCTGAGCTAAGTGTGCTGTCATTAAGTCAAGGCTGACATGTGAAACAACCAATGTAAAACTCCCAGTGCAGTGCCGAGGGAATGCCGCACTGTCGGAGGTGCTGCCTTTCAGTGAGACGTTAAGCCGAGACCCGGTCTGCTCTCTCAGGTGGATGTAAAAGAGCACGTGGCACTATTTCAAAGAAGAGCAGGGGAGTTCTCCTCAGTGTCTTGGACCATATTTATCCCTCAACCAACATCACTAAAACAGATTTATCATCATAGGCAGTCCCTCGGAATCGAGGAAGACTTGCTTCCACTCCTGAAGTGAGTTCTTTGGTGGCTGAACAGTCCAACATGAGAGCCACAGACCCTGTCACAGGTGGGACAGACATTAGTCGAGGGAAGGGGTGTGTGGGACTGGTTTGCCGCACGCTCCTTCCGCTGCCTGCGCGTGACCTCTTCACGCTCTCGGCGTTGAGATTCAAAGTGCACAGCGCCCTCCCGGATGCACTTCCTTCACTTAGGGCGGTCTTCGGCCAGGGACTCCCAGGTGTCAGTGGGGATGTCGCACTTTATCAGGGAGGCTTTGAGGGTGTCCTTGTAACGTTTCCGCTGCCCACCTTTGGCTTGTTTGCTGTGAAGGAGCTCCAAATAGAGCAATTGCTTAGGGAGTCTCGTGTCTGGCATGTGAACTATGTGGCCTGCCCAGCGAAGTTGATCGAATGTGGTCAGTGCTTCAATGCTGGGGATGTTAGCCTGGACCAGGACACAGATGTTGGTGCGTCTGTCCTCCCAGGGGATTTGCAGGATCTTGCGGAGATATCGTTGGTGATATATCTCCAGCGACTTGAGGTGTCTACTGTACATCGTCCATGCCTCTGATCCATACAGGAGGGCGGGAATTACTACAGATTATCTGGTTATTATCACATTAGAGTTCAGAAGAATGAGAGGTGATCTTATCGAAACATATAAGATAATGAGGGGGCTCGACAAGATGGATGCAGAGAGGATGTTTCCACTCATGGGGGAAACTAAAACTAGGGGACATAGTCTCAGAATAAGGGGCCACCCATTTAAAACTAGGATGAGGAGGAATTTCTTCTCTCAGAGGATTGTATATCTGTGGAATTCTCTGCCCCAGAGAGCTGTGGAGGCTGGGTCATTGAATATATTTAAGGCGGAGATAGACAGATTTTGGAGCGATAAGGGAATAAAGGGTTATGGGGAGTGGGCAGGGAAGTGGAGCTGAGTCCATGATCAGATCAGCCATGATCTTATTAAATGGTGGAGCAGGCTCGAGGGGCCAGGTGGCCTGCTCCTGCTCCTATTTCTTATTGCTGTTTGTGGGAGCTTGCTGTGGGCAAATTGACTGCCACATTTCCTACATGACAACAGTGACTACACTCCAAAAAAAGTACTTCATTGGCTGTAAAGGGCTTTGGGACGTCCTGATGTCGTGAAAGGTGCTATATAAATGCAAGTTCTTTTTTTATTGACCTTGAGATAAATATTCCTGGCACTTCTGACCTCCGACCTACACAAAACTTCAGTCCAGGCCAGTTGTAAAGTCACGGCTGTGGGATGGTCAATAACTCCAGCATTAGCCACATCCCGAGGTCCAATAAAAAGTTGGAGAAAGAAAATCACGAGGTCGCAGCATTAAAGGGCCCCACCACGAAAAGGCAGCAGGACTTCCAAAGTGGCCAAAGATCAGCCTGCATGCTGGTCTTGGTAAACCAAGGGTCAGCACGGCCTGCGTCCTTCAACGTGTGGCAAATCGAGAGGACACAGTAACGCTCCCGATACAGAGAAAAAAAACATTTTCAGTTCGGGTGCAGTTTCCCTGTAAAAGGGCCGCTTTGTTGTTTGAACTTCACCATTAAACGTTAGCTCTGAAATCGGGCAGGAAAAGGCCGCTCGAGATGCTTAGGCCCAGTTACTCTTGTCAATTGGGCCATTGTGTTGAAGTCGGACGTCAGTGCCCCACGTAACACGCCATGCGCTGCCAATTGGAGGACTTAAAGGGACATTGTCATCAGACAGAGGCCCTCACAAGACACTGTGCCAGGGCTGCAGACAGGAGCCCACAGTGTGCTCTTCGGTGACACAGTGACCTTTTAATATTGCTTGAAAAATTGATTCTCCCCCGCCCCCGCCACGTTTCCTTCCCCCCCACAAACTACAAACAACGACTGCCTCAAGAAACAAACTACCTCCGGTCCGAATTTAGCTGAACGCCATTTGCTCTTCTGCGTAAACTGTCCCTGACTGTTCCATTTACTTGCCTGCCCTCTCCGCCCCTCCCCTCCCCCCCCCCACCATTAATCAAGAAAACACTGCCCACGTGACACGATCCCTTTAAGACCTCCGACCGAATTCGACACTCTGGCTGAAAGCCTGCGATTGGCGGATGGAGGTGCAGTGAGCAGTTGTCCGTCAGAGAAGGGCAGGATTGTGCACTATACTGCGTCTCTGAGATCTCCAGGCATGCTCTCCTCCTCCTAGATGAGAGAGGTGAGATCATGCATTCGTGCCAATAGTGCCTCTCCGCCGTACTTTAGTGCCTCAGCGGGGATTCCTTCCGCTCCCGATGCCTTGTTGGTCTTGAGCTGACGGATGGCCTTTTCTACCTTGTGCAGGGCTACGGTTTTGCTGAGATGGTGGCAGGCAGTATGCTGCGGGATGGAGCCGAGGACACTCATGTCAAAGGCAGAGTCTCGATTAAGGAGATCTTCGAAGTGCTCCTTCCAGCGGGTCCTGACTGCCTCTGTGTCCTTAATGAGTGTTTCCCCGTTCTTGGCCAGCAGTGGGGTGGGAACTTGGGAGTTTGGACAGTAGGTGGCTTTGACTGTGGTGAAGAATCCGCGCACATCATGGCTGTCGGCCGTATTGGACTTAAAGCTCACTTTTGGAGTGGAAGCAAGTCTTCCTCGATTTCGAGGGACTGTCTATGATATGATGATGATGATGTTATTGAATGTGTTTGTGTGTGAGTGAATGTGTGTGTGTTAGTAAATATGTGTGAGCGAATGTGTGTGTGTGAATGTGTGAGTGTGTGAGTGTGTGGGAGAGTGTGTGCGATTGAGTGTGTGTGAGTGAGTGTGTGTGAGAGTGTGTGAGTGAGTGTGTGAGAGAGTGAGAGTGTGTGAGAGATTGTGTATGAGAGTGAGTGTGTGAGGGAGTGAATGTGGGTTTGTGTGAGAGTGTGAGTGAGTGTGTGTGAGACAGTGAGTATGTGTGTGTGTGAGATTGAGAGTGTGTGTGCGAGAATATGAGTGTGTGTGTGAGAGTGAGGGTTTGTGTGAGTGTGTGAGAGTGTGTGGATGTGTGTGTGAATGTTTGAGAGTGTGTGAGTTTTGGCCCCAGAGTTTATCTGATTTATTTGCCTCTCCCAGAATGCAGTGGCCAGGGGAGCAGAAATTCCTCGTCATTATGCTGCACCCATCATGGGTGTTGATCAAGCTTGATGGACCAGCTTCTAAAAATAAAAATCTAAAATAAATTAACTGGTGATAAATCACTTTGCTGTTTGTGGGAGCTTGCTGTGCGCAAATTGGCTGCTGCATTTCCTGCATTATAACCGTGACTGCACTTCAAAAGTGGTTCATGGTCTGCGCTGGTCTTTGGGCTGTCCTGAGGTGGTGAAAGATGTGATATCAATGTCAGTCTTTCTTCCTTACTGAGTTGCACAAAGTAAAGGCCAAGATGGATCCAGCAAACCTTTTTTTATAGCAGTGATTTTAGGGAGAGTTTCATCTGAAAATGGCACCGTCATCAAGGACCAGCATTTGGCAATAAGCTTTCAGTTTGTTTGCGGAACAGACAATGGAGTGACGTAAGTTGTAGTTGGAATGCGTCACTGTGTTGCAAATAACCCACAGCATTGCTCGCGTATGACATAACTGTGAGTTAACGACACGTTTCTCTCATTGGGAAAAGCCTATGTGGAAGGCCATGGTGCCCAGTGCAGATATCATCAAGGTCGAGGAGTGAGGAGGCTCCACCTAGTGGACTACTGTGGTAACGCAACTACTGATGTCACTACAATAAAAGGGTCATGTGACAACTCACACGATGACAAGTTCCTGTAGAGCCATCCTGTCTGCAGTGTGTTTGTGATGTCGTAAAGCATATATCACAAAGGCGTAAATTACAATGGCTGGAGATGTGAGACAAAGCAGAAAACACTACATATTACCTCGAATCTACAGCACGGAGTCAGGCCACTCGGACCATGCCGGTGTTTCTACTCCGCACGAGATGCCCCCCACTGTACTGACTGACCTCTTCCTGTCCCCATAATCCCTGGATTTCCTGCTCCCTCAGGTGAGCATCAAGACTCCCCTTAAAAGTTCTCTGCTTCTATCACTCCACGTGGCCGTGAGTTCCACATTCTCACCACTCTCTGCGTAATCCAAAACCTGGCTGTCCAGTGTCCTAATTCGCACCAAGTCCCGCTCACCCATCACCCCTGTGTTCGCTGACCTACATTGGCTTCCGATTAAGCCTACTCACTTAGTCTGTCTTAAGTTCCTTTGTAGCTTCCTGCTCCCATCCACACAATGTCTCCAAACGTAGGCAACTCATTCATGGTGTAACGGAGCATCACAAGCCTCAACAACCCTCACCCACCAGCTGCCATGTAATCCAGGTTCACTCCAGTGCAGTGCTGAGGGAGTGCTGCACTGTCGGAGGTGCGTTCTTTCGGATGAAACGTTAAACTGAGGCCTCGTCTGCTCTTCGGGTGGAAGTAAAAGATCCCATGGCACTACTTTGAAGAAGAGCGGAGAAATCCTGGCCAATATCTCATCATCATAGGCAGTCCCTCGAAATCGAGGAAGATTTGCTTCCACTCTAAAAGTGAGTTCTCATGTGACTGTACAGTCCAATACGGGAATTACAGTCTCTGTCCCAGGTGGGACAGACAGTGGTTGAAGGAAAGGGTGGGTGGGACTGGTTTGCTGCACGCTCCTTCCGCTGTCTGCGCTTGATTTTTGCATGCTCTCAGCGACGAGACTCGAGGTGCTCAGCGCCCTCCAGGATGCACTTCCTCCACTGAGGGCGGCCTTTGGCCAGGGACTCCCAGGTGTCGGTGGGGATGTTGCATTTTATCAAGGAGGCTTTGAGGGTGTCCTTGAAACATTTCCTCTGCCCACCTGAGGCTTGCTTGCCATGTAGGAGCTCCGAGTAGAGCGCTTGCTTTGGGAGTCTTGTGTCAGGCATGCGAACAATGTGGCCTGCCCCACGGAGCTGGTCAAGTGTGGTCAGTGACACTGGGGATGTTGGCCTGATCGAGGACGCTAACATTGGTGCATCTGTCCTCCCAGGGGATTTGCAGGACCTTGCGGAGACAACGCTGGTGGTATTTCTCCAGCGATTTGAGGTGTCTACTGTATATGGTCCATGTCTCTGAGCCATACAGGAAGGCGGGTATCACTACAGCCCTGTAGACCATAAGCTTGGTGCCAGATTTGAGTAGTAATCCAGAGGCTTGGACCCATGATCCGGCAACATGAGTTCAAATCCCACCACGGCAGCTGGGGAAATTTAAATTCAGTTAATGAAATAAATCTGGAAAATAAAGTGAGTCTCAGCAATGGTGACCATTAAACTGCCGGAGTGCATCTGGTTCCCTGATGTCCATTAGGAAAGGAAATCTGCCATCCTTACCTGGCCTGGCCTATATGTGGTTGACTCTTAATTACCCTCTGAAATAGCTTAGCAAGACACTTATTCAAGAAGGCAGCTCATCACCTCCTTCTCGAGGGCAATTAGGGATGGGCTCTCTGCCCCCGAGTAGACTGTGGTGCGGACAAGACTGTCATCCATCTCCTTCGGGATTGCCCCTTTGCAAGGCAGGTCTGGAAGGAGATGCCGTGGTTGCTGTCAAGGTTCATCCCAAGCAGCTCCGTAACACAGGACTCTGTGCTCTACGGGCTGTTCCCAGGGACACACACCGAGACAGACATCATCTGTTGCTGGAGGGCCATCAGCTCGGTGAAAGACGCACTTTGGTCTTGCCGAAACTTGCTGGTCTTCCAGAGCAAGGAGATGTCCACTTCTGCGTGTTGCAGACTGGCGCAATCCAAGATCCAGGAGTACGTGCTGAGGGACCCACTAAAAATTGGTGCAGTCGCCGCAAAGGCACGGTGGGGAAGGGCCACCGTTTAAGGCCCTTCCGTCACGATAAACCCAGGGGCTGGAATCGGTATAAAACTCCCCTCGGGCTGTACTTGTAAACTTTTTCTATACTTAGAGCACCATTATCTGAAAAAACCTATGTAGTGCTATGTATAATGCAAGTTCCGTTTAGTAATGCATGTTGCAAAGAAATGTAACTGTACTCTCACTCATTCCGTGTGCCGTATAGTGCCACTAGTAAAGTAATTTGATGACTGTATTACAATGTATCCTGGATTGTACTGAAATGTACCTCAAAATGTAAAGCAAACAAATGTATTGAACGGAACTGCCGTTAGCATCCAAATTTATTGTATGGAATTGCTGACTGCATCCAAATGTACTGAACTGCCTTCCAATGTATTGTGCAAATTTTTATATGAATAAAGTATATTTTGAAATTTAAAAAAAATTAGAGATGGGCAATAAATGCTGACCTTGTTGCCAATGTCCACATCTTGTGAATGAATAAGAAAAACAGGCATTAAAAGATGTGCTAGATCGACAAAAGTGAGAAGTTCAAGCCCTCCTTCATCCCCTAGCGACGGCGATTTACCCCTTTAAGTAGGGTCTGATCTTATCATCGCCATTGTTGTGTGGGCCCCACTGGAATCAATTTTTATAAATCCGTGCTAATTGTACCATCGAAGAGGACAGCACTAAAATAAACAATCAGACAAGAGCTCAGTGATCAGCCTACATGCCACGCCAGGTAAACTGCCACATAAAAACAAAATTAATTGTTAATTACAACGCTCACACTCAGTCGAAATTGATCCATTCAACAAATCCCCAGAGACGTTCAGGAAAGGATCTGTTGTCTTGCTAAAGATTAATGGCAATAGAAAGAGACAAGAATAGAAGCATTACTGAGATACAGCAGAATATTTAAATGTCAGCAGGATAGGAACCTCCAGCTCAAGAATTAATGGGGAAAGGTTCTCTTTATAATATCAGCACTATTTTCTGTCGTCAACTTAATCCTTTCAAGGCCAGGGTGCTCCTTCTACCCCTGGTGTAACCTCCGTCAACTCGGGCTCATCCAAACCTCTACGGCCCCGTGTCCTAACTCGCGCCAATTCCCGCTCACCCATCGCCCCCTGTGCTCGCTGACCCACATTGGCTTCCGGTCTGACAAAGCCTCAAATTTAAAATCCTCATCCTCGTTTTCAAATCCCTCCATGGACTCGCCCCTCCCCATCTCTGTAACCTCCCCCAACACTGTCGCAATCTCTGCACTCATCCAATTTTGTCCTCTTGCCCATCCCCTATTTCCTTCACCCCACCATTGATGGGCGGTGCCTTCAGCTGCCTGGGCCCCAAGCTCTGGAGCTCCCTCCCTAAACCTCTCCTCCTCGCAACCTCTCTCTCCTCCTTGAAGATGCTGCTTAAAAGCCCACCTCTTTGACCAAGTGTGTGGTCACCTGTCCTAATACCTCTTTATTTTGGCTCAGTGTAAATGTTTGTCTGACCTGTGAAGCGCTTACTACGTTTTACTACGTTAAAGGTGCTGTATAAATGCAAGTTGTTGTTGTAACTGCAGGATCATTGGAATGGATTGCCCGAGTGGCTTTGTAAACAAATGCAGAGCAGTGGTGTGAGCTGAAGCAGAGGGAGGAGCCAAGGCAATAGCTAGGATGCCACGATTGGTATCAAAGACCTGGAATTTCCTATGGCTTACCTCCCGGTTTCTGGGCAGTATTGGCCGTTGTGGGCGGTAATGAGGTGAGTGGTAATTCCCTCCCTGAGGTAGGCCGGCAGTTTCGAGGTCCCACTGGGGAGCAGCCCACCAGCATGCACCGTCCACACAAAACGAATTTAAGGAGCTAGGAACTAAATTAAAAAGTAGGACATCAAAAGTAGTAATCTCGGGATTGCTACCAGTGCCACGTGCTAGTCAGAGTAGGAATCGCAGGATAGCGCAGATGAATATGTGGCTTGAGCAGTGGTGCAGCAGGGAGGGATTCAAATTCCTGAGGCATTGGAACCGGTTCTGGGGGAGGTGGGACCTGTACAAACCGGACGGTCTGCACCTGGACAGGACCGGAACCAATGTCCGAGGGGGAGTGTTTGCTCGTGCTGTTGGGGAGGAGTTAAACTAATATGGCAGGGGGATGGGAACCAATGCAGGGAGACAGAGGGAAACAAAAAGGAGACAAAAGCAAAAGACAGAAAGGAGATGAGGAAAAGTGGAGGGCAGAGAAACCCAAGGCAAAGAACAAAAAGGGCCACTGTACAGCAAAATTCTAAAAGGACAAAGGGTGTTAAAAAAACAAGCATGAAGGCTTTGTGTCTTAATGCAAGGAGTATCCGTAATAAGGTGCATGAATTAACTGTGCAAATAGATGTTAACAAATATGATGTGATTGGGATTACAGAGACGCAGCTCCAGGATGATCAGGGCTGGGAACTCAACATCGAGGGGTATTCAACATTCAGGAGGGATAGAATAAAAGGAAAAGGAGGTGGGGTAGCATTGTTGGTTAAAGAGGAGATTAATGCAATAGTTAGGAAGGACATTAGCTTGGATGATGTGGAATCTATATGGGTAGAGCTGCAGAACACCAAAGGGCAAAAAACGTTCGTTGGAGTTGTGTACAGACCTCCAAACAGTAGTAGTGATGTTGGGGAGGGCATCAAACAGGAAATTAGTGGTGCATGCAATAAAGGTGCAGCAGTTATAATGGGTGACTTTAATATGCACATAGATTGGGTTAGCCAAACTGGAAGCAATACGGTAGAGGAGGATTTCCTGGAGTGCATAAGGGATGGTTTTCTAGACCAATATGTCGAGGAACCAACTAGGGGGGAGGCCATCTTAGACTGGGTGTTGTGTAATGGGAAAGGATTAATTAGCAATCTCGTTGTGCGAGGCCTCTTAGGGAAGAGTGACCATAATATGGTGGAATTCTGCATTAGGATGGTCCAGAACTTAAAGAAGGGTAACTTTGAAGGTATGAGGCGTGAATTGGCTAGGATAGATTGGCGAATGATACTTAAGGGGTTGACTGTGGATGGGCAATGGCAGACATTTAGAGACCGCATGGATGAACTACAACAATTGTACATTCCTGTCTGCCGTAAAAATAAAAAAGGGAAGGTGGCTCAACCGTGGCTATCTAGGGAAATCAGGGATAGTATTAAAGCCAAGGAAGTGGCATACAAATTGGCCAGAAATAGCAGCGAACCTGGGGACTGGGAGAAATTTAGAACTCAGCAGAGGAGGACAAAGGGTTTGATTAGGGCAGGGAAAATGGAGTACGAGAAGAAGCTTGCAGGGAACATTAAGACGGATTACAAAAGTTTCTATAGATATGTAAAGAGAAAAGGGTTAGTAAAGACAAACGTAGGTCCCCTACAGTCAGAATCAGGGGAAGTCATAACTGGGAACAAAGAAATGGCAGACCAATTGAACAAGTACTTTGGTTCGGTATGCACCAAGGAGGACACAAACAACCTTCCGGATATAAAAGGGGTCAGAGGGTCTAGTAAGGAGGAGAAACTGAGGGAAATCCTTATTAGTCGGGAAATTGTGTTGGGGAAATTGATGGGATTGAAGGCCGATAAATCCCCAGGGCCTGATAGACTGCATCCCAGAGTACTTAAGGAGGTGGCCTTGGAAATAGCAGATGCATTGACAGTCATTTTCCAACATTCCATTGACTCTGGATCAGTTTCTATCGAGTGGAGGGCAGCCAATGTAACCCCACTTTTTAAAAAAGGAGGGAGAGAGAAAACAGGGAATTATAGACTGGTCAGCCTGAACTCAGTAGTGGGTAAAATGATGGAATCAATTATTAAGGATGTCATAGCAGCGCATTTGGAAAGAGGTGACATGATAGGTCCAAGTCAGCATGGATTTGTGAAAGGGAAATCATGCTTGACAAATCTTCTGGAATTTTTTGAGGATGTTTCCAGTAGAGTGGACAAGGGAGAACCAGTTGATGTGGTATATTTGGACTTTCAGAAGGCTTTCGACAAGGTCCCACACAAGAGATTAATGTGCAAAGTTAAAGCACATGGGATTGGGGGTAATGTGCTGACATGGATTGAGAACTGGTTGTCAGACAGGAAGCAAAGAGTAGGAGTAAATGGGGACTTTTCAGAATGGCAGGCAGTGACTAGTGGGGTACTGCAAGGTTCTGAGCTGGGGCCTCAGCTGTTTTACACTGTACATTAATGATTTAGACGAGGGGATTAAATGTAGTATCTCCAAATTTGCGGATGACACTAAGTTGGGTGGCAGTGTGAGCTGCGAGAAGGATGCTATGAGGCTGCAGAGTGACTTGGATAGGTTAGGTGAGTGGGCAAATGCATGGCAGATGAAGTATAATGTGGATAAATGTGAGGTTATCCGCTTTGGTGGTAAAAACAGAGAGACAGACTATTATCTGAATAGTGACAGATTAGGAAAAGGGGAGGTGCAACGAGACCTGGGTGTCATGGTACATCAGTCATTGAAGGTTGGCATGCAGGTACAGCAGGCGGTTAAGAAAGCAAATGGCATGTTGGCCTTCATAGCGAGGGGATTTGAGTACAGGGGCAGGGAGGTGTTGCTACAGTTGTGCAGGGCCTTGGTGAGGCCACACCTGGAGTATTGTGTACAGTTTTGGTCTCCTAACTTGAGGAAGGACATTCTTGCTATTGAGGGAGTGCAGCGAAGGTTCACCAGACTGATTCCCGGGATGGTGGGACTGACCTATCAAGAAAGACTGGATCAAATGGGCTTGTATTCACTGGAGTTCAGAAGAATGAGAGGGGACCTTATAGAAACGTTTAAAATTCTGACGGGTTTAGACAGGTTGGATGCAGGAAGAATGTTCCCAATGTTGGGGAAGTCCAGAACCAGGGGTCACAGTATAAGGATAAGGGGTAAGCCATTTAGGACCGAGATGAGGAGAAACTTCTTCACCCAGAGAGTGGTGAACCTGTGGAATTCTCTACCACAGAAAGTAGTTGAGGCCAATTCACTAAATATATTCAAAAAGGAGTTAGATGAAGTCCTTACTACTAGGGGGATCAAGGGGTATGGCGAGAAAGCAGGAATGGGGTACTGAATTTGCATGTTCAGCCATGAACTCATTGAATGGCGCTGCAGGCTAGAAGGGCCGAATGGCCTACTCCTGCACCTATTTTCTATGTTTCTATGTTTCTATGATCTTTGGTTGAGCGGGGACCCGTAGGTAAGTATGAAAAAACATTTTTTTAAACCGCCCACGAGGATCAGCGGATCTGGGCGGTAGGTAAGTAGGTCTGCAAGAAAAAAGGTAAGTGATTGTTTTTTTGACTATTTATTTTCAAAATTCTGTTGGGTGATTTAATTTAAAAGTGTGTTGGGAATGTTTTTTTCATTTTTCAGTTAAGGTTTTTTGAAAAATAATTTTTATTCTTTTTCTCGTGTTAGGCCCATTTTTATAGATTTTTAAATTCATCGCCCATTTTCTTTAGGCACCGCCCAATCTACCCTGACTTGCACTTTCCCGCCCAGATTTGGGGTGCAAGGCCCATATCCCACTGAGCGGATTTTTTTTTCCAGGACGTTTTCGCCGCCGATTATCTTCCCAGCCTTAGCGTTTTTTTGGGGCGGCAATTGGGCGCTGGTGGGCTTTTGGGGAAATTCAAGCCCCTGTTGTTTTCGGCAGCACAATTCCTGTTGCAGGATTCGTGCTGTGGACAAGGTGTCTGCAAGAGGATGAAACGAGGTAATTGGCAATGCAGAAACTAGAATTGAGCTGATTGAATTTATTTCTGGACTCAATCAAAAGCTATTCTTTCACTTGGTAATTGGCCCACTGCAGGCTTTCATGTGGCTTTTTATTTTATTTTCAATATTTGTTACTGATCGAGTTCAATATTATTGTTCATTCATAAATAAAAATATTGGTTACTTTCGTCTGTAAACCTCTTGCTTGCAACTTTCATGCTTATATTTGCCATACAGAAAGAAAGACTTGCATTTATATAGCACCTTTCATGACCTCAGGACGTCCCAAAATGCTTTGCAGTCAACGAAGTACTTTTTGAAGTGTAGTCACCGTTGTAATTTATGAAACATAGCAGCCAATATGCACACAGCAAGCTCCCACAAACAGCAATGTGATAATGACCAGATAATCTGTTTTTGTGATGTTGATTGAGGGATAAATGTTGCCTAGGACACTGGGGATAGATAACTCCCCTGCTCGTATTCAAAATAGTACCACGGGATCTTTTACAACCACCTGAGAGGGCAGACGGGGCCTCGGTTTAACATCTCATCCGAAAGACGGTACCTCTGACAGTGCAGCACTCCCTCAGCACTGCACTGGAGTTTTGAGCTCAAATCTCTGGAGTGGGACTTAGAACCCACAACCTTCTGACTCAGAGGCAAGGGTGCTACCCACTGAGCCACGGCTTTCGTAAGACAGGCGCGATCTTGAAGTTCTGGTTGGCTTGACGTTAAATGGGGACATTACTACATTGCAGGGACACAGAGCAACATCGACCATCAAAACAAAGTATAACTAACAACAAGGCAGATTGGATTTCCAAAGAGAAGGCTGCACATTATACATAGTGTCCAAAGAAAATAGGGACGAGCCAACTGGTATGACGTGTCCTGACATTCAAAAGGCTTGTGATAAAGTAGCTCTCCAGAGATTGGCAGCGAAGGTGAGGGTTCATAGGCTTAAGGGAGATGAAGCAAAGTAGATTGGGAAGTAGTGAGACACTAAGGAGCGAGTGATTAGAAACGGGCAACGTTTAAACAAAAGAGTCGTAACTGGTGGAGTTCCCCTGGGGCCAGTCCTTGGACCTCAGCTTCTCACAACCGCCATATATCATCTTGACGAGGAGATTGAAAACAGAGTGCTGACGATGGCACCAGGTGGCAATATGTGGAAGAGTCTGATATTATTCAGAAGCAGCTGGGCTAATGATTGGAGAGCACTCCACGGTGGAATAAATGGCAACTAATGACTATGGATGCTGTAAATATTGATCAGAAGATGAATGGGCAAAGTATGAAGGAGGTGAGGCAGGATGCCTTGAGAGCAGATGTAGACCAGTCTTTAAAAACATCGCTGGCTTATGAGATGGTGATAAATAAGGCAATTGTAGTCTCTTAGCAGTGCATTACCAGAGCATGACCCCCAGGTTCAAGAATGGTAATGGCTCTAAATAATCCATTGCAGAGGTTTCAGTTTTAGTCACCACACCAGCAACATTAGGAACAGGAGTAGGCCATTCAGCCCCTCAAGCCTGCTCCGACATTCAATTAGATTGTAGCTGATCAACTCCATTTACCCGCCTTTGTTCCATATCTCTTGGAACCCTTACCTCGCAGAAAACTATCGATCTCAAAGATGGAATCACCAATTGTTCCCCAGCATCCACAGCTTTTCGGGGGAGAGAGTTCCTGATTTCTACTGCCCTTTGCGTGAAAAATATCCCACCTGATTTCTTCATATAATTTTCCACATTACAACAGTGACTACACCGGGGTCAAACAGGGCTGCGTCATCGCCCCAACCCTCTTCTCAATCTTCCTCGCTGCCATGCTCCACCTCACAGTCAACAAGCTCCTCGCTGAAATGGAACAAAACTACAGAACCATTGGGAAGCTGTTCAACCTTCGCCGTCTCCGGGCCAGGTCCAAAACCACCCCAACCTCTGTCGTCGAGCTACAGTACGCGGACGACACCTGCGTCTGCGCACACTCAGAGGCTGAACTCCAGGACATAGTCAACGTATTTACTGAGGCATACGAAAGCATGAGCCTTACACTTAACATTTGTAAAACAAAGGTCCTCCACCAGCCTGTCCTCGCCGCACAGCACTGCCCTCCAATCATCAAGATCCACGGCACAGCCCTGGACAACGTCGACTATTTCCCATACCACAGGAGCCTTTTATCAACAAAAGCAGACATTGATGAAGAGATTCAACACCGCCTCCAGTGCGCCAGCACAGCCTTCAGCTGCCTGAGGAAATTAGTGTTTGAAGACCAGGCCCTCAATTCTAAAACCAAGCTCATGGTCTACAGGGCTGCAGTAATACCCGCCCTCCTGTACGGCTCAGAGACATGGACCATGTACATTAGACACCTCAAGTCGCTGGAGAAATACCACCGCAATATCCTGCAAATCCTCTGGGAGGACAGGCGCACCAACATTAGCGTCCGCGACCAGGCTAACATCCCCAGCATTGAAGCACTGACCACACTCGATCGGCTCTGCTGGACAGATCACACTGTCCGCATTCCAGGCACGAGACTCCCGAAGCAAGCGCTCTATTCGGAACACCTTCATGGCAAACGAGCCAAAGGTGGGCAGAGGAAACGTTACAAGGACACCCTCAAAGCCTCACTGATAAAGTGCAACATCCCCACCGACACCTGGGAGTCCCTGGCCAAAGACCGCCCTAAGTGGAGGAAGTGCATCCGGGAGGGCGCTGAGCACCTCATCGCCAAGAGCATGCCGAAATCAAGCGCAGGCAGCGGAAGGAGCGTGCGGCAAACCAGCCCCACCCTCCCTTACCCTCAATGACTGTCTATCCCACCTGTGACAGGGACTGCGGCTCTCGGATTGGACTGCATGCCTTCCTCGATTCCGAGGGACTGCCTATGATGATGATGATGACATTTCAAAAGTATTTCATTGGCTGCAAAGCGCTTTGGGAAGACCCAAGGTGGTGAAATGCGCCGTGTGAATGGAAATCTTTCCTTTTCTTTCATACCTGCCCTATCGAGTCCTTTCAACATTTTGAACATGTCGAACAAATCAGCCTTCAACCTTCTAAACTCAAGGCAATGCAAACCAAGTTTATGCAAGCATCTTGACGTTAGCACAATGAGGACGCAGGGAAGAGAAATATGCAAGTGGTGCTAAATATTGAACAGTTGTGTACCCATTCTTTTGCTCCATGTCCCTTAATACCCTTTTCTAACAAGGGCAGACAGTTTAATATCTCATCTGAAAGGCAGCACTTCCAACAGTGCAGCACTCCCTCAGCACTGCACTGGAGTATCAGCCTAGATTATGTGCTCAAGTTCCTAGAGTGGGGCTTGAGCCCACAACCTTCTGACTCAGAGGCGAGAGTGCGACCCACTGAGCCACAGCTGACAGCTCCATTGTAGATGATGATCAACAAATAGCAGAATTATTTAATAAGTACTTTGCGTCAATCTTTAGTTAAAGAGAAGATAGCGGTGAGGAGGTGAAGTGGTTGAGTGCTAGATCAGTGATAGCACGCTGGATAAAGGGACAATATTCGATACGCTAGTTAGACAGTGGTGTCAGCTGTGGCTTAGTGAGATGCACACTCACCTCTGAATCAGAAGGTTGTGGGTTCAAGTCCCACTTCAGGAATTTGAGCACATAAATGTAGACTAACAGTCTAGTGCAATGCTGAGGGTGTGCTGCACTGTTGGAGGTGCCGTCTTTTGGATGAGATGTTAAAACGAGCCCCCCATCTGTCCACAAAGGTGGCCATAAAAGATCCAGTGGCACTATTTTAAAGAAGAGCAGAGGAATTCTCCCTGCTGTCCTGGCCAATATTTATCCCTCAATCAACATCACTAAAACAGATTATCTGGTTATTATCATATTGCTGTTTGTGGGAGCTTGCTGTGCGCAAGTTGGCTGCCGTGTTTCCCACATTGCAACAGTGACTACGCTCCAACAGTACTTGATTGGCTGTAAAGCGCTGAAGACATTCTGTGATGGTGACAGGCACTATATAAATGCAAGTCTTTCTTTAGCGGAAGACTGAGCATGCAGGCCTGCTGGGATATATCCGAGGGTCCTGTGGGAGATGGGCAGATGAGGGAGGACAATTCTGAAACCCTGGGAATTATTTTTCAGGGCACTCCTGAGTTTGGATGTGTGCCAGAAGATTGAGGATTGACTGGTGTTTGCACCCATTGTATAATGGGAAACGAGCTAATCTGGGTAATTACAGGCCAGTTAGTTTAACATCTGTGGCAGGGAAGTAATTAGAGTCTTTAATTAAAGATGAAATTACCATATATCTCGATAAAGAGAAAATAGTTAGAAGTAGCCAGTATTGATTGCAAAGGGGATGATCGTGCTTGACAAACCTCTTAGAATTCTTTGAGGAGGTATTATGGAAATGCAGTGGATGCAGTTTACAGGGACTCGAGGAAGTTTTTTTGACAAGGTACCACACTTGAGATTATTACAAAGAAGGAAGATAATAGAGGTTATGGGCAGTTTAGTGTCCTGGTCAACACTTCTCCACAAATAACTCTGTCAACTGCTCGTGCATATTATTAGGCATTTGTGGGATTTTGCTGGGTGAAAATTGGCTGCTGTGTTTGTCTAATTATCTGCGTCAATTGTACTTCAAACATTAATTAATTGGCTACGAAGACTTTGGGACAACCTTAGGGTGTGAAGTGGTGCTATATAAGCATAAATTATGTTGTTCCTTTCCGGAAAAAAATTCTACACCTAAACGGCATAACATTAATCGAACTATCCCTCGGACCTCGCAGAACTGCACTCCTTGGGCAGAGAAAAGGAGCAGAGCTGCTAAAATTATCCGTACCTCTTTACCTCATCAACTTTACCTCATTTTTCACCTATTTACATTGTATTCCCTGGTTTAAAAAAAACAGCATAGGCTGAGGAGCCCTGTGGGATATGATTTATGCTCACTCCCACAACTGACGGCAACTTTATCACTGGCAAGTTATAAGCTCATTCCACTGGGAGGATATAAATCATATCTTCATAGCACGACTTTCATTCTCAGCTCGTTGAACACCAGCGAGCTCAGGAAGTAAAGGCTGATTTTTATAAGGCTAATTGTATTTGCATCATGCCTTACTGCATCAAAACACTTCACACAATATATCACAGCTGAAGTACGGGGACAGCGCATGTGGCAGCCATTGAACTCCCAGTAGCTCCACCGACAGCAAGGAGATGAATGCTCAATTAATGTTTGTCTTTTTTATTTGGTTTGAGGGAGGAATGTTGGCCAGGAAACCAAGAGATCTCCTGGCTCTTGGTATGGGGAGCAAGCAGGAGTGAACAAGGTGGCTGATGTGTGAACAACACCCAGTGCAGACGTGATGGGCTGAATGGCATGTTCTGTGCTGTGACATTCTGTAATTCTTTAAATAAGGGGTTATGGGGAGCGGGCAGGGAAGTGGAGCTGAGTCCATGATCGGATCAGCCATGATCGTATTAAATGGTAGAGCAGGCTCGAGGGGCCGTATGGCCTGCTCCTGCTCCTATTTCTTATGTTCTTATGTTCTTAAATTGTGTCATGGAACCTTTAACAGCAGATAGGAACAAAACAGATAGAGCCTTCATCCATCCATCCATCTATCTAATCTATCTATTCTTTCTTGCAATGTCTTTCTCCGTCTCTACAAATCTTCTCTCAGATGAGACATTAAACCGAGGCTCCGTCTGCCCTCTCAGGTGGACGTAAAGATCCCATATGTTTCTATGTTTCTATGGCACTATTTCAAAGAAGAGCAGGGGAGTTCTCCCCAGTGTCCCGGCCAATATTTATCCCTCAATCAACATCACCAAAAACAGATTATCTGGTCATTATCAAATTGCTGTTTGTGGGAGCTTGCTGTGTGCAAATTGGCTGCCACTTTTCCTACATTAGTGACCACACTTCACAAGTACATCATTGGCTGTACTTTTGCCTGGGCCCCAAGCTCTGGAACTCCCTGCCTAAACCTCTCCGCCTCTCTACCTCTTTCCTCTTTCAAGATGCTCCTCAAAATCTACCTCTTTGACCAAGGTTTTGGTCACCTGCGCTAATTTCTACTTATGCGGCTGGTGTCAAATTTTTAATCTCATAATACTCCTGTGAAGCCCCTTGGGACGTTGCACTACGTTAAAGGCGCTATATAAAGACAAGTTGTTGTTGTTGTTGTTGTTGTTATTGTCCTCCCCACTTCCTTGCTTACGTGTGGATGTTGGGTGAGATGGATTCAGGCTCAGTTGAGAGGTCTGTCACGGTCAGGTAGCCTATCAATACTTCTTCAGGCAATACTTATTGAGGGCAATGAAAAACTCTTATCTAACCAGCCTACAGGAATGTAAGAATATCTCTTCCATTGTGATTAAGACAATGACGCAACCGAGATTCCCAATTTGGACATAGCCATGAATAGCTGTGATGCAGGAAACCAGTGCAAACCAAGGCTCACATGTTGACATATTTATTCTTGCTATTAATCGTAGTCAGCTTTCTCTGAGATTGAAACTTGATTTTTTTTTTCCCCCTTCCTCTATTAATCTAACGCTCCATCGACTGTCAAAAGCAGTGGCGTGGGTGAAATATCACAGCTCTACTCTGTCTCAATTACAGGCACGGGTCTATACCGGCGGGCGGACAGTAATGAATGCTTTCAGGCCTCACTAAATAATTTCATAGAGCGTAATGTTGACAATCTGAGAACAAACTCAATTAAATTAGGAGAGCTATATTATATATTTTATATATAGCGAGAGAGAAAGAGATAGATTGATGGAGAGAAAGATATATACAGATATATATAGATAGATGATAAAAAGAAAGACTTGCATTGATATAGCGCCTTTCACGACCTCAGGATGTCCCCAAAGCACTTTAAATAGGGATGCTTAAGAGGGCAGAATTTGAGGAGCACAGACATTGTGCGGGGGGGGTGTTTGTGAGGCTGAAGAAGATTACAGAGCTAGGGAGGGGGCGAGGCTATAGAGGCCATTCATAGGAGTATTATGAGATTAAAAATTTGTCGAGAGGCGGAGAGGTTTAGGCAGGGAGTTCCAGAGTTTGGGGCCTAGGCAACAGAAGACACGGCCACCAATGGTTGAGCGATTATAATCAGGGATACTCAAGAGGGCAGAATTAGAGGAGCGCAGATATCCCGGGGGGTTGTAGGACTGGAGGAGATTACAGAAAAAGGAAGAGGCGAGGCCAGGGAGGGATTTAAAAGTAAGGATGAGAATTTTGAAATTGAAGCGCTGCTTTGATTGTTTCGAAGCGAGGACCATAGATACTAATTGTTTTTCGCCTCATGGCCAATAATTGTGGAGATTAATTGTAGCATCTTAGTTTCTGCCCCTGACTCTAATCAGCACAGCACAGGGATTGAATCAGGTTTGTGTGATCCAGTGTGGAGCTGAGTTCTGTAGATCAGGAAGATCCCAGCATCAATCCTCTGTCTCCTGAACTAGCTGATAGATATCATTGGAGCACATATCAGAGAGACTTGTGATGGAAACGTGCAGGTGCTCTGCACAGACCCCACCTTGAGTACGGTGTCCAGTTCTGGTCACCAAGATACTGGAGAGACACTCAAGCGCTGGAGATGATGCGGGGAAGGCCGGCCCACCAGGAAGTATCCGATCTGCTCCCCTATGCATTGGGTGCACCCACTCCACTAAATGTTGATCCATATCTACATGAGGGTGTAGTTTAGAGATGTTCCCTTTCAATAGCTGACCAAGGACCGATTGAGCAACCAGTGGGATCCGGATTGGACAGGCCAACAGTCCGAAGATCGAAATTGCAAACAGAGCTTGAGCCGATGAATGGAAAGTTGCTAGAATCATAGAATGATACAGCACAGAATGAGGCCATTGAGCCCATCGTGCCTGTGCCAGCTCTTTGAAAAAGCTTTCCAATTTGTCCCACTCACTTGCTCTTTCCCCGTAGCCCTGCAACTTTTTCCTTTTCAAGTGTTTACCCAATTCCCTGTTAACAGTTACTATTGAATCTGCTTCCAGCGCCCTTTCAGGCAGTGTGTTCCAGATCAGAACTCACTGCATCCACTTTACTTTACTCATCTCACCTCTGGTTCTTTTGCCAATGACCTTAAATCTCTGGTTACCGACCCTCAGGAAACAGTTTTTCTTTATTTACTCTATCAAAACCCAATATGATTTTGAACACCTCTATTAAATCTTCCATTAACCTTCTCTGGTCTAAGGAGAACTTCTCTCGTACTCCACGTAACTGGAAGCATTCAAATAAATCTCTCCTGTACCCTCTCCAAGGCCTTGACATCCTTCTTAAAGTGCGGTGCCTAGAAATGGCCACAATACTCCAGCTGAGGCCTAACCAGTGATTTATAAAGGATTTAGCATAATTTTCTTTTATACCATATGCCTCAATTTAAAAAGCCAAAGATCCCATATGCAGCCTTCTCAACATGTCCTGCCACTTTCTAGGACTTGTGTACGAACAGCCCCAGTCTCTCTATTCCTGCACCCCCATTAAAATTGTACCATTTTGTTTATATTGCCTCTCCTCATTTGTCCTACTAAAATGTATCACTTCAAACTTTTCTGCATTAAATTGTATCTGCCACGTGTCTGCCCATTTCACCAGTCCGTCCATGCCCTCCTGAAGTCTGCTACTATCCTTCTCACTGTTAACTATATTTCCAAGTTTCGTGTCATCTGCAAACTTTGAAATGATGCCCTGTATACCCATGTCCATGTCATTAATATACATCTAACATAGCAGTGACCCCTGGGGGACATCACTCTATACTACCCTACAGTCTTAAAAACCAACCATTCACCACTACACTCTGCTTTTTGCCCCTGAGCCAATGTTGTATCCATGTTTCCACTGCCCCTTTAATCCCATGCACTTTAATTTTGCTAACAAATCTATTATATGGTACTTTGTCAAATACCTTATACACAACATCAACCACGCTACCCTTAACCACCCTCTCTATTACTTCATCAAAGAACTCAATCAAGTTAGTCAAAGTAAAATTAATCTTTTCTATTCGATCTCAAATTACAGTGAACTCGAGACTGGAGTACAAAATCTGGGCTGACACTCTAGGGCAGTACTGAGGGAATGCTGCACAGTCTGAAGTGTCGTTTTTCGGATGAGACATTAAAGCAAGGCCCCGTCTGCCCTCTCAGGTGGATGTAAAAATAATTTCATGGCACCATTTGAAGAAGAGCAGTGTAGTTCTCTCCTGTGTCCTGGGTCAACGTTTATCCCTCAAACCAACATCACTAAAAAAAAGTTAATCTGGCCATTGTCACATTGCTGTTTGTGGGAGCTTGCTGTGCACAAATTAGCCGCTGCATTTCCTACATTACAACCGTGACTACGCTTCAAAACATAGGAACATAGAAAATAGGAGCAGTAGTAGGCCATTCGGCCCTTCGAGCCTGCACCGCCATTCAATAGGATCATGGCCGACCCTCTATCTCAACACCATATTCCCGCTTTCTCCCCATACACCTTGATGCCTCTAGGAATCTATCTATCTCCTTCTTAAATATATTCAGTAACTTGGCCTCCACAGCCTTCTGTGGTAGAGAATTCCACAGGTTCATCACCCTCTGAGTGAAGAAATTTCTCCTCATCTCAGTCCTAAATTTCCTACCCCGTATCCTGAGACTGTGACCCCTTGTTCTAGACTTCCCAGCCAGGGGGAAACATCCTCCCCGCATCCAGTCTGCCCAGCCCCATCAGAATTTTATACGTTTCAATGCGATCCCCTCGCATTGTAAGTACTTCATTGGCTGTAAAGCGCTTTGGGACGTCCTGAGGTGGTGAAACGCGCTATATAAATGCAAGTCTTTCATCCTTCAACCCTAACATGTCGATGTAAGAATTATACAGCCAACGGCAGGTATGGAACTGTACCTCAGCGTAAGTCAGTGCCTTCGGGTTAGAAGGGGAGAAAACTGAGAGACCAAACGTGATCTCCCGCCACACACATAATAGATTCAGTATGCCACTATCACTATCAGCTCCCAAATTGGTTGTGAAACAGGTTGCACCGTCTCCCAGTGTCAGTAAGTGCAGTAATGAAGCACATTAATCCTCATCAGCACCTCAGAAAATATGTAGGAGGCAAAGACGTTACTTCTCGTTAAAACTTGCTTGCTGCCTAAACAGTGCATATTGTTGTATCTGCACTGGGGATGGGGCCTCAAGTCCTTTGGGTTTCTCATTTAGCACGTTTAAAGTCAACCTTGCACTCCTTGAGATCATCGATTGGCTGCTCATCCCTTATAATTCCCAAGTTACAGACAGCGCGAGCTTGATGTTCCTTTAGAATGATGATTGCCTCCCTGCTGGTTCTGCACCGTGGCAGATGTCAGACGGTTAATGAACTGCCCCTCCTGTCTCACTGTCCTGCCAGAACTGAATGTTGATGAATTTAATACCAATGGATTTCAATTCTTCATTATTAGAATCATAGAAATTTACGGCATGGAGGGAGGCCATTTCGGCCCATCTTGTCCGCACCGGCCGAGAAATGGCTATCCAGCCTAATCCCACTTTCCAGCTCTTGGTCCATAGCCCTATAGGTTACGGCACTTCAAGTGCACATCCAAACACTTTTTAAATGCGATGAGGGTTTCTGCCTCTACCACCCTTTCAGGCAGTGAGTTCCAGACCCGCACCACCCTCTGGGTGAAAAAAGTTCTCCCTCAAATCCCCTCTAAACCTCCTACCACTTACTTTTACAATTAATCCTCATTAATCTAAAATTATATAAGCCCATTACTTGAAATGGGGTGGGCTGGTGGGTTAGTGTCAGCTGTGGCTCAGTGGGTAGCACTCTCACCTCTGACGTCAGAAGGTTGTGGGTTCAAGGCCCACTCTAGAGACTTTGAGCACATAAATCTAGGCTGACACTCCAGTGCAGTGCTGAGGGAGTGCTGCACTGTTGGAGCTGCCATCTTTCGAATGAGACTTTAAACCGAGACTCTGTCTGCTCTCTCAGGTGTCCGTGAAAGATTGCATGGCACTATTTCGAAGAAGGGAGTTATCCCTGGTATCTTGGCCAACAGATATCCCTCAATCAACTTCACTGAAACAGATTACCTGGTCATTATCACATTGCTGCTGTGCACAGATTGGCTGCCACATTTCCTACATTACAACAATGACTACACTCCAAAAGAACTTAATTGGCTGTAAAGCACTTTGGAATGTCCGGTGGTCATGAAAGGCGCTACATAAAGGCACGTCTTTATTTCTATACCAGCCGGGAGGGCTGTTAGTCCTATACAGGGAGGGAGGGTTTTATGGGATCCCACAACCATTGCTATGTGGGTGTAGATCACCCATAACCACCTGGCAATGTATTCTACAGGTGCCAACCCAGAATTCAGAGCCATAACTTTAGTAGTAACGGATAGTGACTTGTTCATCATTGATATCCACACTGAGAATGGGCATTGCCGCCAGGTATGCTGATGGTACTTCAGCAGTAGTGTATGAAGTATGAGTGTAATGTATTTGCTTCGTAGGTTTTTTGTTTAAGAATTCATAGCAACACATTGCTATTAAGAACTAGTTGGTTTATTAACAAAGGTTTAACAATCACACTACACATTACCAGTTCATCCACTAGGCTCACAACTGCATACCTCATCGTGGATGACCTAGACCCAACTGACTGGGGTTTTACTGAGTCTTGTGAACATCACGTGACTGGCTAAGCCACTCACAGTGCAACAGCTCTACAACTATTTTTGTATAACATTAAATCAAGTGCTTCCCTTTGCAAGGGCACCAAAACCCACAAATTAACAATGCAACCTTGCCCAATCAAATTAAGATTTGGTTGCCGGGGGTGATGATGCACTGCAGTCCCTCCGGCGCCCACCTTTCGCGTACCGGTGGACACCATGTGCTCGATCTCCAGGGACACCCTGGCGCGAACGTAGCCGCGGAAGAGATGCAGGCAGACAACAACACCTCTAAAAACCTGTGAGAATACTCACAACTGCATACATTACAACATGTAGAAATTAGCTGGACATATTACAGGAGTGTGCACCAAAATAAATGGCCACTCGCTAGGCCCTAGGTTGCAGGTCCAAGCCAGTGCGGTGGGGAACAAGCAACAGTATCAGAAGACACTCCTGATATATGGGAATGCGATATATGGGAATGCAACCGAGCTGAAACTGGATGCCGTGGACCCATTTCCCATCCGCCAAGCAACCCTGTGACTCCCCAACTGACCTTAAAGATCCGTCCACTCACAATATCTATTTCCTTGGCCCAGCAACTAAAGACCTTCGGCTATTCTCAGATATTTTTGAAACTGCTTTGGAAAAGAACAGTAATGATGTCAATGTCTATAGGTTTGGTGCCTGTGATAGAGTGGTACAAGATAACCTGACAGACAAACCCTCTGTCAGTCAAAGGAGGGTTTGGCTCATTTCCAATTTTTAATATTCCTGTGAAGCAACTTGGGACATTTTACTACATTAAAGGCGCTATACAAATTGTTGTCGTTGGCCTCGATCAGGCCAACATCCCCAGCATCGAAGCACTGACCACACTCGACCAGCTCCGTTGGGTGGGCCACACTGTCTGCATGCCCGACACGAGACTCCCAAAGCAAGCTCTCTACTCTGAACTCCTACACGGCAAGCGAGCCCCAGGTGGGCAGGGGAAACGTTTCAAGGACACCCTCAAAGCCTCCTTGATAAGTGCAACATCCCCACCGACACCTGGGAATCCCTGGCCCAAGACCGCCCTAAGTGGAGGAAGAGCATCCGGGAGGGCGCTGAGCACCTCGAGTCTCGTCGCCGAGAGTATGCAGAAACCAAGCACAGGCAGCGGAAGGAGCATGCAGCAAACCAGGCTCCCCACCCACCCTTTCCTTCAACCATTGTCTGCCCCACCTGTGACAGAGACTGTAATTCCCGTATTGGACTGTACGGTCACCTAAGAACTCACTTTTAGAGTGGAAGCAAGTCTTCCTCGATTTTGAGGGACTGCCTATGATGATGATTATGTTGTTGTTGTTGTACTCAAATCCCACAGTACAGATTGAACATGGGGTCTAGCACAGAAGGAGGCCATTCGGCCCGTTGAGCCCGTGCCGGCTCTCTGCAAGAGCACCTCAGCTAGTCCCACTCCACCGCCCTTTCCCCGTAGCCCTGCAAATTTGTTTCCTTCAGGTACTTATCCAGTTCCCTTTTGAAAGCCGTAATTGAATCTGCCTCCACCACCCTCTCAGGCAGTGCATTCCAGATCCTAACCACTCGCTGCGTAAAAAGGTTTTCCCTCATGTCGCCTTTGGTTCTTCTGCCAATCACCTTAAATCTGTGTCCTCTGGTTCTCGACCCTTCCGCCAATGGGAACAATTTCTTTCTATCTACTCTGACCAGACTCCTCATGATTTTGAACACCTCTATCACATCTCTGCTCAATCTTCTCTGCCCTAAGGAGAATGACCCCAGCTTCTCCAGTCTAGCCACGTAACTGAAGTCCCTCATCCCTGGAATCATTCTCGTAAATCTTTTCTGCACCCTCTCTAAGGCCTTCACATCCTTCCTAAAGTGCGGTGCCCAGAATTGGACACAATACTCCAGTTGAGGCCGAACCAGTGTTTTATACAGGTTTGTAATAACTTCCTTACTTTTGTGCTCTATGCCTCTATTTATGAAGTCTGTGATCGCTTGTGCTTTTTTAACTGCTTTCTCAACCTGCCCTGCCACCTTCAATAACTTGTGCACATATACATCCCCAGGTCGCTCTGTTCATGCACCCTCTTTAGAATTGTACCCTTTAGGTTCTATTGCCTCTCCTCGTGCTTCTTACCAAAATGTATCACTTTTCTGCATTAAATTCCATCTGCCACCTGTCCGCCCATTCCACCAGCCTGTCTGTGTCAGCTTGAAGTCTATCACTATCCCCCTCACTGTTCGCCAAACTTCCAAGTTTTGTCTCACAACTCACCCTACAATGGGTGAATGCAATACTACCATTTCCTCGACCCCCGCAGGGACACACACCATACCTGATTACACAGAGGTTCCACCAGCAGGAGGCCATTCGGCCCATCGTGCTTGTGCCGGCTCTTTGAAAGAGCTCTTTAATTAGTCCCACTCTTTCCCCATAGCCCTGCAATCCTCTTCCTTTTCAAGTATTTATCCAATTCCCTTTTGAAAGTTACGATTGAATTTGCTTGCACCGCCCTTTCTGGCAGTGTGTTGAAGATGTAGAGTTCCCTACAGCAGTTGGCTTGCCCTTCTGGTTAAAGCACTCAGAACGGCACTGCATCAGTTCCCACATCAGTTACCACCTTTAAGGGGCAGAAGAAAGAAATTTGTTGGGAGCACCATTTTGATTTGCACATAAGACGGTTAATCCTACACTGAGCATCACCAGGTCGACTTAACCGCTCGAGCATCCCATCTCAGGCTCAACTTGATCCTCCCACAAGTACAATTTTATCTTTGGTGCAAAACCCTAGTTGTCAGCACACTGTGCCGTCGTTCAGGTGAAACGTTAAACCGAGGCCGCGTCTGCTCTCTCAGGTGGACGTAAAAGATCCCATGGCACTATTCCGAAGATGAGCAGGGGAGTTAACCCCCGGTGTCCTAGACAATATTTATCCCTCAATCAACATCACTAAAAACAGATTATCTGGTAGTTATCACGTTGCTGTTTGTGGGAGCTTGCTGTGCGCGAGTTGGCTGCAAGTGTAGGATTAACCATCTTATATGCAAGTCAAAATGGTTCTCCAAACAAACATTACAGCAGTGACTACCCTCCAAAAGTACTGCATTGACTGTAAAGCGCTTTGGGACATCCTCAGGTGGTGAAAGGCGCTATATTAATGCCGGTCTCTCTTTCTTTCTGTCTCCCCCGAACGTGCCTGGGACACTTTAACACCCACCCTCCAAATAAAGAATAGTTCTCTAGGTTCTTCAGATACAAAGAGTGGAGGGAGCTGCAGGGCAAAGGCGTCCCAGGAGTCAGCGACATGACCTTTAGATCCCCGTGACACGGACGGACGAGCAAAGTCATATTTCCATTCATCTCGTTCCCTGCCAAAAGAAAAGGAACAACAACAGATTTCAAGGATTAACATGTTTAAGTTATTGGCACACAAGCGTGCTTTGGGCAACATCTTTATTCCCCCCCTTTTCATTTATGGTAGGCCGATGTGTTTTGCAATTTGAATGTTTATTAGTTCTGGGGTTGTGGTAGGGTTACCAACCCTCCAGGATTGGCCTGGACTCTCCAGGAATTGAAGATTAATCTCCTGGGTACTGAACCGAGCAAATGCCCGGGAGCAAAGTCATAGGGGTGTTCAAAAAATCATTTTAATTTTCTTTAAACACTTTTGTTTATTAGTTATTGTAATGTATTTGCTTCATGGGTTCTTTGCTTAAGAATTCATAGCAACACATTGCTATTAAGAACTAGTTGGTTTATTAACAAAGGTTTAACAATCATACCACACATTACCAGTTCATCCACTAGGCTCACAACTGCGTACCTCATCGTGTATGACCTAGACACAAATGACTGGGGTTTTATTGAGTCTTGTGAACATCACATGACTGGCTAAGCCACTCACAATGCAACGCTCTACAAACCGTGAGCATACTCACAGGTGCATACATTACAATTACAAAGATTTATGGAGATGGGGAATTAAGGTTGTTTGACTGACAATCTAGAGTGATCCAATGGGGTAACAAAGAGCCAGTTCGCGTTCCCAATGGCTGTGGTGAGGATGGACATATCAGGCGACCAATGGCATTGCGTGGGGGCAGGGCTGTTGGAGGCAGGCGATCATGTGATGAAACCTCCTGGAATAAGTCCAACCAGAGTTGGCGACACTAAATTCGCTAAGTTAGCGACACTGGCAAGGACACACTTAATGCCCTGAGAAGGTGGTGGTGGGACTTCTTAGCGACTGTTTGCTCAGTCCCACTCCAGAGACTTGAGCACAAAAATCCCAGCCGACACTCCAGTGCAGCATTAAAGGCTTAAGCTGCTATTTCCTCTTGAGATGTAAAGAATAAAAAAACCTTATCTGTCTCCTCAGATTAACTCAAAGTGTATCACACACAAATAATTACCGTTAATTAACATTGGAACAGGAGCAGGCCATTCAGCCCCTCGGGCCTGTTCCGCCATTCAATGAGATTGTGGCCGATCTGTATTTTAACTCCATCTTACCCGCCTTGGTTCTGAAACCCTTCACACCCCTATCTAACATCAATCTCAGGTTTGAAAGTTTCAATTGACCCTTAGCCTTCGCAGCTTTTTTGGAGGGAGAGAGTTCCAGATTTCCACTGCCCTTTGTGTGAAGAAGTGTTTCCTGATTTCACCTCTGAACGTCCTAGCACTAATTTTAAGGTTGTACCCCCTTGTTCTAGTCTCCCCCCCAGCCCCCTCCCCCACCACCTCAACAGAGGAAATCGTTTCTCTCTATCTACCCGATCAAATCCTTTAATCATGGTAAACTCCTCAATTAGATGGCCCCTTAATCTTCTGTACTCGAGCGATTACAAGGCTGCTTGTTATTGTTTAAGGTGCAGTGACTGTTGTTATGCCGACAAAGCTGGGGGATCAGCTGACGCAGCACGGCCCCGGGAGTCGATTAGTAAGAGAGCACGGAGAGAGATTGGGAGCAATGTCCTCAAAGCGGGAGTGGGGGAATGATCAATCAGCCACCACAAATGAACACCATCCGACCGATGCATGTGACAGGAATGTTGAACAGGCTTTCCTTTTGACCGTTCTTTTTCCAGACGCACTGGAAGTTGTTAATCCGGCGACTAACTTCCCACCCTAGCCGAATTAAGACAGTCGTTTAAGTTAAGCCCAAGCCATCAGCTCGAGCAGAAGAAAGAAAGACTTGCGTTTACACAACGCCTTCCACAGGACGTCCGAAAGCGCTTCTTACAGCCAACGAAGCCAAGGTTGAGGGTTGGGCAGTGGTCTACCAAGGAGCTGGAGATCAAGGCTGGTCAGTGTCAGGAGTACGATCCCAGATGGCTCTCTGTGTTCACTCGCTGATAAACCAAAGATCACATTTCAGTTCAAACAGGATCCCGGCTGAATGACCCTCTTTACATGAAAGAAAGAAAAAAAGTGAAAGACTTGCATTTATAAAGCGCCTTTCATGACCACCGAACGTCTTAAAGCGCTTTATAGCCAATGAAGCACTTTTTGAAGTGTTGTCACTGTTGTAATGTGGGAAATAGGGCAACCAACTTGCGCACAGCAAGCTTCCACAAACAGCAATGTGATAATGACCAGATCATCTGTGTCTTTTGTTATGTTGATTGAGGGATAAATGTTGGTCAAGACACCGGAGATAGGGAGGGGCTGGGGGAGTTTACAGAGATAGGGAGGGGCCGGGGGAGGTTACTGAGATAGGAAGGGGCTGGAGGAGGTTACTGAGATAGGGAGGGGTTGGAGGAGGTTACAGAGATACGGAGAGGCTATGGGAGGTTACTGAGATAGGGAGGGGCTGGAGGAGGTTACTGAGATAGGGAGGGGCTGGGGGAGGTTACAGAGATACGGAGGGGCTATGGGAGGTTACTGAGATAGGGAGGGGCTGGAGGCGGTTACAGAGATACGGAGGGGCTGGAGGAAGTTACAGAGATACGGAGGGGCTATGGGAGGTTACTGAGATAGGGAGGGGCTGGAGGAGGTTACTGAGTTGGGAGGGGCTGGAGGAGGTTACTGAGATAGGGAGAGGCTGGAGGAGGTTACAGAGATAGAGAGGGGCTGGAGGAGGTTACTGAGATAAGGGAGGGGTTGGAGAAGGTTACAGAGATAGGGAGGGGCTATGGGAGGTTACTGAGATAGGGAGAGGCTGGGGGAGGTTACTGAGATAGCGAGGGGCTGGAGAAGGTTACTGAGATAAGGGAGGGGTTGGAGAAGGTTACAGAGATAGGGAGGGGCTATGGGAGGTTACTGAGATAGGGAGGGGCCGGAGGAGATTACTGAGATAGGGAGCGGCTGGAGGAGGTTACTGAGATAGGGAGGGACTGGAGGAGGTTACTGAGATAGGGAAGGGATGGAGGAGGTTACAGAGATAGGGACGGTCTGGAGGAGGTTACTGAGATAGGGAAGGGCTGGAGGAGATAACTGAGATAGGGAGGGGCTGGACGAGGTTACTGAGATAGGGAGGGGCTGGAGGAGATAACTGAGATAGGGAGGGCTGGAGGAGGTTACAAAGATAGGGAGGGGCGAGACCATGGAGGGATTTGAACACGAAGATGAGATTTTTAAAACCCAGGTTGCTGGACCGGGAGGCAATGTAGGTCAGGACACCGGGGATAACTCCCCTGCTCTTCTTCGAAATAATGCCGTGGGATAGAATCATAGAAACATAGAAAATAGGTGCAGGAGTAGGCCATTCGGCCCTTCTAGCCTGCACCGCCATTCAATGAGTTCATGGCTGAACATTCAACTTCAGTACCCCCTTCCTGCTTTCTCACCATACCCCCCGTTCCCCCCAATCTTTTACTTCCACCTGAGAGCAGACGGGGCCTCGGTTTAGCGTCTCATCTGAAACACGATATCTCCAACAGTGCAGCACTCCCTCAGCACTGCACTGGAGTGTCAGCCTAGATGAAGTCAATTTGAAGTTATGCTGCATTTGTTTTCCCAATAATCTCGCCTGATTCCACAGGGACTGGGGCCGCCCAGCACGTGCAGTTTTTGCATTTAAAAGCTGACACACCGGCTGCATGGGATGTCTAGAGCATTGTGCAGCCGTGCAGCTTAAATTAAACGTTGCTGGTCACCGTTCCTATATCCCCTCTTCATGTGTGGGCCCGGACAGTGGGCTATTCAACTATGGGGGGAGCACAACAACAACTTGCAATTATATAGTGCTGCTAACGTAGTAAACCACACCAAGGCGCTTCACAGAAGTGTAATTAGACAAAATTTGGCACCTATGCAGATAAGGAGATATTAGAACAGTTTGGTCAAAGAGGTGTGTTTTAAGGAGTGTCTTAAAGGAGGAGAGGTAGACAGGTGGAGAGGTTTAAGGAAGGAATTCTGGAGCTTAGGGCCCAGGCATCTGAAGGCACGGCCACCGATGGTGGAGCGATGAAAATCGGGGATGCGCAAGAGGTAGAATTGCTGGAGTGCAGAGCTATGGAGGGCTGGGGGAGGTTACTGAGATAGGGAGGGGCTGGGGGAGGTTACTGAGATAGGAAGGGGCTGGAGGAGTTTACTGAGATAGGGAGGGGTTGGAGGAGGTTACTGAGATAGGGAGGGCTGGGGGAGGTTACAGAGATAGGGAGGGGCTGGGGGAGGTTACAGAGATAGGGAGGGGCCGGGGGAGGTTACTGAGATAGGAAGGGGCTGGAGGAGGTTACTGAGATAGGGAGGGGTTGGAGGAGGTTACAGAGATACGGAGAGGCTATGGGAGGTTACTGAGATAGGGAGGGGCTGGAGGAGGTTACTGAGATAGGGAGGGCTGGGGGAGGTTACAGAGATAGGGAGGGGCTGGGGGAGGTTACAGAGATAGGGAGGGGCCGGGGGAGGTTACTGAGATAGGGAGGGGCTGGGGGAGGTTACTGAGATAGGGAAGGGCCGGGGGACGTTACAGAGATACGGAGGGGCTATGGGAGGTTACTGAGATAGGGAGAGGCTGGAGGAGGTTACTGAGATAGGGAGGGGCCGGGGGAGGTTACAGAGATACGGAGGGGCTATGGGAGGTTACTGAGATAGGGAGGGGCTGGAGGCGGTTACAGAGATACGGAGGGGCTGGAGGAAGTTACAGAGATACGGAGGGGCTATGGGAGGTTACTGAGATAGGGAGGGGCTGGAGGAGGTTACTGAGATAGGGAGGGGCTGGAGGAGGTTACAGAGATAGAGAGGGACTGGAGGAGGTTACTGAGATAGGGAGGGGCTGGGGGAGGTTACTGAGATAGGGAGGGGCTGGAGAAGGTTACTGAGATAAGGGAGGGGTTGGAGAAGGTTACAGAGATAGGGAGGGTCTATGGGAGGTTACTGAGATAGGGAGGGGCCGGAGGAGATTACTGAGATAGGGAGGGGCTGGAGGAGGTTACAGAGATAGAGAGGGGCTGGAGGAGGTTACTGAGATAGGAAGGGGCTGGGGGAGGTTACTGAGATAGGGAGGGGTTGGAGAAGGTTACAGAGATAGGGAGGGGCTATGGGAGGTTACTGAGATAGGGAGGGGCCGGAGGAGATTACTAAGATAGGGAGCGGCTGGAGAAGGTTACTGAGATAGGGAGGGGCTGGGGGAGGTTTCTGAGATAGGGAGGGGCTGGAGAAGGTTACTGAGATAGGGAGGGGCTGGAGGAGGTTACAGAGATAGAGAGGGACTGGAGGAGGTTACTGAGATAGAGAGGGGCTGGAGAAGGTTACTGAGATAGGAAGGGGCTGGAGGAGGTTACAGAGATAGGGAGGAGCTGAGGGAGGTTACTGAGATAGGGAGGAGTTGGAGGAGTTTACAGAGATAGGGAGGGGCTGGATGAGGTTACTGAGATAGTGAGGGGCTGGAGGAGGTTACTGAGATAGTGAGGGAATGGAGGAGGTTACTGAGATAGGGAGGGACTGGAGGAGGTTGCTGAGATAGGGAAGGGATGGAGGAGGTTACAGAGATAGGGACGGTCTGGAGGAGGTTACTGAGTTAGGGAAGGGCTGGAGGAGATAACTGAGATAGGGAGGGGCTGGACGAGGTTACTGAGATAGGGAGGGGCTGGAGGAGATAACTGAGATAGGGAGGGCTGGAGGAGGTTACAAAGATAGGGAGGGGCGAGACCATGGAGGGATTTGAACACGAAGATGAGATTTTTAAAACCCAGGTTGCTGGACCGGGAGGCAATGTAGGTCAGCGAGCACAGTGATGGGTGAACGGGACTTGGTGCGAGTTCGGACACGGGCAGCAGGGTATTGGATGAGCTCAAGTTGACGGATGGTGGAAGAAGTGAGGCTGGCCAGGAGAGCATTGGAATGGACAGGTCTGGAGAGAACAAAGGCATGGGTGAGGGTTATACAGCCAGTTAATCCAGGCTAGGTTCTCAGAACCGTTTGAGCTGATGGTGAACTATGTGAGCCCTGAATCCATGTTGGCTATAACACCGCATCTCAAAACGGGACAGGCTGTTGCCTTGTTCAACATCAAACTTCACCACGGACGCATGTTAACAGCTACCTTGTAACGCAACAGCCTGAGTGGGACTGGACCGCAGGAAAAAACCATTGGTGCCCTCGCTGAAGTTAGGCTCCAATTTCCTGCTTTCTCCTCACACTTTTATCATCTTTTTCTTCAGTTATTATCCAGAGACTTTTTGAATGCAGTCATCAATTTAACATCAGTCCCTTGTGGCAAAGCACGTCGCATTCTGATAAATCTAACAGTTACTTCCCATTTCCCCATTGCTCATCCAGTGCTTTCTCTTCTGATCGCAGTCTCCGCTTTGATTCACCTATCAATGGAGATAATCTCTATGTTTATTCCTTTTATCATTTTGAACACCTCTGTCAAATCCCCCTCAATTACAGAGATTATATCGCCGCTTGCTGTAGCCTGCTCTCGTAACTCAACTCTCTCGTGTCTGGTATCACCCTGGTCAATCTGTGCTGCACTTTCTGCCAAGGCTATGATTTCGCTCCCGCAGCAAGCTGTCCACAACTGTACACACGACATACACACACGCCTGCAATATAAAATTCTCATACTTGTGCTCGAAGCCTGCCATGGCCTTGCCCCCTCCCTGTCTCTGTGTCCTCCTCCAGCCCCACAACTCTGTAACCGCCTCCAAGAATGAGAGGTGATCTTATCGAAACGTAAAAGGTTATGAGGGGGTTTGACAAGGTGGATGCAGAGAGGATGTTTCCACTGATAGGGGAGACTAGAACTAGGGGGACATGATCTTAGAATAAGGGGTCGCCCATTTAAAACTGAGATGAAGAGGAATATCTTCTCTCAGACGGTTGTGGATCTGTGGAATTTGCTGCCTCAGAGAGCTGTGGAAGCTGGGACATCGAATAAATTTAAGACAGGGATCGACAGTTCTTAACCAATAAGGGAATAAGGGGTTATGGGGAGCGGGCAGGGAAGTGGACCTGAGTCCATGATCGGATCAGGCATGATCGTATTAAATGGCAGAGCAGCCTCGAGGGGCAGTATGGCCGACTCCTGCTCCTATTTCTTATGTTCTATGTTCTTATCCCCGATTTCATCGCTCCACCATTGGCAGCCGTGCCTTCAGCCGTCGAGGCCCTAAACTCTGGAACCCTTTATTGGCAAATTACTAGGGCCGGATTTCTGGCAGGTTTGAGACCAGGTTTTTGCCGCGATTTGACCTTCCGTGGTGAAAACCCGACCGCAAAGCCTGGGCGGGATCCTCGGGTACCTACTTGTGGTGGCGATGGGACGTACCGCCGGGGAGAGGTACGCCGACCTGCAACGACTTGGATTGCGTTTGTGTCCGAGTTTCGGCGCTCTCCCGACCCGTACGCCGCGCCCAGAATACACTGCCAGAAGCGGTAAGTTTGAAAACCTGCAAAAAAGGCAAGTTAAAGTTGTTACTTTAAAAAAATTTTTTGCAGTGATTTCATAGTTAAGGGTCTTGTAAAATTTTTTTTTCTGTTTTGGGGATTTTTTTTCTGTTTTTCCCCCTGCCCAAGGCCTCTCCCGGCCCCGGACTAAAGTTACCAAAATCGCGGTTTGCGCCACGAATGCTCGAACAACCGGCGCATGTGTAAAGGCCAAAAGTTCGGGCTAAAAATGGTAGCGCAGCAAAAACGGTAAGTCTCACGTATCTCTACCGTTTTCACCAAAAAACCCCGAAAGCCAAAAATCCTCCTGACACATTGGCTGACTTAAGTGAAGTCCCTGGTTCCCATCCAGGGGTCACGGAAAAAGGTTTACCATGTTTACGTCAAAACTTTGTCAACAGCTCTGTCATCGCACTTTGTTTTCCTTGTGGGATTCTCCAACACCTGGGAAGAGCTGACCAGGGCCCCAGGGAGATGTAAAGGATAAAACTTCAGACAGTGGCAACAAAGGGAATTGCCTCTCGAGCCTGGGTTCACAGGAACGTCGACACTGCAGGATCCCAGCCAACAACAAACACACAGGTCTGTCTCCCTCCGGCCTACATCTGAGCCAGACTCCACCTCTACACCTTGTGGAGCAATTGGGTCTCCGCATCGCCTAGCGGAGCCCGGTTGCAAATGGGATGTGACTGGAGAATAAAAGAGAAGCGAGAAGCCCCACCACCTTTTTAAATTCATTCTTGGGATGTGGGCATTGCTGGCAAGGCCAGCATTTATTGTCCATCCCGAGCCGCCCTTGAGAAGGTGCTGATGGGTCATCTACATGAACCTGAAGGGCCGGGTCATTGAATATATTTAAGGTGGAGACAGACAGATCTTTGAGCGATAAGGGAGTAAAGGGTTATGGGGAGCGGGCAGGGAAGTGGAGCTGAGCCCAGGATCAGATCAGTCATGATCTTATTAAATGGCGGAGCAGGCTCGAGGGGCTAAATGGCCTACTCCTGCTTCTATTTCTTATGTTGTTATGTTCTTTGCAGCCCTGGTGTCAATGGGCCCAAGTTTCGGGCCACGCCTAGAATGGCGCAGCCCCGACCTGGACGGCAGTTTTTCGCGCCCAAAAAATACCTGCAGATTCTCCGGCTCCATGCAGGTCCTTTGGAGCTTGGCGCGGCACAGCACGAGCTGTGGGGGGCGGAGCCAAGTCCCTGCGCTGAAATCAGTGTCGGGACCTCTGCACAGGCGCGCTACAGTGGGCGCGCATGTGCAGTAGCTCCAGGTGTCCGAAACTGTGTGGGATGGACCCGAAGCACGCAGCCCCTAGCCCTGGCCGAATGGCCTCACTGGGGCTGCGAGGATCAGGCTCCTCCCACGGCCAGCTCCTGCTCTGGCTCCAGCTTCCTCCCCTGTTCAAATGGCTCTCTCAACCCCCCACCCCCTCCAGCTCCCGCTCCGACCCCCACACCCCAGCTCCCGCTCCGACCCCCCCCAGCTCCCGCTCACTCCCCCCGCCCCCTCCCAGCTCCCGCTCCAACGACTCCCCCCCCACCCCCCCAGCTCCGGCTTCCCCCGGCCACCTACCTTGTCGGGGGCGGGTCCCGCCCAAAGTCTTGGGCCCGGCTTCTTCACGTCGGCCAGGCCCGTTCAGCCTCCTCCCTCTCCTCTCCCGCCCTCTCCCTTCCCTCCCTCTCCTCACCCCTCCTCCTCCTCCCTCTCCCCACCTCTCCTCCTCCTCCCCCCATCTCCTCCCCACCTCCCCCCTCCTCCTCCCCACCTCCCCCCTCCTCCTCCCCACCTCCCCCCTCCTCCTCCCCACCTCCCCACTCCTCCTCCCCTCCCTCCTCTCCTCTCCCCTCCCCTCCTTCTCATTCTCCTCCCCTCTCCCCTCCTCCTCTCCCACCCCTCCCCCCATCTGCTCTCCATCTCCTCCTCCCTCCCCCTCCTCCTCCTCCTCCCTCCTCCTACTCCCCCTCCTCCCCCCTCCTCCTCTCCCCCTCCCCACCCCTCCCCCCAACTGCTCTCCATCTCCTCCTCCCTCCCCCTCCTCCTCCTCCTCCCCCCTCCTCCTCCTCCTCCCCTCCCCCATCCTCCTTCATCCCTCCCTCCTACTCCTTCATCCCTCCCCCCTCCTCCTCCTCCCATCCCCCCTCCTCCTTCATCCCTCCCCCCTCCTCCTCTCCCCTCTCCCCTCTCCCCTAGCTGTCAGAAACACATAGACACCGACAGACAGCGAGAGAGAGAGACACTGACACTGACAGATAGAGAGAGAGAGACACACACACTGGGGGGGGGGCCCCGTCCCAGCATGCTGTTAGAGGGCTCCCGGTGCTGCAGTTGGTGAGTAGAAATGTTTTTATTTATTGATTTTTTAATTTTTTTTATTTTTTAGTAATTTTTTTTGATTGATTTATTGGCTGATTTAGTGATGTATTTATCATTTATTATTGATGATGGCTCTTTATTTGTAAAACTGAAGTGTTTAATGCTTGTAAACTTCCCTTTAAACCCCCCCCCCCCTTCCCTACGCCTGATTTGTAACCTACGCCTGATTTCTGAGTGTAGGCAAGGTTTTTCTGAGCGTACAAAAATCTACACTTACTCCATTCTAAGTTAGTTTGGAGTAAGTTTTCACTGCCTAAACTTTCAAAACAGGCGTAAGTGGCCGGACACACCCCCTTTTGAAAAAAAAAATCTGTTCCAAACTGAAACTGTTCTAACTGACTAGAACTGGAGCAAACTAAATGCAGAGAATTGCAATTTCTAAGATACTCCATTCTAAACCAGTTGCTCCAAAAAAACAGGAGCAACTCAGACCGAAACTTGGCCCCAATGATACTCCCACAGTGCTGATAGGGAGGCAGTTCCAGGATTTTGACCCAGCGAGGATATATTTCCAAGTCGGGACAGTGTGTGTGACTTGGGGGGAACTTAGGGGGTGGTGTTCCAACGTTCCCACTGCCCTGGGTCCTTCTGGTTGGTGGAGGTCACGGGTTTGCTATGGGACTGTCGAAGACTGAAATAGCCCAACTTTGGTGCCGGTATGCCAAGCCCATGGGAACTCGGGAAAACACCTCCTTGAGGCCGGCCCTCACTGACAGGTTAACAGTCTCCTCTGCCTCTGGGGTGCGGTAACACCAGGCCGGGCTTCGGGAGGACACACCTCTTCTATCGTTAAGACCCGTCAACTGGCAACTTGCCGCTCGACCGGTGTATCGGAGACCTGCAGTGCAAGTGGTTCAAGTCCCACTCCAGAGACTTGAGCACATAAATCCAGGCTGACACTCCAGTGCAGTGCTGAGGGAGCACTACACTGTCGGAGGTGCCGTCTTTCAGATTAGCCGTAAAACCGAAGCCCCGTCTGCCCTCTCAGGTGGACGTAAGAGACTCCATGGCACTATTTCGGAGAAGAGCGGGAGAGTTCTCCCTGGTGTCCTGGCCAATATTTATCCCTCAACCAAAAAAAATTCACTAGAAATCAGAGGGAGAGAAATTCTCCGGCGCCTCGATTGGAGGCGGTAACCAGTGCGAGGCGGGGCTTTCTGTGCTCAGCACGGAAATCCCGCCCCGGCCGCGAAATAGCGGTTACCACCCTGCGCAGGAAATGGAATGCAATCTCGGGCACATCATTTCCTCTTGGGGCAGGTTCTGGGGCAAGGCTGGAGCACGAACGGCAGATGGTTCCGCGTAGCGCTGACGCAGTTCAATGCCCCTCCCCCTTCACTTAAAGGGGAAGGCCGCTGCGCACCCTGCACGGGCCTCTGATGGCCCCCGCTGGATCACCAAGGCAGCGTGGTGCCGAGGCTGCGCAAAAGACGGCCCGGACCACACGCGGGGGCAAGAAATCGGGCCGACCGGTGAGTCGGCAAAACCGCCAAGATAGCGGCACGGGGACTCTCCCGGCCTCCCCTTTAACCCCCGCCCCACGAGCGGGAGTCGGCCCGGCTCGCGGCACGTGAGGATGGCACGGACACCGCCCGCGGCAGCCTCGCGGGTCGCAGGGCAATATCCGGCCGCGGGGCTGGAAAAGGGTTCGGCGCACACGGCAACAACGTCATCGCCGGTCGCGCGGCGGCCCAGGGCACTACCAGCGGGGCGCAGCGTTACCGTGGCTGCAGCTCCGCTAACTCCTGCCCAATTTCCTGGGGGCCAACAGCGCCCCCACCTGGGCAAAATGTGTTTCACGCCCCCGTTAACGCCCCCCCAGAGGCACTAACAGGGCTATAAAAATGGGCAATTTCGGCCCAAAATTCTTTATCTCTGTGGTACAGAAATGCTTCTTCAAGCAATTCGATAATATAAACGCAGTGTTCAAGGGAATTCCCCTCAGCTCGCCAAACATTCAGACAGAGCGTTGTGGATTTTGTTTTTTTTGTCACGATAAAAAGCCTGCTGATCACCTCCTGCCCGCCTCACGCCCTCCCACAGCAGTTGAGGTGGGGTCGGAGCATTTACCAACGCCTTGGCACCTCTCAGACGCCGCGGTGCATGAACTGAACTGACTGCAATGAGCTCATTTAAAACAAGGGCCTCCATGATTTCCTGTCCTGGGGTGAGGGGTGGGGGGGGGGTGGGTGTCGCAGAGGGACCCCGAACTCAAACTGAGGCTGAGTCCGCCCCGGAGGTAACAACAGAAAGCAATACACAGTCCACAGGCTGGCAACCTTAACAGATAGAATCCTCTCAGCACGTGCTTTCCACAATACAGTCATCGAAGGCTGATAAATTGCTGTCTACTGTTGTCATGGTAACCCCCCTCAGATATTCAGGAACGATGTCATTTTCCTTTGGAGCCAGACCTGATCTTGTGTGGGTCCCCTCTCGATCGAAGTAGGCTGTCGTCCTTAACATTCAGTTCACAACTCGAAAGATGGGAGACAGTTGAGGGTGGCCATTCGGCCCTTCATAATGCCACCATCCAGAATGAACCTCCAGTCCCCCTGGCAACAACAGTCAATTGTGCGTCAAAAATGACCCCAGGATTTCTTGCCTCCATTACTCTATCTGGGAGTCCATGGTGGGGGGGGGGGGGGGCGATTTTAATGCTACTCGCTCAGCAGAAACCTGGCGGATGGGCAGTTAAAATTGCCTGAGCTCTTCCCTGTCCGAAAGCCGCCACGATCAGGTCATCCGCAATTTTAAGCTGCTCTCCCGAGCAGGCAGCAAGGGCACCCACCCGGAGCCAACAGGGTCCTTCTTTACACGTGCATGTCGTGGCCCGATGACATCATTGAGACCCGACTGTAATTTTACCTCGGGCCTGAGCGAGGAATCTAGCTGGAGTTAAAATCTGGGCCTGTCGGTTACTCTTTGTGTGATATCGGTCCTGAATTTGTCATTCCCCAGTTTGAACCTGTGACCGTTAGTCCCACCGTCACGGATTCACTTAAATACATTGTTCTGCATTTACCGTTTTCCAAGGGTGTTTACTATCTTACAAATCTCTCCGAGGTCCCCTCTCAGTCACCGAGGTGTGGGAGCTTGCTGTGCGCAAATTGGCTGCCATGTCGCCTACATTAGAGCAGTGACAACACTTCAAAAAGCACTTTGTTGGCTGTAAAGCGTTCTGGGAGGTCCAGAGGTAGCGAAAAGGGCAATGTTCAATGCCAGTTCTTTGGTTTGTAGTGCAGAAATTCTTCTTCAAACAACTCCTTCCTATAAATGCAGTGTTCAAGGGAAATCCCCCTCAGCCAATCAAATATTCAGTAGGAGCGTTGTGGATTTTGTTCCCACTGTCACTGTAAACAGGTTGGGTTGGAAAAAACACAGCTCCTGATCACCTCCTGCCTGCCTCACGACCTCCCACAGCAGTTGAAGTGGGGTCGGAGCCCTGGCACCACTCCGGCACCGCGGTGCGTGAACTAGAGAGGGTGCAGAGGAGATTTACAAGGATGTTGTTAGGTCTGGAAAACTTTGGCTATGAGGAAAGATAGGATAAGATAGGCTTTGGAACAGAGGAGGCTGAGGGAAGATTTAATTGAGGTGTATAATATTATGAGGGGCCCAGATAGAGTGGATAGGAAGGACCTGTTTCCCTTGGCAGAGGGGTCAATAACCAGGGGGCATAGATTTAAAGTAATTGGTGGAAGATTTAGAGGGGAGATGAGGAAACATTTCTTTACCCAGAGGGTGGTGGGGGTCTGGAACTCACTGCCTGAAAGGGTGGTAGAGGCAGAAACCCTCATCGCATTTAAAAAGTACTTGGATATGCATTTAAAGAGCATAACCTACGGGGCTACGGACCTAGTGCTGGAAAGTGGGATTAGTCTTTTTCGACCAGCACGGACATGATGGGCTGAATGGCCTCCTTCTGTGCTATAATTTTTGATGATTCTATGATTGTATGAACTGAACTGACTTGCAATGAGCTCATTTAAAACAAGCTCAGGCTGAAAAGCACAGGTTCCTCCAGCCTAGTCCGAAAACAAACCGACTCCGAGCCTAAGGTGGAGTGATTGTGAGGACGACCGAAAGCTTTGTCACAGACCGGAGGCTTAAGGAGTGTCTTAAAGGAGGAGAGGGAGGTGGGGAGGAGGAGGAGGGGCTTAGGGAGGGGAGGCTGAGGGTGAAAACCGGGAGCCAATGGAGGTCAGCGAGGACAGGGGGCTGATGGGCTGATGGGATTCGGTGTAGGACAGGACACGGGCAGCAGAGTTTTTGGACAAGCTGAGGTTTACAGAGGGCGGAGGATGGGAGGCCGGCCAGGAGAGCAGTGCAACAGTCGAGGTGCGGCGGTAACGAGCTGAGGCAGGAGCTGAGGCGGGCAATGGTTCCCGGGTTGAAGTAAACGACCTTTGAGGGAGAGGACCTGGGATCGGGAGCTCAGCTTAGCTTAGAGTGGTGGGAATGTGGAATTTGCTACCACAGGGAGTGAATAGTATAGATGCATTTAAGGGGAAGCTGGATAAACAGATGAGGGAGAAAGGGATAGAAGGATATATTGATGGGGTTAGAGGAAGAGGGAGGCTTGTGCGGAGCATAAATACCGGCATGGACCAGTTGGGCCGCATGACCTGATTCTGTACATTCTATGTCATTCAATGTGAAGATTGAGGTTGCGAACAGTCTGGTTCAGCCTGAGACAGTGACTTGCTGTGATTTGTATTGTTTTGGAAATCTAGTCCAATTTGCTTTGCCAATTACTGCGGCACAGTGACTGGGCATGTTCAGCATCAAGCCTACTAACCACCCAAAAATCTCTGTCAGCTTTGCTTTGCGAAAGGGTTCAGCTGGCAGTAATGTGGAATATGGATGTATCATCGAAGCCACAATCAATATGCTGACGAATCTGGTTCAGGAAAAGAAAAGCTGAACCCAAGTATCAGGTTGAGACGTATTTGAGAGTACCGTATTCCAATCCTAATACATCCTTCCCTGTTCTTGAACCAAGCTTTTAGTCACCTGTGCGAATATCATCTTATGTGGTTCGGTGTCAAATATTGTCTGATTTACACACCTGTGCAGCGCCTTGGGGATGTTTTACTATGTTGAAGACACTGTTTAAATGCAAGTTGTGGCTGTTGGTCTTTTGCCAAACAAAATTGTCTTCAACTGCGCGTTGCCATGGTAACCAACCAGTTGCTGGCCCAACACTACAGAGATACTGAGGGACAAAGAGGGAGGGCACCTCACATCATCGAACGAGGCTGCACCAATCGCCTGGTGGGTCGACGCGCCGTGTGCTACTGAGTCACACGGATCAGGAAGATCCCAGGATCCACCTGTAGTCTGTGACGTTAGCCGGGTAAAAGCTCATATATATATCAGTAGCTGCATTACCACAGTAGTCCACTAGGCGGAGCAGTGGTCCACCAGGGGGCGCTCTATTGCAGATCAATACCCACTGCCCACTCGCTCGAAGTGCACACTGGGGGAGGGCAGAGTCAGGCTCAGCCGTGGGTTCCCACCTCCATGCCTCCCTCCATCGATTAACCCTCCAACGCTTGACGGACAGTCGCTTGGGCGAGGTACCGGAGGGTGTTCAGCACCTGTGGAAACATACACCGGCTAGAGTCAGTGTCTCAACTTGCATTTATATAGCGCCTTTAACGTGGTAAAACGTCCCACGGCGCTTCACAGGAGCGTTATAAAACAAAATTTGACACCGTGCCACATAAGGAGATAGAAGTCAAACAGGTAGGTGTTAAGGGGCGTCTTAAAGGAGAAGAGAGAGGAAGAGAGGCAGAGAGGTTTAGGCAGGCAGTTCCAGAGCTTGGAGCCGAGGCAGCAGAAGGCACTGCCACCAATGGTGGAGCGATTATAATCAGGATGCTCAAGATGGCAGATTTGAAGTGCGCAGACATCTCGGAGGGTTGTGGGGCTGGAGGAGATTACAGAGATAGGGAGGGGGCGAGGCCATGGAGAGATTTGAAAACAAGGATGAGAATTTTAAAATCGAGGCGTTACTTAACTGGGAGCCAACGTAGGCCAGCGAGCACAGGGGTGATGGGTGAGCGGGACTTGGTGCGAGTTCAGGAGAGGAAAGTTGGACAGTGTATTAGAGGTGATTAGCTCCTTCATTGCACATTGCCAGAGGTGTGGAGGGTGAGGGTGCGAGCCACTGGGGCCCTGTTTGCTTTTGTTATCTGCACCCCGCTCCACCTTGCTTCTTGGTGAGCCGCTGGAGAGGACAGGAAGGCCGCTGCCATTACCCGCACCACGTGCCACCAGTCCCAGGTGCGCTGAAGGAGCCTACTATCAGCAAGGGCAGACATCGACGACAAGGTCCAACACCACTTCCAGTGTGCCAGTGCAGCCTTCGGTCGCCTGAGGAAGAGAGTGTACAAAGATGAGACCCTCATTTCTGCCACCAAGCTTATGGTCTACAGGCCAGTAGTGATACCCGCCCTCCTGTATGGCTCAGAGACGTGGACCATATACAGTAGACACCTCAAAGCGCTGGAGAAATACCACCAACGATGTCTCCGCAAGATCATGCAAATCCACTGGGAGGACAGACACACCAATGTCAGTGTTCTCGATCAGGCCAACATCCCCAGCATCAAAGCACTGACCACACTCGACCAGCTCCGTTGGGCGGGCCACATCGTCCGCATGCCTGACAAGAGACTCCCAAAGCAAGGGCTCTACTTGGAACTCCTACACGGCAAGCGAGCCCCAGGTGTGCAGAGGAAATGTTTAAAGGACACCCTCAAAGCCTCCTTGATAAAGTGCAACATCCCCACCGGCACCTGGGAATCCCTGGCCAAAGACCACCCTAAGTGGAGGAAGAGCATCCGGGAGGGCGCTGAGCACCTCGAGTCTCGTCGCCGAGAGCATGTAGAAAACAAGCGCAGGTAGCGGAAGGAGCGTGCGGCAAACCAGACTCCCCACCCACCCTTTCCTCCAACCACTGTCTGTCTCATCTGTGACAGAGACTGTAATTCTCATATTGGACTGGAGTCACCTGAGAACTCACTTTTAGAGTGGAAGCAAGTCTTCCTCGATTTCAAGGGACTGCCTACGATGATGATGCACATTGCCAAACAGGGACGGAAGGTCAGAATAAGGCAATGGAGAGCTGTTATTGGGACATGATGCATCTGCTCTCTGTGGAAGAACTAAACCCTCGTTGCACAGTATGATGGGCTGGACAAGGAGTCCCCCTCCTCTCCCCTGAACCATCTCTAGATTGCCTTGCGATTGATTCCCTTTGTATAATGAGGGACTCACCTTTGAACTCTGGCATCTGCACCCTTTGCACTGTTGTGTGAAGGTAAATAAGGCCACCGGGGAGCACAGACATGAAACAGGGAGGGACAGCATCATATGGGCAGGTGCTGCCAGGTTACCGTTGTGGAGTGATGCCAAGTATTAAAAGGGCGATGCCTTGTTGACAAAGCATTTTTTTAAAGATTATTTATAGACAGAGGGGAGGTTTCTTAAAGCCATCCCGCTGAAGTGACTTGGTGATTTAAACATCCGCGAAGATGAAAACTGCCCATTTAACCTCAGCCAGCAACTTCCTCTCAATCAGTCCCCCGCTCCGGAGCCCTGATTGTGCCTGAAGTTTCCACCACACGGCCGGTGAGGTTATGGCAGTGGATCGGGAGTTCAGCGCTGAGGAAATTCCATTGTAGCTCAGGAGCGTTCAACCTTTAACCTTCAGGGGCTGCAAAGGTGCGTCGCATGAAGTCGTGGGGGCCACACTTTAATCCACATTTCCAATGGTCTGTATCTATCTTACCTTCCCAATGCAGGTCTGGGTGCTCCAGTTGGAGCTTATCCAACCATAAGGCATCAGAAGAAAGAACTTGCATTTATATAGTGCCTTTCACAACCTCAGGACGTCCCAACGCGCTTTACAGCCAATGAAGTACTTTTTGAAATGTGGTCACTGTTGTAATGTGGGAAACGCAGCAGCCAATTTGCGCACAGCAAGCTCCCACAAACAGCAATGTGATAATGACCAGATAATCTGTTTTAGAGATGTTGATTGAGGGATAAATATTTAATTTCATAAAACTCTAAGACAACTAGAATGACACCAGCAATGAGAGGAATATTGTTATGAATGAAGTTTTTTTTAAAAAAGTAAGGCTCAATTAACCAGATAAGATGGGACTTAAAATGGTTTTCCAAGTTTTGAAAGGGTTTGAGAGGGTTAATAGCGAAAGATTATTTCCACTGGTTGGTGAATCGATAACAAGGGGGGCATAAATGTAAGGGAATTAGTACTGAAGGCATAAAGGGGGAGGTTAGTTAAATTACTTTTTAGACAAAAGAAAAACTTGCATTTATATCATACGTTTCACAACCTCCGAACCTCCAAAAGTGCTTCACAGGTAATGAAGTATTTTTGAAGTGTTGCCACTGTTGTAATGTAGTAAATTGCGGAGATTGAACATCGCCTCCATTGCGCCAGCGCAGCCTCGGCCGCCTGAGGAAAAGAGTGTTCAAAACCAGGCCCTCAAATCTACCACCAAGCTCATGGTCTACAGGGCTGTAGTAATACCCGTGGTCCTGTATGGCTCAGAGACATGGACCATGTACAGTAGACACCTCAAGTCACTGGAGATATATCACCAACGATGTTGCAAGATCCTGCAAATCCCCTGGGAGGACAGATGCACCAACATCAGTGCCCTCGCCCAGGCTAACATCCCCAGTATTGAAGCACTGACCACACTCGATCAGCTTCGCTGGGCAGGCCACATAGTTCACATGCCAGATACGAGACTCCCTAAGCAAATGCTCTATGCGTAGCTCCTTCACAGCAAATGAGCCAAAGGTGGGCAGCGGAAACGTTACAAGGACACCCTCAAAGCCTCCCTGATAAAGACATCACCACCGACACCTGGGAGTCCCTGGCCGAAGTCCGTCCTAAGTGGAGAAAGTGCATCCGGGAGGGCGTTGAGCACCTCGAGTCTCATCACCGAGAGCGTGCAGAAATCAAGCGCAGGCAGCGGAAAGAGCGTGCGGCAAACCAGTCCCACCCACCCCTTCCCTCAACGACTATCTGTCCCACCTGTGACAGAGTCTGTGGTTCTCGCATTGGACTGTTCAGCCATCAAAGGACTCACTTCAGGAGTGGAAGCAAGATTTCCTCAATTCCGAGGGACTGCCTATGATGATGATGAGGATGAATGTAGGAAACGCAGCAGTCTATTTACACACAAACAGAAAGCAGAGAGTCGGGATAAATGGGTCCTTTTCGTGTTGGAAATCGATGGTTAGTGGTGTGCCACAGGGATCGGTGCTGGGACCATAACTGTTTACAATATACATAGATGACCTGGAAGAGGGGACAGAGTGTAGTGTAACAAAATTTGCAGATGACACAAAGATTAGTGGGAAAGCGGGTTGTGTAGAGGACACAGAGAGGCTGCAAAGAGATTTAGATAGGTTAAGCGAATGGGCGAAGGTTTGGCAGATGGAATACAATGTCGGAAAGTGTGAGGTCATCCACCTTGGGAAAAAAAACAAAAAAAGGGAATATTATTTGAATAGGGGGAAATTACAACATGCTGCGGTGCAGAGGGACCTGGGGGTCCTTGTGCATGAATCCCAAAAAGTTAGTTTGCAGGTGCAGCAGGTAATCAGGAAGGCGAATGGAATGTTGGCCTTCATTGCGAGAGGGATGCAGTACAAAAGCAAGGAGGTCCTTCTGCAACTGTACAGGGTATTGGTGAGGCTGCACCTGGAGTACTGCGTGCAGTTTTGGTCACCTTACTTAAGGAAGGATATACTGGCTTTAGAGGGGGCACAGAGACGATTCACTAGGTTGATTCCGGAGATAAGGGGGTTCCTTATTGATGATAGATTGAGTAGACTGGGTCTTTACTCGTTGGAGTTCAGAAGGATGAGGGGTGATCTTATAGAAACATTTAAAATAATGAAAGGGATAGACAAGATAGAGGCAGAGAGGTTGTTTCTACTGGTCGGGGAGACTAGAACTAGGGGGCACAGCCTCAAAATACGGGGGAGCCAATTTAAAACCGATTTGAGAAGGAATTTCTTCTCCCAGAGGGTTGTGAATCTGTGGAATTCTCTGCCCAAGGAAGCAGTTGAGGCTAGCTCATTGAATGTATTCAAGTCACAGATAGATAGATTTTTAACTAATAAGGGAATTAAGGGTTATGGGGAGCGGGCGGGTAAGTGGAGCTGAGTCCACGGCCAGATCAGCCATGATCTTGTTGAATGGCGGAGCAGGCTCGAGGGGCTAGATGGCCTACTCCTGTTCCTAATTCTTATGTTCTTATGTTCACACAGCAAGCTCCCACAAACAGCAATGTGATAATGACCAAATAATCTGCTTTTTTTTTTAAAGAGTTCTGACAAAGGGTTATCGACCTAAAACGTTAACACTGTTTCTCTCTCCACAGATGCTGCCTGACCTGCTGAGTGTTTCCAGCATTTTCTGTTTTTATTTCAGATTTCCAGCATCCGCAGTATTTCGCTTTTGTAATATTGTTATTTTTAGTGATGTTGATTGAGGGATAAATATTGGCCAGGACACCGAGGATAACTCCACTGGTCTTCTTCGAAATAGTACCATGGGATATTTTACGTCCACCTGAGAGAGGCCTTGAGTATCAGCCTAGATTTTTGTGCTCAAGTCCCTGGAGTGGGATTTAAACCAATGACCTTCTGACTCGGAGGCGAGAGTGCTACCCACTGAGCCACAGAGTGACATCAATATCTGGCATCCATTACTGCAATAGGCCATTGCAACTGAGTCAACTGTAATATTTAAGATAAGATTCTACAATCTGGATTCTGGAAGAGCAAAAATATTAAAGGTAAAGATTGCCCAACTGTCAAAATTAGTTCTCCAAAATATTTAACTAAAGTAAAGCGCCACAGATCGAATCAGTGAGAGGGAGAAGTCTGGACCTTGGAGCTAGCACAGCGCTCACACTGCATGCTCTCTGCCACAAACACTACCTTTAGATTCAATAACTGGCAGAGCTGCCGCTCCCAATCGTCACTGTTAAAAACAATATTCGCACTGAAGTCCATGGCATTTCACTGTAGCAATGGTGAGCCATTCTGCACAGGAGGAGGCCATTCAGCCCCTCGAGCCTGCTCCGCCATTCAATGAGATCATGGCTGATCTGAACCTAAATATTCATAAATCGCAGATCTACCCATTGTCATAACTCAGTCTCTATTCTTTTCTCTATCAATATCTTTCTGTCAATCTATCTATCATATATCATCATCATAGGCAGTTCCTCGAAATCGAGGAAGACTTGCTTCCACTCTAAAAGTGAGTTCTCAGGTGACTGTACAGTCCAAAGCGGGAATTATAGTCTCTGACAGTTGGTACACACAATGGTTGAAGGAAAGGGTGGGTGGGGAGTCTGGTTTGCCGCACGCTCCTTCCGCTGTCTGCGCTTGATTTCTGCATGCTCTCGGCGACAAGACTCGATGCACTTCCTCCACTTAGGGCGGCCTTTGGCCAGGGACTCCCATATCCATCATCTATCCATCTATCTTTTCTGTCCATGTCACTCTGTCTCGACGTATCTTTCTCTTCATCTCCTTCTATCCATCTAGATGTTTGTCAGCCTGTCGGTCTCTCGAAGGGTCAGCCATGGCTCAGGGGGTAGCACTCTTGTCTCTGGGTCAGAAAGTTGTGGGTTCAAGCACCTTCCCAGAGACTAGAACATGTAATCCAGGCTGCCGCTTTAGTGCCGTGCACTGAGGGAACACGGCACTGTCGGAGGTATCATCTTTCGAATGAGACATTAAACAGAGGTGGATGTGAAAGATCCTGTGGCACTATCTGGAATAAATTCTAAATCATCATATTTTCCTTGCATTCTTGCAATCAGTGGAAGCTGAAGATTTGACAGGTTGTGTGTGGAATAGAGAGAGCAGCTGACCTTTGTGTAAAGGTTAAGCAGAATGCAAGATGAGTGTCGTGCCCAAAAAGGGTTAATCACTCGGCTCCTGTATTCAGCAAGGGTTCACTTGGAGATCACGTCACATGATCTGCTGCTGAGCACCACAAGCCAAAAACTTTTTGCTGTTGGGAGAGAACTGTGTTAACATCAGAGCACCCTTCCCTCCCCCAATAACTGGATAGGATAGGCTCCGGCACTGGTTACAGAGTCAGGCTCCATTTATTGTGCTGTCCCAGGACTGGGGTTGTTTGTGGCGGTTAACTAACCCAGTGTACAGGGGGTGAAATTACCGGCAGTCAACTTGACATCATTTTTGCCCGAATATATTGTACCTTTAAGTATGGAGATTGGTCACGGTGGGAGGGGCCGAAGACACACCATAGTGGGGAGGAGTAAGAGCAGTGGCTGTGAAATTCGACAGCGCCCCGTTTACAGCCAGGAGGCGGGGGTTCCTGTGCCAGGCGCGGACGCCGCGCCCCCGACCTATATTCGGGTTACCGCCCCCGAGAGGAGGTGCAGTGCAAAATATCACGCTACCCTTCCTCTCAGGGGCAGCAGCGGGGCGCAAAGCCTCCGCCAAGTTCTCAGCCCGCTCTGGGGCGAAAACGGGTCACTGCGCACGGTGATGACATCATCATCGTCGCTGGCGCAGCGTTACGGTTGCTGCCGCCGGTAAACTCATGCGGAACTTTGCAGGAGTTGCTGGCAGCACCACGCCCAGAAGAGGAGTCGTTTGTCCCCCGTTAAATGGAAGGCGCAAACGCCCCGAATTTCTCCCCCCAATATCTCATTCAGTGAAGCCTGCTCCCACTGGCCTTTCGGTCTCCTCAGTGATCGGCCAATCAGCCTTCAGAGACTCCGTTTGCCTGAACTTTATGAGCACAAATTTGAAGTCAAACCTTTATCTTGATTGAACAACCAAGGTCAGTAAGTTGTGATGGTAGCTGGTTATGTTATTTCCTGAAATCGGCCATAAAAATTGTGTGGGCTTGTGACAAAGGTCACAAAGATAAGAGGATTTGAGGAAAGCAACTCGGGCCATCGAGCACGTCCTTCCACAGACACTCAAACTCTCTCTGTCATATCTAACTGCCTGCTTGAATGAATCCAGAGATTTTATTTCCAGTGCAGTGTTGAGGGATCTGCCTCAGGGGATGGCTTTCCGCTGCACCGCCCGCATCAAAACATACCCACCCACTGCTACATGTGCTGGGGGCCGCACACCGCCATTTTGTTCCAAGCACTGGTGTGGCCGTTACACTAAGGGATGCAAAGAGGTTCCATAGAATAAACTGTTTGTCAGCAAGGGCCACTTACACAGGAGGGAGAAAGGGAGCGAGAGAGAGAGAGAAGTAGAGAGAAAGAAAAATAGTGAGAAAGAGAGAGTGAGAGAGAGAAAGAGTGAGAAAGAGAAAGAGAGAAAGGGAAAGAGAGAGAAAGAGAGAGTGAGAAAGAGAGAAAGAGAGTGAGAAAGGGAAAGAGAGAGAGAGAGAAAGGGAAAGAGGGAGAGAGAGAGAGAGAAAGGGAGAGAAAGAGATAGTGAGAAAGGGAAAGAGAGAGAAAGAGAGAGTGAGAGAAAGAGAGTGAGAAAGGGAAAGAGAGAGTGAGAGAAAGAGAGTGAGAAAGGGAAAGAGAGAGAGAGAAAGGGAAAGAGAGAGTGAGAAAGGGAAAGAGAGAGAGAAAGAGAGAGTGAGTGAGTGAAAAAGGGAAAGCGAGAGAAGGAAAGTGAGAAAGGGAAAGAGAGAGAGAGAAAGAAAGGGGAAGAAAGAGACAGTGAGAAAGGGAAAGAGAGCGAGAGAAAGGGAAAGTGAGAGAGAGAGAGAGAGAGAGAGAGAGAAAGGGAAAGAGATGGTGAGAAAGGAAGAGGAAGCGAGAAAAGGAAAAGAGAAATGGAGAAAAAGAGAACGAGTAAATGAGAGAGAGAAAGAAATAAAGAAAGACTTGTATTTATATAGCGCCTTTCTCAACCACCGGACATTCCAAAGCACTTTACAACCAATGAAGTACTTTTTTGGAGTGTAGTCACTGTTGTAATGCAGAAACACGGCAGCCAAATATGCGCACAGCAAGCTCCCACAAACAGCAACGTAATAATGACCAGATGGTTTGTTTTAGTGATGTTGGGTGAGGGATAAATATTGGGCCAGGACACTTATCCCCCTCAGAATTTAGATCTGGAATTATTGGAACAAGAGATTTCTCATGGTGGAACCACCCTCGATTTTTTTCGTATCTCTCAGAAATATCTACAAGAACCGGAAATACAATGAACTATTTTGAAGTGCAGTTACACCTGTTATGTAGGGCAATGTGGGGGAGGGGAGGAATTCTTTTGTGCACAGCAAGATCCCACAAATGACCACGGAATGAACAGCCCGTAGAATCCGCTTGTTTTTCTTTTGGTGGTGTCAGGAATGTTGAGCAGGATACAGGGGCAACCTCCCGCTCACCTTCACCGAGTGCTACGGGATCCCAAACATGCCACTCGAACTGCCAGAACCAGCATCAGGAACTCGGGGATGTAGCATCTCATCCGAAGGACGTCACCTCCGACAATGTAGCACTCCCTCAGTACAGCCCAGGTTGTGAGCTCAACACCTTCAGACTCCGAGGCATGATTGCTGCCAATCCAGTCATACTGCAACAACCACCTTTACCTGTAGTGAATCATCGGCAGGCGCTTTGCAGGAGCGTTTGATCACACAAAGTATGATACCAGCCAAGGAAACATAGAAACATAGAAAATAGGTGCAGGAGTAGGCCATTCGGCCCTTCTAGCCTGCACCGCCATTCAATGAGTTCATGGCTGAACATGCAACTTCAGTACCCCACTCCTGCTTTCTCACCATACCCCTTGATCTCCCTAGTAGTAAGGACTTCATCTAACTTCTTTTTGAATATATTTAGTGAATTGGCCTCAACAACTTTCTGTGGTAGAGAATTCCACAGGTTCACCACTCTCTGGGTGAAGATATTCCTCCTTATCTCGGTCCTAAATGGCTTACCCCTTATCCTTAGACTGTGTCCCCTGGTTCTGGACTTCCCCAACATTGGGAACATTCTTCCTGCATCTAACCTGTCTAACCCCGTCAGAATTTCTATGAGGTCCCCTCACATTCTTCTGAACTCCAGTGAATACAAGCCCAGTTGATCCAGTCTTTCTTGATAGGTCAGTCCCGCCATCCCGGGAATCAGTCTGGTGAACCTTCGCTGCACTCCCTCAATAGCAAGAATGTCCTTCCTCAGGTTAGGAGACCAAAACTGTACACAATACTCCAGGTGTGGCCTCACCAAGGCCCTGTACAACTGTAGCAACACCTCCCTGCCCCTGTACTCAAATCCCCTCGCTATGAAGGCCAACATGCCATTTGCTTTCTTAACCGCCTGCTGTACCTGCATGCCAACCTTCAATGACTGATGTACCATGACACCCAGGTCTCTTTGCACCTCCCCTTTTCCTAATCTGTCACCATTCAGATAATAGTCTGTCTCTCTGTTTTTACCACCAAAGTGGATAACCTCACATTTATCCACATTATACTTCATCTGCCATGCATTTTCCCACTCACCTAACCTATCCAAGTCGCTCTGCAGCCTCATAGCATCCTCCTCGCAGCTCACACTGCCACCCAACTTAGTGTCATCCGCAAATTTGGAGATACTACATTTAATCCCCTCGTCTAAATCATTAATGTACAGTGTAAACAGCTGGGGCCCCAGCACAGAACCTTGCGGTACCCCACTAGTCACTGCCTGCCATTCTGAAAAGTCCCCATTTACTCCTACTCTTTGCTTCCTGTCTGACAACCAGTTCTCAATCCATGTCAGCACATTACCCCCAATCCCATGTACTTTAACTTTGCACATTAATCTCTTGTGTGGGACCTTGTCGAAAGCCTTTTGAAAGTCCAAATATACCACATCAACTGGTTCTCCCTTGTCCACTCTACTAGAAACATCCTCAAAAAATTCCAGAAGATTTGTCAAGCATGATTTCCCTTTCACAAATCCATGCTGACTTGGACCTATCATGTCACCTCTTTCCAAATGCACTGCTATGACATCCTTAATAATTGATTCCATCATTTTACCCACTACCGAGGTCAGGCTGACCGGTCTATAATTCCCTGTTATCTCTCTCCCTCCTTTTTTAAAAAGTGGGGTTACATTGGCTACCCTCCACTCCATTATTTCCAAGACCGCCTCCTTAAGTACTCTGGGATGCAGTCCATCAGGCCCTGGGGATTTATCGGCCTTCAATCCCATCAATTTCCCCAACACAATTTCCCGACAAATAAGGATTTCCCTCAGTTCCTCCTCCTTACGAGACCCTCCGACCCCTTTTATATCCGGAAGGTTGTTTGTGTCCTCCTTAGTGAATACCGAACCAAAGTACTTGTTCAATTGGTCCGCCATTTCTTTGTTCCCCATTATGACTTCCCCTGATTCTGGCTGCAGGGGACCTACGAAGGGGATGTTCGGCTAGGTGACCAAGAGCTTGGTCAGAGGTAGGTTTTAAGGAGCGACTTAAAGGAAGAGAGAGGTTTAGGGAGGGAATTTCAGAGCATGGGGTCGAGATAGCTGAAGGTACGGCCGCTCGTGGTGGGGCGAAGGGAGTGGCGAAAGTGGCCAGAATTGGAGGAGCGCAGAGATCTCAGAGGGCTGGAGGAACATAAGAAATAGGAGCAGGAGCAGGACATGCAGCCCCATCGAGCCTGCTCCACCATTCAATAAGATCATGGCTGAAGTTACAGGGATAGGGAGGGGGTCGAGTCCATGGAGAGATTTGAACACACGGATGGGAATTTTAAATTTGAAGCATTGACTGACCGGGAGCCAATGTAGGTCAGCGAGCACTAGGGCGATGGGCGTGATTGTGTATCTTGACGGGGGTGGGGGTGGGGGGAGGGTGCAGAGGGGAGCCACAGCCTAATCACTGGCAGCAGCAGCCTCACTTGTTTGTTTGTGCCTTAGGTGCTATTCGATTCCACGAGACGGAACCCTGAAGGGATTACTCACTGGCATCATTACATGTGTCAGGACAAAAACAAGAAACAAATTGCTTATTGTCACTGCCTAAGTCTATTAAACCAGAAATAGCAGCACCCAGCAACGTTGAATTAAACAGCAAAGAGGGCTGGCACCAACACAGCATTGTTATTGAAGTCAGATTTGCACATGCATGTAATCTTCCATTTAGCTAACGATTGACCAAGAATAGATTTCTCTCGCTCACTCTCTCAGCCTGATTTAAAATTATAATTTCAGATCATTTAGCAACTTTGGCATATTAAACGGTTTATGATGGAGTGTCAGGAGCTTGTATTTTTCCTACATTCTCGCTCCCTCTCACTGGGTAGCACTCTCGCCTCTGAGTCAGGAGGTTGTGGGTTAAGTCCCCACTCCAGAGACTTGAGCACACAACTCTAGGCTGACGCTCCCAGTGCAGTGCTAAGGGAGAGCCGCACTGTCGGAGGTGCCGTCTTTCGGATGAGACGTTAAAACCGAGGCCCCGTCCGCCCTCTCAGGTGGACATAAAAGATCCCATGGCACTATTTTGAAGAAGTGCAGGGGAGTTATCCCCAGTGTTCTGGGCAATATTTATCCCTCAATCAACGTAACAAAAACAGATTATCTGGTCATTATCACATTGCTGTTTGTGGGAGCTCGCTGTGCGCAAATTGGCTGCCGCGTTTCCCACATTATTAACAGTGACTACACTCCAAAAGTATTTCATTGGCTGTAAAGTGCGTTGAGACGTCCGGTGGTCGTGAAAGGCGCTATATAAATGCAGGACTTTCTATCTTTTTCTCTCTCTTTCTCGATAGGATTGTATCCAGAACATGCTCACCTTTGCTAAAGGGCTTCCCTGGCCCACGTGAACTCGCAGAACTATCGACGACTGAGTTGCAGCGAAGGCGTCTCTGGCTATGATTAGGCAATGACCACTCAGCCCAACCGGTAACTCCGCATGGACTCGGATGGAACCATTTCGCCTCTCCCGCTTGCTCCGGTGTGCGCCACCTGAAGAGACACCGCGTAAGCTTCCCCCTCCACCGCCCCCACCACCACCGCGGGACCTCAGTTGCCGGATGCACCACCCGGAGAGGTGGTGAGTCATAGGGGCCAGGGTGGTGCGAGGGTTGATCAGTGGGGAGTGCTGAGTTAGCGCCTCTCAGTCAGATTACGGTAGCGCACCGGTTATGTTACTAGACGACTAATCCAAAGATTTAAGGGGAGAAATTCTGTCGCGCCTCTGTTACAGCGTTAATCCAGGCGGAGCGGTACTTTTAGCGCCTTGAAAAAGCTCGTGCCTCCCGCCCAGAAATTGGTCAGAATCGGTCGACAAGCTGACGGGGCAATAAATCAACCGTTGCACACCTGAGCTGGGGTGGGGGGGGTGGGGGAGGCGTTAACCAAAGTTTAGTCAGTACATTTTGAGGACCCATTGCGCATGCACGGAACTCCGTATCAGATCCCGGGAAAAGACGAGTCTTAAAGGCGCAGCATAGTAACGCACCTATTAAAGTTTTCAAAATTACTTTTTTTACAAACCTGTGCTGCTATGTTTGTCTGCAAACTCGGAGACTCGCGCACCGTGCGCGGTGTGTAAACGTTGCACTGACTGTGACCTCCGAGGAAAGCGGTTCCTCCTCCCTTTAAGTAGCCACTAGTTAACAGCTCTGCAAGCCTGTACCCACTGTTTTTTCCTGACGTTGATACTGGCGAACGCTCAGTGAGGCGGCACGCACCGAATTTACCGACCGGGGTGCAAGCGTGCGCGTTTGCACCAGGACGACGTCGTGATCGGAGCAGCCAGGTGATGCTAGTTAGCGCCCCCGGTGAGCCTCTAAAGAATTTTCGGTCGGGGCGCTAATCGCTGCGCTCCTGGTCGGTAACCTCGTACGCTCCCATTAACGCCCCCTCTGGCCGCTAACTGAGGCGTTAAGACAGCCTAAAATCCAGCCCTTTGAGTTCATAATCCCATCACAGGCAGTTTGGGAATTCAAATTCAGCTGAAATAAAGACAAGCTGGCGTCAGTAAGTTGTCGTAACAATCCAACTGGTTCGCTGATGGCCTTTCGCAAAGTCAGCCTGTCATCCACGCAGGACACGATGGGCCGAATGGCCTCCTTCTGTGCCGTAAATTTCTATGATTGACTCCTCACCCGGTCTGGGCCTAAATGTGACTCCAGTCCTGCACCGATGTGCTTGCTTTTTAACAACCCTCTGAGGTGGCCAAGTGAGCTGTTCAGTTTTGTCAAAAATAAACACTATTTGGGCAACTAGGGATGGGCAATAAATGCCGGCCTTGCCAGCAATGCCCACATCCCAAGAATGAATGAAAAGAAAGTCAACTTGGCCGTTACAATTTGACATTCCTGGGCTGGGGGGGGAAAAAAAAATCAGCCAGTGTTCCTACTCCAAATCACTATCCAGCAAACCCACCCCCCCGCCGCCCCAGCATGGAAAGTGCTCAGGTGAGGGCAGGTTTGTAGCATGGCAGTGAAGCTCCCCCTGGTTAAGTAGCACACCGACTCGTGCTGGCTTCATATGCATATAGTCAAGGTACTGGAGGTTCCACTGAAGCCACAGGAGGGTCCCCAGCCAGAGTCAGTGTCTTCTGGACAGGGAGATGATCCAAAACCAGGCTGCCCGTGTCCTAACTCGCACCAAGTCCCACTCACCCATCAACCCTGTGCTCGCTGACCTACATTGGCTCCCGGTCATACAATGCCTCGATTTCAAAATTCTTATCCTTGTATTCAAATCCTTCCATGGCCTTGCCTCTCCCTATCTCTGTAATCTCTATAGCAGACATCTCAAAGCGCTGGAGAAGTACCACTAACGCTGCCTCCGCAAGATCCTGCAAATCCACTGGGAGGATAGATGCACCAACGTCAGTGTTCTCGCTCAGGCCAACATCCCCAGCATCGAAGCACTGACCACACTCGACCAGCTCCGTTGAGCGAGCCACATTGTTTGCATGCCCGATACGAGTCTCCCTAAGCAAGCGCTCCACTCGGAACTCCTACACGGCAAGTGAGCCCCAGGTGGGCAGAGGAAACGTTTCAGAGGACACCCTCAAAGCCTCCTTGATAAAGTGCACCATCCTCACTGACACCTGGGAGTCCCTGGCCAAAGAGCGCCCAAAATGGAGGAAGAGCATCCGGGAGGGCGCTGAGCACCTCGAGTCTCGTCGTTGAGAGCATGCAGAAAACAAGCGCAGGCAGTGGAAGGAGCGTGCAGCAAACCAGGCTCCCCACACACCCTTTCCTTCAACCACTGTCTGTCCCACCTGTGACAGAGACTGTAATTCCCGCATTGGACTGGAAAGCCACCTGAGAACTCATTATTAGTGTGGAAGCAAGTCTTCCTCGATTTCGAGGGACTGCCTATGATGATGATGAATCTCCTCCAGCCCCACAATCCCCCCCGCGCCCCACCCCCGAGATGTCTGCACTCCTCTAATTCTGCCCCCCTGAGCATCCCTGATTATAATCGCTCAACCATTGGTGGCTGTGCCTTCTGTTGCCTAGGCCCCAAGCTCTGAAACCCCCTGCCTAAATCTCTCCGCCTCTCTACCTCTCTTTCCTCCTTCAAGACGCTCCTTAAAACCCACCCCTTTGACCAATCTGCGCTAATTTCTACTTTGCGGCTCGGTGTCAACTTTTTATCGCATGTGAAGCGCCTTCGGCTACGTTAAAGGTGCTATATAAACACAAGTTGTTGTTGTTGTTGGTGGAGGCGGGGGAGGGGAAAGGCTGCGGCAGCATGCGCGCGCTGCCCACCTGCGGAGATTGTGGTGTCCCACCAGTGCCGAGGGCCTCGGGGGTCCAGTACATAACCGGGCAGGACCGGAACCAATGTCCTAGGGGGGTGTTTGCTAGTGCTGTTGGAGAGGAGTTAAACTAATATGGCAGGGGGATGAGAACCAATGCAGGGAGATAGAGGGAAACAAAATGGAGGCAGAAGCAAAAGACAGAAAGGAGATGAGTAAAAGTGGAGGGCAGAGAAACCCAAGGCAAAAAACAAAAAGGGCCACTGTACAGCAGAATTTTAAAGGGTCAAAGTGTAATAAAAAGACAAACATGAAAGTTCGGTGCCTCAATGCGAGGAGTATTCGGAACCCAGGAGAGGGCTCTGAGCTAGTTAGAGTGGGTGAGAGCTCAGATGAACAGGACCCCAAGAAAAAATGCAAAAGACAGGAGGCAACAGAGCAGAGTAGCACTGGGGTAAGTGTAAACCACAAGGTGATAGGAAGGGACAATATGTATGAATAGAAAGGGGCTGCAGGAGGGGTGAAAACTAAAAATCATGGTTTAAAAACTAGTATTAAAACACTCCACCTAAACACACGCAGCATTTGAAATGCAATAAATGAGTTGACGGCACAAATCATTACAAATGGGTATGATTTGGTGGCCATTACAGAAACGTGTTGCAGGGTGGCCAAGACTGGGAATTAAACATACAGGGGTATCTGACAATTCGGAAAGATAGACAAGTAGGGAAAGGAGGTGGGTTAGCTCTGTTAATAAAGGATGATATCAGGACAGTTGTGAGAGATGATATTGGCTCTAATGAACAAAATGTTGAATCATTGTGGGTGGGGATTAGAGATAGTAAGGGGAAAAAGTCACTGGTGGGTGTAGTTTATAGGCCCCCAAATAATAACTTCACGGTGGGGCAGACAATAATCAAGGGAATAATAGAGGCATGTGAAAAAGGAACGGCAGTAATCATGGGGGATTTTAACCTACATATCGATTGGTCAAATCAAATCGCACGGGGTAGTCTTGAGGAGGAATTCATAGAATGCATACGGGATTGTTTCTTAGAACAGTATGTTACAGAACCTACAAGGGAGCAAGCTATCTTAGATCTGGTCCTGTGTAATGAGACAGGAATAATAAACGATCTCCAAGTAAAAGGTCCTCTCGGAATGAGTGATCACAGTATGGTTGAATTTGTAATGCAGATTGAGGGTGAGGAAGTAGTGTCTCAAACGAGCATACTATGCTTAAACAAAGGGGACTACAATGGGATGAGGGCAGAGTTAGCTAAAGTAGACTGGAAACACAGACTAAACGGTGGCACAACTGAGGAATAGTGGAGGACTTTTAAGGAGCTCTTTCATAGTGCTCAACAAAAATATATTCCAGTGAAAAAGAAGGGCGGTAAGAGAAGGGATAACCAGCCATGGATAACCAAGGAAATAAAAGAGAGTATCAAATTAAAAACCAATGCGTCGAAGGTGGCCAAGGTTAGTGGGAAACGAGAAGATTGGGAACATTTTAAATGAGAGCAAAGAATGACTAAGAAAGCAATAAAGAAAGGAAAGATAGATTACGAAAGTAAACTTGTGCAAAACATCAAAACAGATAGTAAAAGCTTTTACCGATATATAAAACGGAAAAGAGTGACTAAAGTAAATGTTGGTCCCTTAGAAGATGAGAAGGGGATTTAATAATGGAAAATGTGGAAATGGCTGAGACCTTAAACAATTATTTTGCTTTGGTCTTCACAGTGGAAGACACAAAAACCATGCCAAAAATTGCTGGTCACGGGAATGTGGGAAGGGAGGACCTTGAGATAATCACTATCACTAGGGGGGGTAGTGCTGGACAGGCTAATGGGACTCAAGGTAGACAAGTTCCCTGGTCCTGATGAAATGCATCCCAGGGTATTAAAAGAGATGGCGGAAGTTATAGCAGATGCATTCATTATAATCTACCAAAATTCTCAGGACTCTGGGGAGGTACCAGCGGATTGGAAAGCAGCTAATGTAACGCCTCTGTTTAAAAAAGCGGGCAGACAAAAGGCAGGAAACTATAGGCCGGTTAGTTTAACATCTGTAGTGGGAAAATGCTTGAAGCTATCATTAAGGAAGAAATAGCCGGACATCTAGATAGGAATAGTGCAATCAAGCAGACGCAACATGGATTCATGAAGGGGAAATCATGTTTAACTAATTTACTGGAATTCTTTGAGGATATAACGAGCATGGTGGATAGAGGTGTACCGATGGATGTGGTGTATTTAGATTTCCAAAAGGCATTTCATAAGGTGCCACACAAAAGGTTACTGCAGAAGATAAAGGTACGTGGAATCAGAGGAAATGTATTAGCATGGATTGAGAATTGACTGGCTAATAGAAAGCAGAGAGTCGGGATAAATGGGTCCTTTTCGGGTTGGAAATCGGTGGTTAGTGGTGTGCCACAGGGATCGGTGCTGGGACCACAACTGTTTACAATATACATAGATGACCTGGAAGAGGGGACAGAGAGTAATGTAACAAAATTTGCAGATGACACAAAGATTAGTGGGAAAGTGGGTTGTGTAGAGGACACAGAGAGGCTGCAAAGAGATTTAGATAGGTTAAGCGAATGGGCTAAGGTTTGGCAGATGGAATACAATGTCGGAAAATGTGAGGTCATCCAGCTTGGGGAAAAAAAACAGTAAAAGGGAATATTATTTGAATGGGGAGAAATTACAACATGCTGCGGTGCAGAGGGACCTGGGGATCCTTGTGCATGAATCCCAAAAAGTTAGTTTGCAGGTGCAGCAGGTAATCAGGAAGGCGAATGGAATGTTGGCCTTCATTGCGAGAGGGATGGAGTACAAAAGCAGGGAGGTCCTGCTGCAACTGTACAGGGTATTGGTGAGGCCGCACCTGGAGTACTGCGTGCAGTTTTGGTCACCTTACTTAAGGAAGGATATACTAGCTTTGGAGGGGGTACAGAGACGATTCACTAGGCTGATTCCGGAGATGAGGGGGTTACCTTATGATGATAGATTGAGTAGACTGGGTCTTTACTCGTTGGAGTTCAGAAGGATGAGGGGTGATCTCATAGAAACATTTAAAATAATGAAAGGGATAGAGAAGATAGAGGCAGAGAGGTTGTTTCCACTGGTCGGGGAGACTAGAACTAGGGGGCACAGCCTCAAAATACGGGGCAGCCAATTTAAAACTGAGTTGAGAAGGAATTTCTTCTCCCAGAGGGTTGTGAATCTGTGGAATTCTCTGCCCAGGGAAGCAGTTGAGGCTAGCTCATTGAATGTATTCAAGTCACAGATAGATAGATTTTTAACCAATAAGGGAATTAAGGGTTATGTGGAGCGGGCGGGTAAGTGGAGCTGAGTCCACGGCCAGATCAGCCATGATCTTGTTGAATGGCGGAGCAGGCTCGAGGGGCTAGATGGCCTACTCCTGTTCCTAATTCTTATGTTCTTATGGTCTTATAACCCCCGGTGACACCGCCTGACCCTGAAATCTAGTGGGGAGGAGAGGGCCATCCACATTCCATGGCAACCCAGGCCTTCACCTCGCCAAGGGGCCTATTCAGGCTTCTCTGAAAAGTTAGGCCTCCATTCGAATGCTGGGTCCAGTTTTGGTCTCCTCACATGGTGGGTGATGTTGAGGGTTTGGACTACACCTCGACAAGTACTCCATTGGCTGAAAAGCGTTTTTGGGTGTCCTGAGGGGCGTTCGAAATGCAACTTTCTTTCTTTCTTTCAACTCGAAAGGAAAAGGTGGAAGAAAGGAGTTAACAAACTTTAAATTTCCAATTTTTATCTCAACATCAACAAGCAGCGTGTCGTCAATGCGATGGCTAAAGGTGGCTAAAATCTGTGCGAGGCAATCAATTGCTGTTCTCAGTAAGTGAGAAACGTCCTCGTGGAAAGTTGTTTCAGCTTTGTTGATGATCTGATTAATAAAAAGAAAACTGGTTATTGTTTAAATATTGCAGGAGCGTCCTTTGTGGGGAGGGGGAAATCTGATCCAAATAAAGCTGGTGCCTAAGATTTAACTATTGCGAAATGAAAGAAGCCTGTTAATGTTAGACATTTTTCAGTCCCGCCAAATAATATTTAGGTGTCAGCAGGGGCTCAGTGGGTAGCACTCTCGCCTCTGGGTCAGAAGATTGTGGGTTCCAGACCCACTCCAGGGACTTGAGCACGAAAATCTAGGCCGACACTCCAGTGCAATGCTGGGGGAGTGCTGCACTGTTGGAGGTGCCGTCTTTGGGACGAGACGTTAACGCGAGGCCCCATCTGCCCTCTCAGGTGCACGTAAAAGATCCCACGGCAGTATTTCGAAGGGGAACAAGGCAGTTATCCCAGGTGTCCTGGCCAATATTTATCACTCAACCAACATCACTAAAGACAGATTGCCTGGTTGTTGTCACATTGCTGTGTGTGGAATCTTGCTGTGCGCAAATGGGCTGGTGTGTTTCCTGCATTACAATGGTGACCGCATTTCAAGAAGTAATTCATTGGCTGTGACGCACCTTGGGGATATCGTGAGAGGCACTATATAAACGCAAGTCTTACTTTTTGTCTTTTACAAGTAGGAAGTGGCCATTTTGTCCGTAAGGAGCAGGTGGGTGAGTTTCCGATGACATCAGTGAGTTGGGCCAATCTGGAATCTTTCCAGATCGAAATTGGCGTTAGAGCATTGACCCGAAGCTTCCCACCCCTCCACCTCCCCCCCCGCACCCTCCTCCCCCCAACCCCAAGCCCCACCCCTGCACCCTCCTCCCCCCAACCCCAAGCCCCACCCCTGCACACTCCTCCCCCCAACCCATGCACCCTCCTCCCCCCAACCCCAACCCCTGCACCCTCCTCCCCCCAACCCCAACCCCACCCCTGCACCCTCCTCCCCCCAACCCCAACCCCCATCCCTGCACTCAGTTTTATTTTCCAATGATTTAAAAGGAAAACAAAATAGAGCGGGGTGTATAACTCGCACCCCCTCCCCCCACCCCCCAGCAAAGTGAATTTCACCCCCCATTACGTGGTCACTGCTTGCGGGATCGTGCTGTGCGTGAATCCACTGCCCTGCTTGCTTACACTGCCGCAGAAAACTGCGCTTCAAAACTAATTCATGGGCTGTGAAGTGCTTCAATGGCCTGAGGACGTGAAAGGAGATATATAAATGCAAATTCTTTTGAATGCAAACATTAAATGCATGCGCGCCGTCATGGTGGCTGGGTCACAATGCTGGAACACCTGACCTCACAGCACTGTGTGGGGGTCATATCACCACAAGAAGGAGGTCTACCATCACCACCTTCTCAGGGCAACTAATGATGGGCTCAGAACACAAGAACTAGGAGCAGGAGTAGGCCATTGAGGCCATTCAATAAGATCATGGCTGATCTTCTACCTCAACTCCACTTGCCTGCTCTATCCCCATAATCCCGCGATTCCCTTAATATCCAAAAATCTATCGACCTCTGCCTTGAATATACTCAACGACTGAGCACCCACAGCCCTCTGGGATAGAGAATTCCAAAGATTCACCACCTTCTGAGTGAAGAAATTCCTCCTCATCTCAGTCCTAAATGGCCAACCAATGTCGGATTGGATCATGAACAAGTTTTGAATTGCCATGGGGAACCAATGATCTAGTGCTTGGACTTATGAGCATAGGGCCAGACTTTCGGCTTCACTATCGGCAATTTTCTCGGTGTTACAGCTGGTTTTTCGCCCGGCGAGAGTTTGCACACCAGTTTTTTTCCTTGGTATCGCCCGCATCGGAAGTCGCCCTCCGGGACCAGACCGCCCACGTGCAACACCGAGAATAACCGCCAGGGCATAAGTTTGGGCTCATCCACCAGCGTCCAGATTGCCGAGAGACCCGCCCTGTAAGTGGGGGTCCCTGCAAAGAAAGGTAAGTGAAAGGTGATTTCATTATTTATTTCAAATGTTACCACGGCGATTAGGCTTAAAACTGTCTTGCGAATGTTTTGTCTGTGTTTTTTTTATAATGATAATTTTTTCTTTAGGTTTTCCTCCCTCCATAGGCCCAACCGCAGCCTCGGCCTAAATTTTTGTACGTACCGTCTATTCCGGTGACGACCGCCCATTTGGCTAATGTTATGTTTAGAATAACTCCACAAGTATATCTTAAGCTCAAACTGTTGTGACTTTGGTCTCTTTAATGTAACTCCAGAGTGAGGAAGCAGCATGATAGACTGCTTGCCCAGGGTGTGCAGGTGACCCTTGGGTCTCCCACAGGTGCGCCTCCTGGTGGAAAGTCTTACACATTGGTAATGTTTACATACATAACATCATTCCCCCCCCCCCCGCCCCCCCCAAAGTCTTATGTACAAGTTATTTACAAGTTGAGGCGATCCGGGGCTCTGCGTTCCCGGGTTGATCGCCTGAGTTGAAGTCCTGGCATGGGTGAGTCGGTCAGATCATTGCTGCTCTGCGGTGTGGCTGGTCTGATCGGACTGTCGGGCATGGTGGGTTCATCCTTGTGGTTGACTGCGAGGTCAATTGCTGGTTGGGTGTGTGTGAGTGGATCAGTGATGGTAATGTCCTCTTCAAACTGTTCTTGGTTGTCAGTTTGGTCTGATCCAAGTGTTTTCTGCTGTTTGCTCATTCAAAAGTTTGACAACAAACACTCTATTCCCCTCCTTGGCTAACACAGTGCCAGCAACCCATTTGGGACCATGACCATAATTAAGAACAAACACAGGGTCATTAACCTCAATGTCACGCGATACAGCCGCGCGATTGTGGTACACGTTATGCCAGTGACGCCGGGTTTCTACATGATCATTGAGATCCGCGAGGACGAAGGAGAGCCTGGTTTTGAGTGCTCTCTTCATTAACAATTCTGCCAGGGGAACCCCGGTAACCGAGTGGGGTTTGTGTGCGGTAACTGAGCAGAATCCGAGATAACCGGGTCTGCAGGGAACCGTCTGCTTGATGGTTTGGACTGCCTGCTCCACTTGACCATTGGATGCGGGCTTAAACGGAGCAGATCTGACATGTTTGATGCCATTGCGGGTCATGAACTCGTTGAATTCCGAGCTGGTGAAACACGGTCCATTGTCACTAACAGGGACGTCGGGCAAACCATGGGTGGCGAACATGGCCCGGAGGCTTTCAATGGTGGCAGTGGACGTACACGACGACATTATTATACATTCAATCCATTTAGAGTAAGCGTCCACTGCTACTAGGAACATCTTTCCTAGAAAGGGGCCAGCGAAATCTCTATGGACCCTTGACCACGGTTTGGAGGGCCATGACCACGGACTCAGTGGGGCCTCCCTTGGTGCATTGCTCAACTGTGAGCAAGTGTTACATTGGTGTACGCATGACTCTAATTCCGAGTCAATGCCGGGCCACCAAACGTGCGACCTGGCGATAGCCTTCATCATGACTTTGCCTGGGTGGGTACTGTGAAGGTCGCGTATAAAAGTTTCCCTGTCTTTTTTTGGCAAAATTACACAATTCCCCCATAGGAGGGAGTCCGAATGGATGGACATTTCATTCTTGCGTCGGTGGAACGGCTTAATTTCCTCTTGCATTTCCCCTGGGACCGCCGACCAGCTCCCATTAAGGACGCAGCTTTTTACTAGTGATAGCACCGGGTCCTGGCTAGTCCAGGTCCTGATCTAGCGAGCCATGACGGGTGACCCCTCGCTCTCAAAAGCATCCATTACAAGAAGCAAGTCTGCGGGTTGCGCCATTTCCACCCCGGTGGTGGGCAATGGTAGCCGACTGAGAGCATCAGCCCAGTTCTCAGTGCCTGGTCTGTGGCGGATTACATAATCACACGCAGATGACATTAGTGCGGGACAAAGCATTGGTGTTAATACCTTTGCTTTCTGAGAACAAGGAAATGAGCGGCTTGTGGTCGGTTTCGAACTCGGAGCACAAGTCGGTATTGGTGCATTTTCTTATACCCGTATACGCATGCTAATGCTCCTTTCTTAACCATACTGCAGGCTCTTTCAGCCTTAGATAAGCTTATGGATGCATATGCAACCGGTTGCAGTTTGCCTGACCCATTGGCTTGCTGTAATATACAACCGACCCCATACGAAGATGGATCACAAGCTAGTACTAAACATTTACATGGGTCATACAATACAAGTAACTTGTTAGAACATAGCAGGATTCTGGCCTTGTTAAAGGCTGTCTCTTGAGATTTACCCCAAACCCAGTCATCACCCTTGCGTAGCAATAAATGCAATGGTTGCAGCAAAGTGCTCAACCCCGGTAGCAAATTACCAAAATAATTGAGGAGTCCCAGGAACGAACGCAGCTCCGTCATATTCTCTGGTCAGGGTGCATTCTTGATGGCCTGTGTCTTGGAGTCCATGGGTCTGATGCCGTCTGCCACAATCTTTCTCCCCAGAAGTTCGACCTCTGGCACCAGGAAAACACACTTGGAGCATTTCAGCCTGAGTCCCACTCCGTTTAGTCGCTTGAGAACCTCTTCCAGGTTGTGCAAGTGTTCGGTGGTGTTGCGGCCACTGATCAAGATGTCGTCTTGGAACACCACGGTACGCGGAACCGATTTCAGCAGACTCTCCATGTTCCTCTGGAAGATGGCCACAGCCGAGCGAATCCCAAAGGGGCATCTGTGGTATATGAACAGTCCTCTGTGCGTGCTGATGCACATCAATTTTTTTGAAGGTTCAGCCAGCTCCTGTATCATGTAAGCAGAGATTAGATCCAGCTTGGTGAATGATTTCCACCCCCCCCCCCCACCCCCCAGCCCGCTAGTGTTGCGAACAGGTCATCTGCTTTGCGTAGTGGGTACTGGTCCTGTAACGAGACTCGGTTGATCGTTACGTTGTAGTCCCCGCAGATTCTGACCGTCCCATCGCTCTTCAACACCGGAACAATTGGACTGGCCCACTCGTTGAACTCGTTGAACTGGCAATATGATTTTCCTCTCGTAGAAGTCTGACCAGCTCGATCTCGACTTTCTCTCGCATCATGTATGGAACCGCTCGGGCTTTGTGATGAACGGGTTGTGTATCAGGGACTAGATGGATCTGCACTTTGGTGCCTATGAAGTTGTCGATGCCTGGCTCGAATAACGACGGGAATTTGTTTAGCACTTGGGCACATGAGGCGTCATCCTCCCAAGACAGTGCTTTGATGTCGTTCCAGTTCCATCGGATCTTTCCTAGCCAGCTTCTGCCGAACAGCGTTGGGCCATCGCCTGGTACAATCCATAGTGGTAAATCATGTACAGCTCCATCGTACGGTACTTTCACTGCCGCACTGCCAATGACTGGTATGAGCTCTTTGGTGTAAATGCGCAGATTGGTGTGCATCGGGCTTAGTTTTGGCCTTTGTGCCTTGTTACCCCACAGTTTCTCAAAAGCATTCTGGCTCATAATTGACTGACTCGCCCCCGTGTCCAAATCCATGGAAACTGGAATACCGTTTAATTTGACTTTTAACATTATCGGAGAGCTTTTGGTGGTGAAGGTGTGTACCCCATTCACTTCCTCTTCAGCCTCGGGTTGAGTTGGCTTTCTTACTCGTTCAGCGTGATCCACGCCAGATTGGTCATATCCTGCAGACTCTGCCACATGGTGAGTCGCACATTCGCTGGAGGTGCCCCATTGTTCCACAGCCCTTGCACACGTAGTGTTTGAATCTACATTGATGGGCTCAATGATTACCCCCGCAGCGCCAACATGGTGTTAATGGATTCGCATTCACGCCCCACGATGGACTCTGAGTCATCCTAGGTCTGGCCTCTGTGGGCGTGTAGGCCCTGCCATGTACAGTACTGCCTGCTGAAGGCGTTATTTTATGCACAGTACTTGCCGGTGAGTTCCGATGCTGCAATGATATCTGTTTAGTGTTATCGTTCGTGGATATAAAAGCCTGGGCTATCGTGATGGCTTTGCTCAGATCTAGGGATTCGGCAGACAGCAGTTTGCGAAGAATGATCTCGTGGCCGATTCCAAGCATGAAAAAGTCCCGCAACACTTCCCCCAAAAATCCAGCAAATACGCACGGTCCCGCAAGGCATCTTAGGTCGGTGACCTAGCTCGCCACGTCCTGGCCCTCGGAGCGGTGGTGTGTATAAAAGCAATACCTGGCCATCAAGGTGCTCTCCTTCAGCTTGAGGTGTTCCCGAACCAGCGAGCACAGCTCTTCATATGTCTTCTCCATTGGTTTCGTCGGTGCTAGCAGATTTTTGATGAGGTCATATATCGTGGACCCGCAAATGGTGAGGAGAATCGCCCTGCGCCTGACTGCAGTTTCTTTCTTTTCCAGCTCGTTGGCCAAGACGCTCAACGAAGGCTTTCCAATCATCACCCTCAACAAATCTCTCAAGGCAGCCATAACTGTGTGAAAGTTTGTGATCTGTTACTCATCGCCAATTGTTACATTTAGAATAACTCCACAAGACTGTATATCTTAAGCTCAAACTGTTGTGACCTTGGTCTCTCTTTATTGTGACTCTAGATGAGGAGGCAGCATGGTAGTAGTCTGCCTTTTACACCTGCTTGCCCAGGGTGTGCAGGTGACCCTTGGGTCTCCCACAGGTGCACCCCCTGGTGGCAAGTCTTACACATTGGTCATGTTTACATACATAACAGCTAACTTTCCGCTTACCCGCCGAGGAAACAACCGAGAATGAGTGTGCAACGCCAGCTTTTTTCACTTGGCAATCAGTTCCACACACCTTTACCCTCAATCCTCGACCGGTTTTTTCGCCGAGCATAAGCGATCCTTCTCAGCGGGCAATCGGGCATTGAGGGCCTTTATGGAAAGTCTGGCCCATAGACTTAGAAGAAGTTTGTATAAAATTAATTAGTTTGATTTTTTGTTGTATGATTAGCTTTCTTCTGTGGTAGCACAGTAGTTTGTATTTGTGGATGTACAGTTGGCATGGGGGAGGGACCTAATTAAAAATTATATTAAATTGAGTATCTGGTGGTGTGGGCTGGGCCTTCCTATCTTCAGAGTACTGAATGTGTTTCTGATCTCTCGAATGTTCACGAGATTGATTCCGAAGATGAAGGGGATGTCTTATGAGGAACGGTTGAGCAGGTTGGGCCTGTACTCATTGGAGTTTAGAAGAATGAGAGGTGACCTTATTGAAACATATAAGATTCTGAGGAGGCTTGACAGGGTAGATGCTGAGAGGGTGTTTCCCCTCATGGGGGAAACTACAAATGGGGGCATAGTTTAAGAATAAGGGGTCACCCATTTAAGAAGGAAAATGAGGTGGAATTTCCTCTGAGGAACGTGAATCTTTGGAATTCACTACCCTAGAGACCTGTGGCAGCTGAGTTATTGAATATATTCAAGGCGGAGATAGACAGATTTTTTTTAACTACAAGGGATTCGAGGGTTATGGGGAACAGGCAGGGAAGTGGAGTTGAGGCCAAGATCAAATCAGCCATGATCTTATTGAATGGCGGAGCAGGCTCGAGGGGCCAAATAGCCTACTCCTGCTCCTATTTCTTATGTTCTTATTCTGAGACTGCGAGCCCTGGTTGTAGACTCCCCAGCCCAATGCTTACATCCTGAGCATGAATTTTTTAAAAACACTTGTAGGTTGGGGGGGGGGGGGGGGGCGGTCCTCAAATCCAAGTTCATGTGAGTATATTTATCCATGTTCATGTCTGTGAGCTTTCCTGGCCAGAGTCACGCTGTGGCCGATTTCAAAAGGACATTATTGCCACTGGCGACAGGCTATTACAGGCATTGTGCGTATGCCCCGAGATGCCTGAGAGGACAACGCAAGCCCTTCAGAAATAGTGACTGGGCCACATTCAGTCTCCTCATTATCTTAGACCCCGTAAATGATCTGCAAGGCTTGTGACCAGAACTCGGACTAAAGTCCGATTGTGCGTCTCAGGGGCCGAGTGGTGGAGACTGCCTTCCAACAACTGACTAATCAATTACGAATCAGCTGATGTTTTTTTGGGCTACTGTTTAACTTTGTGTTATTGTCAGGACATTGGTCCAACTGTGCACTGTGGGGCCCAGAGACACCGGCTTCGTCGAGGAGCGGAGAATAAAAGCACAAAGAGAGTTTGACTTTGGTCTCCGTTGTGTAACTCTTACCGAGAGAGAGGTTTCTGATCTTACACAAATAACCACTCCACTTAACATCCAATCCCAAGTTTCCCTTTATTTGTTCCCCTCCCCCCGCTGCAGTACAGATCCACTGGGACCCAATTGTGCAAAGTGATTGTCACATTTCTTACATTACAGTGACTGCACTTCCAAAGTGCTTCATTGGCTGGAAAGCCCTGAAACATCGTGAAAAACACTATTTTTTTTTGTTCTTGCAAGTCTTTCTTTCCTTATTTCTTTCCCACTCTGTTTTGCACTCTTTCTCTCTTTCTCACACTCTTTCTCACTCACTCTCTTTTTCTCATTCTCTCGCCTTTGTCCTTTATTTCTCTGATTCTCACTCTCTTTCTCACTCTCACTCTCTCTCTCTTTCTCACTCTCGCCTTTATTTCTCTCTTTCTCACTCTCTTTGTCAAACTCTTTCTCACTCTCTCTCTCTTTCTTTCTCTCCTTTATTTTGTTCTTTCTCACTCTCTTTCACAGATCACTCTCTCTCGCCTTCTCTCTCCCTTTTTTTCCTGCCACACACTCCACCACCTCACCCGAGGAGCTGCTCTTAATGTGCGGACCTGGACATCAAGTGGCGGCAGGCGTTTTGAGCACTGGTGACATTACAGCCGCGCTCTGTCCTGTCCTTCTCTGGTCTGCACACACTCTCGGCTCGATGTGCAACCTCTTTGTTCTTCTTCCTTCCAGAGGATGCGTGCCAAGATCGATTATCATCATCATCATAGGCAGTCCCTTGGAATCGAGGAAGACTTGCTTCCACTCTAAAAATGAGTTCTTAGGTGGCTGAACAGTCCAATGTTGGGGAAGTCCAGAACCAGAGGTCACAGTCTAAGGATAAGGGGTAAGCCATTTAGGACTGAGATGCGGAGGAACTTCTTCACCCAGAGAGTGGTGAACCTGTGGAATTCTCTACCACAGAAAGTTGTTGAGGCCAATTCACTAAATATATTCAAAAAGGAGTTAGATGAGGTCCTTACTACTAGGGGGATCAAGGGGTATGGCGAGAAAGCAGGAATGGGGTACGGAAGTTGAATGTTCAGCCATGAACTCATTGAATGGCGGTGCAGGCTAGAAGGGCCAAATGGCCTACTCCTGCACCTATTTTCTATGTTTCTATGTTTCTAATATGAGTCCCTGTCACAGGTGGGACAGACGGTCGTTGAGGGAAGGAGTGGGTGGGACTGGTTTGCCACACGCTCTTTCCACTGCCTGCGCTTGATTTATGCATGCTCTCGGCGATTATAGCTCCTCTACCACCAACTCGGCTAATTCAGCACAAAACTTAGGATTCTCCTTGAGCAGTGCGGCTCAGTCCTGTTTACCCCCCCCCCCCCCCCCCCCCAAGCCATCAGATAGAGTTGTCCGCTGATTCCCCAGGCAACCTGCTTAATATTCCTGTTGAGCTACAAGCATCCTGTGGGTTGGTCGCATTCAGCACACCACCTTCCACCATCACCACCGACAGCACCATGGAACATAAGAACATAAGAAATAGGAGCAGGAGTAGACCATTTGGCCCCTCGAGCCTGCTCCGCCATTCAATAAGATCGTGGACTGATCTGATCATGGACTCAGCTCCACTTCCCTGTCCGCTCCCCATAATGCTTTACTCCCTTATCGCTCAAATATTTATCTACCTCCGCCTTAAATATATTTAATGACCCAGCCTCCACAGCTCTCTGGGGCAGAGAATTCCACAGATTTACAACCCTCTGAGAGAAGAAATTCCTCCTTATCTCAGTTTTAAATGGGTGTCCGCTTATTCTGAGTCTATGTGCCCTAGTTTTAGTCTCCTCTATGAGTGGATATATCCTCTCTGCATCCACCTTGTCGAGCCCCCCCATTATCTTAAAAGTTTCAATAAGATCACCTCTCATTCTTCTGAATTCCAATGAGTATAGGCCCAACCTACTCAATCTATCTTCATAAGTCAAGCCCCCCCGTCATCTCCAGAATTGATCTAGTGAACCTTCTCCGAACAGCCTCCAATGCAAGTATACCCTTCCTTAAATAAGGAGACCAAAACTGTACGCAGTACTCCAGGTGTGGCCTCAACAATGCCCTGTACAGTTGTAGCAGGACTTCTCTGCTTTTATACTCTATTCCCCTTGCAATAAAGGACAACATTCCATTTATCTTCCTGATTACTTGCTGTACCTGCATACTAACTTTTTTGTGTTTCATGCACAAGGACCCCCAGGTCCCTCTGTACTGCAGCACTTTGCAAATTTTCTCCATTTCAATTGCTTTTCTATTTATTCTGCCAAAGTGGATAACCTCACATTTTCCCATATTATACTCCATCTGCCAAATTTTTGCCCACTCAGTTAACCTGTCTATATCCCTTTGCAGATTTTTTGTGTTCTCCTCATAATTTGCTTTCCCACCCATCTTTGTATCATCAGCAAACGTGACTACATTACACTCAGTCCCTTCATCCAAGTCATTAATATAGATTGTAAATATTTGAGGAACCAGCACCACCACCGACAGCACCATGAACCACCATCACCGACAGCACCATGAACCACCATCACCGACAGCACCATGGACCACCATCACCGACAGCACCATGGACCACCATCACCGACAGCACCATGAACCACCACCACCGACAGCACCATGGACCACCACCACCGACAGCACCATGGACCACCATCACCGACAGCACCATGAACCACCATCACCGACAGCACCATGAACCACCATCACCGACAGCACCATGAACCACCATCACCGACAGCACCATGAACCACCATCACCGACAGCACCATGAACCACCATCACCGACAGCACCATGAACCACCATCACCGACAGCACCATGAACCACCATCACCGACAGCACCATGGACCACCATCACCGACAGCATCATGAACCACCATCACCGACAGCACCATGAACCACCATCACCGACAGCACCATGGACCACCATCACCGACAGCACCATGGACCACCACCACCGACAGCACCATGGACCACCATTACCGACAGCACCATGAACCACCACCACCGACAGCACCATGGACCACCATCACCGACAGCACCATGAACCACCACCACCGACAGCACCATGGAACACCATCACCGACAGCACCATGGACCACCATCACCGACAGCACCATGGACCACCATCACCGACAGCACCATGAACCACCATCACCGACAGCACCATGAACCACCATCATCGACAGCACCATGGACCACCACCACCGACAGCACCATGGACCACCACCACCGACAGCACCATGGACCACCATCACCGACAGCACCATGAACCACCATCACCGACAGCACCATGGACCACCACCACCGACAGCACCATGAACCACCATCACCGACAGCACCATGGACCACCATCACCGACAGCACCATGAACCACCATCACCGACAGCACCATGAACCACCATTACCGACAGCACCATGAACCACCATTACCGACAGCACCATGAACCACCATCACCGACAGCACCATGGACCACCATCACCGACAGCACCATGAACCACCACCACCGACAGCACCATGGAACACCATCACCGACAGCACCATGGACCACCATCACCGACAGCACCATGGACCACCATCACCGACAGCACCATTGACCACCATCACCGACAGCACCATGAACCACCACCACCGACAGCACCATGAACCACCATTACCGACAGCACCATGAACCACCACCACCAACAGCACCATTGACCACCATCACCGACAGCACCATGAACCACCATTACCGACAGCACCATGAACCACCACCACCGACAGCACCATGAACCACCATCACCGACAGCACCATGAACCACCACCACCGACAGCACCATGAACCACCACCACCGACAGCACCATGGACCACCATCACCGACAGCACCATGAACCACCACCACCGACAGCACCATGGAACACCATCACCGACAGCACCATGAACCACCACCACCGACAGCACCATGAACCACCATCACCGACAGCACCATGAACCACCACCACCGACAGCACCATGGACCACCATCACCGACAGCACCATGAACCACCACCACCGACAGCACCATGGAACACCATCACCGACAGCACCATGGACCACCATCACCGACAGCACCATGAACCACCACCACCGACAGCACCATTGACCACCATTACCGACAGCACCATGAACCACCATTACCGACAGCACCATGGACCACCATCACCGACAGCACCATGAACCACCATTACCGACAGCACCATGAACCACCATCACCGACAGCACCATGAACCACCACCACCGACAGCACCATGAACCACCATCACCGACAGCACCATGAACCACCACCACCGACAGCACCATGGAACACCATCACCGACAGCACCATGAACCACCATCACCGACAGCACCATGGACCACCATCACCGACAGCACCATTGACCACCACCACCGATAGCACCATGGACCACCATCACCGACAGCACCATGAACCACCATCACCGACAGCACCATGGACCACCATCACTGACAGCACCATGAACCACCATCACCGACAGCACCATGGACCACCATCACCGACAGCACCATTGACCACCACCACCGACAGCACCATGAACCACCACCACCGACAGCACCATGGAACACCATCACCGACAGCACCATGAACCACCACCACCGACAGCACCATGAACCACCATCACCGACAGCACCATGAACCACCACCACCGACAGCACCATGGACCACCATCACCGACAGCACCATGAACCACCACCACCGACAGCACCATGGAACACCATCACCGACAGCACCATGGACCACCATCACCGACAGCACCATGAACCACCACCACCGACAGCACCATTGACCACCATTACCGACAGCACCATGAACCACCATTACCGACAGCACCATGGACCACCATCACCGACAGCACCATGAACCACCATTACCGACAGCACCATGAACCACCATCACCGACAGCACCATGAACCACCACCACCGACAGCACCATGAACCACCATCACCGACAGCACCATGAACCACCACCACCGACAGCACCATGGAACACCATCACCGACAGCACCATGAACCACCATCACCGACAGCACCATGGACCACCATCACCGACAGCACCATTGACCACCACCACCGATAGCACCATGGACCACCATCACCGACAGCACCATGAACCACCATCACCGACAGCACCATGGACCACCATCACCGACAGCACCATGAACCACCATCACCGACAGCACCATGGACCACCATCACCGACAGCACCATTGACCACCACCACCGACAGCACCATGAACCACCACCACCGACAGCACCATGGACCACCATCACCGACAGCACCATGAACCACCATCACCGACAGCACCATTGACCACCATCACCGACAGCACCATGAACCACCACCACCGACAGCACCATGGAACACCATCACCGACAGCACCATGAACCACCACCACTGACAGCACCATGGAACACCATCACCGACAGCACCATGAACCACCATCACCGACAGCACCATGGGCCACCATTACCGACAGCACCATGAACCACCATCATCGACAGCACCATTGACCACCATCACCGACAGCACCATGAACCACCACCACCGACAGCACCATGGAACACCATCACCGACAGCACCATGAACCACCATTACCGACAGCACCATGGGCCACCGCCACCGACAGCACCAACGCAGATAATGCACCGCTGTCGATGGCAGCATCGCTGCTTTACGCTATGCAACGTCATTTTCTAGTGAACTGCAAAGAGCAGCCACGCCTTTCAAAGAAAGAAACACTTGCATTTATATAGCACCTTTCATGACCACCAGACGTCTCGAAGCGTTTTACAGCCAATTAAGTACTTTTCAAGTGTAGTCACTGTTGTAATTTGAGAAACGAGGCAGCCAATTTGCGCACAGCAAGCTCCCAAAAACAGCAGTGTGATAATGACCAGATAATCTGTTTTTTTGTTATGTAGATTGAGGGATAAACATTGACCAGGACACGGGGGATAACTCCCCTGCACTTCTTCGAAATAGTGCCGTGGGATCTGTTACGTCCACCTGCGTGAGCAAACGTCTTTAACATCTGATCCGATGGACGGCACCTCCAACAGCGCAGCACTCCCTCAGCACTGCACTGGAATGTCAGCCTAGCTTTATGTGTTCAAGTCTCTGACTCAGAGATGAGGCCACGGCTGAAACAGGTAGCAGTTGCTCCATTGGGGGGAAGAGAAGCAAAATATGTAGCAGGTTAACACCACAACAGCCGCACAGCAGTTACTCATATCAGTCTCAGAGTCCAAGTCCATAGGTCAGCAATTGGCCCAAAGCACTCCAGCAATATTTTATCAGGAGAATGTAGACTTTACCCCGTCTAATATTGATCCATTTCAGCCATTGAGCAGCGTATTTCAAGATTAGGCAGCAGAGTTGCAGATACCACTTTCAACTAATCCGTAATCAAGAGAAAGCTTTCTTCAAATAAGCATTGCAAACTTGAGCACGAGCTGTTAAATTGAAAGCAAAACAAATTGTTGCAGTTAAAAGAAAGACTCATCGAATAAACAGCACAGAAACAGACCATTCGGCCCAACAAGTCCGTGCCGGTGTTTATGTTCCTGATGAGCCTCCTCTCACCTTATTTCATCCAACCCTATCTGCATAATCCTTGATTCCTTTCTCCCTCATGTGTTTATCTAACTTCCCTGTAAATTATCTCTGCTATTTGCCTCAACCACTCCCTATGGTAGTGAGTTCCACATTCTCACCACTCTCTGGGCAAAGAAGTTTCTTCTGAATTCTTAATTGGATTTATTCATGACTATCTGTTCTCCCCCACAAGTGGAAACATCTTTTCTACGTCCACCCTATCAAATCCTTTCATAGTCTTAAAGGCCTCTATCAGGACACCGCCTCAGCCTTCTCTGTTCCAGAGCAAAAGAGCCCAGCTTGTTCAGCCTTTCGCATTTGTGTCGTGCCTTAGTGTATCTGAGAAATATCTCCAAGAGCTTTGTGTACCAAGGGACAGCTCCATGGTCCTGCACTCCAAGTGGGAAGGGTCAGGGAACATTGTTCAGTGCAACACCCTGTTGGGAGTGCAGGACTGGAGAATGACCCTGCAAGGAGTTACAGCTCCCGACCACGCACAGCCTCCGATCACTGGCAGCCGCCGATATCGCACAAGCGGCACTAACCGCTTCCCATCACCATCGGGGTCAGTTACAAAGATGGCTCTTATAACACAAAGGACGGTGCTTATAACACACTAAGGACGGTGCTTATAACACACTAAGGACGGTGCTTATAACACACTAAGGACGGTGCTTATAACACACTAAGGACGGTGCTTATAACACACTAAGGAAGGTGCTTATAACATGCTAAGGACGGTGCTTATAACACGCTGAGGACGGTGCTTATAACACACTAAGGACGGTGCTTATAACACACTAAGGAAGGTGCTTATAACACACTAAGGACGGTGCTTATAACACACTAAGGACGGTGCTTATAACACACTAAGGACGGTGCTTATAACACACTAAGGAAGGTGCTTATAACACACTAAGGACGGTGCTTATAACACACTAAGGACGGTGCTTATAACACACTAAGGAAGGTGCTTATAACACACTAAGGACGGTGCTTATAACACACTAAGGAAGGTGCTTATAACACACTAAGGACGGTGCTTATAACACACTAAGGAAGGTGCTTATAACACACTAAGGACGGTGCTTATAACACACTAAGGACGGTGCTTATAACACACTAAGGAAGGTGCTTATAACACACTAAGGAAGGTGCTTATAACACACTAAGGACGGTGCTTATAACACACTAAGGACGGTGCTTATAACACACTAAGGACGGTGCTTATAACACGCTGAGGACGGTGCTTATAACACACTAAGGACGGTGCTTATAACATGCTAAGGACGGTGCTTATAACACGCTGAGGACGGTGCTTATAACACACTAAGGACGGTGCTTATAACACACTAAGGACGGTGCTTATAACACACTAAGGACGGTGCTTATAACACACTAAGGAAGGTGCTTATAACACACTAAGGAAGGTGCTTATAACACGCTGAGGACGGTGCTTATAACATGCTAAGGACGGTGCTTATAACACGCTGAGGACGGTGCTTATAACACACTAAGGACGGTGCTTATAACACACTAAGGACGGTGCTTATAACACACTAAGGACGGTGCTTATAACACACTAAGGAAGGTGCTTATAACACACTAAGGAAGGTGCTTATAACACACTAAGGACGGTGCTTATAACACGCTGAGGACGGTGCTTATAACACACTAAGGACGGTGCTTATAACATGCTAAGGACGGTGCTTATAACACGCTGAGGACGGTGCTTATAACACACTAAGGACGGTGCTTATAACACACTAAGGACGGTGCTTATAACACACTAAGGAAGGTGCTTATAACACACTAAGGACGGTGCTTATAACACACTAAGGAAGGTGCTTATAACACACTAAGGAAGGTGCTTATAACACGCTGAGGACGGTGCTTATAACACACTAAGGACGGTGCTTATAACACACTAAGGAAGGTGCTTATAACACACTAAGGACGGTGCTTATAACATGCTAAGGACGGTGCTTATAACACACTAAGGAAGGTGCTTATAACACACTAAGGACGGTGCTTATAACACACTAAGGAAGGTGCTTATAACACACTAAGGACGGTGCTTATAACATGCTAAGGACGGTGCTTATAACACACTAAGGAAGGTGCTTATAACACACTAAGGAAGGTGCTTATAACACGCTGAGGACGGTGCTTATAACACACTAAGGACGGTGCTTATAACACACTAAGGAAGGTGCTTATAACACACTAAGGACGGTGCTTATAACACGCTGAGGACGGTGCTTATAACACACTAAGGACGGTGCTTATAACACACTAAGGACGGTGCTTATAACACACTAAGGAAGGTGCTTATAACATGCTAAGGACGGTGCTTATAACATGCTAAGGACGGTGCTTATAACACACTAAGGACGGTGCTTATAACACACTAAGGACGGTGCTTATAACACACTAAGGACGGTGCTTATAACACGCTGAGGACGGTGCTTATAACACACTAAGGACGGTGCTTATAACACACTAAGGACGGTGCTTATAACACACTAAGGAAGGTGCTTATAACATGCTAAGGACGGTGCTTATAACATGCTAAGGACGGTGCTTATAACACACTAAGGACGGTGCTTATAACACACTAAGGACGGTGCTTATAACACACTAAGGACGGTGCTTATAACATGCTAAGGACGGTGCTTATAACACGCTGAGGACGGTGCTTATAACACACTAAGGACGGTGCTTATAACATGCTAAGGACGGTGCTTATAACACGCTGAGGACGGTGCTTATAACACACTAAGGACGGTGCTTATAACACACTAAGGACGGTGCTTATAACACACTAAGGACGGTGCTTATAACACACTAAGGAAGGTGCTTATAACACACTAAGGACGGTGCTTATAACACACTAAGGAAGGTGCTTATAACACACTAAGGAAGGTGCTTATAACACACTAAGGACGGTGCTTATAACACACTAAGGAAGGTGCTTATAACATGCTAAGGACGGTGCTTATAACACGCTGAGGACGGTGCTTATAACACACTAAGGACGGTGCTTATAACATGCTAAGGACGGTGCTTATAACACGCTGAGGACGGTGCTTATAACACACTAAGGACGGTGCTTATAACACACTAAGGACGGTGCTTATAACACACTAAGGACGGTGCTTATAACACACTAAGGAAGGTGCTTATAACACACTAAGGACGGTGCTTATAACACACTAAGGAAGGTGCTTATAACATGCTAAGGACGGTGCTTATAACACGCTGAGGACGGTGCTTATAACACACTAAGGACGGTGCTTATAACACACTAAGGAAGGTGCTTATAACACACTAAGGACGGTGCTTATAACACACTAAGGACGGTGCTTATAACACACTAAGGACGGTGCTTATAACATGCTAAGGACGGTGCTTATAACACACTAAGGAAGGTGCTTATAACACACTAAGGACGGTGCTTATAACACACTAAGGAAGGTGCTTATAACACACTAAGGACGGTGCTTATAACACACTAAGGAAGGTGCTTATAACATGCTAAGGACGGTGCTTATAACACGCTGAGGACGGTGCTTATAACACACTAAGGACGGTGCTTATAACACACTAAGGACGGTGCTTATAACACACTAAGGACGGTGCTTATAACACACTAAGGACGGTGCTTATAACACACTAAGGACGGTGCTTATAACACACTAAGGACGGTGCTTATAACACACTAAGGACGGTGCTTATAACACACTAAGGACGGTGCTTATAACACACTAAGGACGGTGCTTATAACATGCTAAGGACGGTGCTTATAACACACTAAGGACGGTGCTTATAACACACTAAGGAAGGTGCTTATAACACACTAAGGACGGTGCTTATAACACACTAAGGACGGTGCTTATAACACACTAAGGAAGGTGCTTATAACACACTAAGGAAGGTGCTTATAACACACTAAGGAAGGTGCTTATAACACACTAAGGACGGTGCTTATAACACACTAAGGAAGGTGCTTATAACACACTAAGGAAGGTGCTTATAACACACTAAGGACGGTGCTTATAACACACTAAGGACGGTGCTTATAACACACTAAGGAAGGTGCTTATAACACACTAAGGAAGGTGCTTATAACACACTAAGGACGGTGCTTATAACACACTAAGGAAGGTGCTTATAACACACTAAGGAAGGTGCTTATAACACACTAAGGACGGTGCTTATAACACACTAAGGAAGGTGCTTATAACACACTAAGGACGGTGCTTATAACACACTAAGGAAGGTGCTTATAACACACTAAGGAAGGTGCTTATAACACACTAAGGAAGGTGCTTATAACACACTAAGGAAGGTGCTTATAACACACTAAGGAAGGTGCTTATAACACACTAAGGAAGGTGCTTATAACACACTAAGGATGCCACTTATAACACGCTAAGGACGGTGCTTATAACACACTAAGGATGCCACTTATAACACACTAAGGACGGCTTATAACACACTAAGGACGGTGCTTATAACACACTAAGGACGGTGCTTATAACACACTAAGGATGCCACTTATAACACGCTAAGGACGGTGCTTATAACACACTAAGGATGCCACTTATAACACACTAAGGACTGTGCTTATAACACGCTAAGGGTGCTGCTTATAACATGCTAAGAGCAGCTCTTATAACACGCTAAGGATGGCTCTTATAACACGCTAAGGGCACCGGCTATATCAGGCAGTGGCAGATCAAGCTTGTCGTATTACCACAGTACTCCAAATAACATAGCTGGATCACGAGGCTGCAAACATTGTAATAACCAGTCGCAAAGTGACAGGGGAGCTGCTTAGACGCTGTTTCCTGAGGCTGGAGAGTCTAGAACGAGGGGACACAGGGGACACAGGGGGCGAAGCTGCCCCTTTTTGAGAGGTCCGTTGGGGCTCCGTGGGGCGCGATACACTTTTCAACTGAGGTGGGGAGGCGCTACCGGCTCCCAGGAAATTGCCCGGATTTGTGGAGGCGCTGTCACGGCAGGGCCGGGCCCCATGGGCCGTTCCGTGGCGACCCCTCAGCGCCGCGCATCGACCCCTTTCTGCCCCGCAGGGAAAATAGCGGCACGGCCCTCGAGGCTGATGCAAGCGGCAGACCGTGATACTGACCGGCATCCGCTCGCGGGGCAGAAGTTAAAGGAGAGTTCGACATGCGCCCCATGCCGCCATCTTAGTTTTATTTGCCGACTCTCGGGGTGGCTAGCCTCGCTGTTTTCTTCCGTGGTCAGGGCCGCCATCGTGCAGCCCGGCACTCCATTTTGGGCGCCGAGCTGCAGCCCTGGTCACACGCTGCCCTGTTGGTCTAGCCGAGGCCATCAGAGCGCACAGTGGTCCTCCCCGTTAAGCGAAGGGGAGGGGCGTTGAAACGCGTCAGCGCTACGTGCAGCATCCGCGAAGCGCTGAACAACTCGCCCCGTTAGCGCTGCTGGAACCGCCCCTAAACCAAGTGCAGCGCGCGAGATTAGGCTCCACTTCCTTTGAGGGATGGTCAGCCCAACTCAGCGGCCGGAGAGGGACCACTGAGTCGGGCGCAGGAAGTCCTGCCCCCGAGCAGGTTACCGCCCCAATCGGGGCGCAGGACAATTTCACCCTTGTCGTCTCAGGATAAGGGGTTGGCCATTTGGGACTGAGAGGAGGAGAAATTTCTTCACTCAGAAGGTGGCGAATCTTTGGAATTCTCTACCCCACGGGCCTGTGGATGCTCAGTCGTTGAGTGTATTCAAGGCTGAGAGATCGATAGATTTATCGGGGCCTAAATTGCCCCTTTCCTTCAGGCCTGTTACCCCCGAAAAGCAGCGGCCATGCTGCGGAGCGGCCACCGACTTTGGTGGAATGGTTGCTGCTAGCCCATTTGCGCTCCCGAGTTTTCCTGCCGGTGCCTCAATCCCCGCACCCCCCCCCCACCCCCCGCCCCCGCTCCTCTGCTGCCAATCGGCGGTAAGTACGTGATCACCATGCACACCGCCGATCTACCCCCCCAACGGCAACCTTCCCTTTGAAAAATCCTTGGCCCGCCCGGCGGTGCCAAAACCTGTTTTTTCCCGGTGGTCCAGTGAGGCTGTGGCCTTCTCCAGCGACGGCGTGGCTTTCCTTAAAGGGGAGGGCGCACTGCCGCTGCTGCCATGTTTTGTTTCGTCATCCGACTGCCATGTTAGGCCGACAACTATGCCTCCCCCCCCCAGGTTCAGCCGTGCCGCCAACAACAAGCCTGGCACCCCCTCTTGGGTGCCAGGCCACTGGCCCGGCCGAAACCCTCCCTGGTGGCCCAGTGCCTGGAAGTTTTGTAATCGCGGCGGCTCCCCCCCTTTAAGTGACGGGGGGCGCCGTGGTGACGTGATGACGTCATCGTGGCGGTCCCAACCTCCGTCCCTCAGGTGCAGTCACCGCCCCCTTACCCCAGCCCCCCCCCCGCCTCTCTCTCCCCGCGCCGCCCAATTCTGACCGACTTCCGGATCAAAACAAAAAATAACAAAGAGCTGAATGTTGCGAAAGAGTCAACCTGAGCCGCAGCTTCGGGCAGGGGGGTGGTCGGGGTGCGGGGGCGGGGGGGGGTGTAATTTGTACCCTTTGGACACTTGGGGAATCAAGGGATATGGGGATCGAGCGTGAAAGTGGAGTTGAGGTCAAAGATCAGCCATGGTCTTATTGAATGGCGGAGCAGGCTCGAGGGGCCGTATGGCCTACTCTTGGTTCAAAGTTGCAGTTTTATTGTCTGCTTCTTACAGTGGGTGAATCACGAATCACGTTAACACCAACATACCCGTTATGAGCGGTGGGGACTGCAATCTGAAGGACAGAGTCTTTATGTTAGCGAACCTGTGCAAAAACAACCAAGCAGTGAGTGGAACAAGCAGTTCTTCCATTTTCTGGTACTGGTTGAAGGAGGAATGTTGATTCAGACACTTGGAGAACTGCCAGCTCCCCTCCCAGTAGTGAACAGAATGCTGGGACCGTGACTGAACCTCTGATCCAGCAATGCAGCACTTCCCCCGGTACTGCATGGCAGTGCCAGCTTAGATTATGTGCTCAAGGCTTGTACTGGACTTGAATTTGCAATCTTCTGGATCGGAGAAGTGTGCCAAAGGGGCGAGCAGTTCCTCCAAATCATTTAACTCAGGAAAGGCCAGAAAATATGAGCACATAGCAAGCCAAGGGCTTCTTCCTGGCTTAGTGCGCTCTCCAACAACCATAATTCAATACAGAAGGCATTTTGAACCTCTTCATTTGCACAATGGCCAGGGTTCCAGGCAATGACTCTTCCTGGTGGAGACTCCTTCAGCAGGACAAGATTTGTGGTGCTGTTCCAGGCAATGATTTTGGATTGGTTTGCACTGGCGGAGAGGTAGCTGGAGCAGCTCGTGTATTCCACCTTGTAAATGTGTACATCCTAACTCGCACCAAGTCCCGCTCACCCATCACCCCTGAGCTCGCTGACCTACAGTGGCTCCCGGTCCACCAACGCCTCAATTTCAAAATTCTCACCCTTGTTTTCAAATCCTTCCATGGCCTCGCCCCTCCCTATCTCTGTAATCTCCTCCAGCCCCACGACCCTCCCGAGATATCTGCGCTTCTCTAATTCTGCCCTCCTGAGCATCCTTGATTATAATCGCTCTACCGTTGGCAGCTGTGCCTTCCGCGGCCTAGGGCCTAAGCTCTGGAATTCCCTCCTTAAACCTCTCCGCCTCTTTCTCCTCCTTTAAGATGCTCATTAAAATCTACCTCTTTGACCAAGCTATTGTCATCCAATATCTCCTTATGTGTCTCGGTGTCAAATTTTGCCTAATTACGATCCTGTGAAGCACCTTGGGACATTTTACTACGTTAAAGGCGCTATATAGATACAAGTTGTTGTTTCTCAGACAATGTGCAACTGAAAAGTCCACAAAAATTACAGTAATAATGCTATGAGGAATAGCTTTATTGCTGCAACATTAATGTAATCTGCATATAATATTGCAGTGCAGTGGTTGACGTGGAAGCAAGTCATCCTCGATCCCGAGGGACTGCCTATGATGAGTAGTTATGGCACTGAGTTCAAATCCTGCCATAGTAAGTTATAAAATTAAATTCAATAAATCCGGTAAACAGTAACCACGAAAGCGGCTCAATTGTGATCAAAACTCAACTGCTTCACTAGTATCGCCTATTCCCGTTCCTAATTCTCATGTTCTTATGTCCTTTAGGGAAAGGAACCTGCTACCTCTACTTGCTCTGGCCTTCACGTAACTCCAGTCCATACTATGTGGTTGACATCGGAGGCAGTCCCTCGAAATCGAGGAAGACTTGCTTCCACTCTAAAAGTGAGTTCTCAGGTGACTTAACAGTCCAATACGGGAATTACAGTCTCTGTCACAGGTGGGACAGACAGTGGTTGGAGGAAAGGGTGGGTGGGGAGTCTGGTTTGCCACATGCTCCTTCCGCTGCCTGCGCTTGTTTTCTGCATGCTCTCAGCGACGAGACTCGAGGTGCTCAGCGCCCTCCCGGATGCTCTTCCTGCACTTTGGGCGGTCTTTGGCCAGGGACTCCCAGGTGTCGGTGGAGGCTTTGAGGGTGTCTTTAAAACGTTTCCTCTGCCCACCTGGGGCTCGCTTGCCGTGCAGGAGTTCCGCGTAGCGCACTTGCTTTGGGAGTCTTGCGTCGGGCTTGCAGACAGTGTGGCCCGCCCAACGGAGCTGGTCGAGTGTGGTCAGAGCATCAATGCTGGGGATGTTGGCCTAAGTGAGAACACTGACGTTGGTGTGTCTGTCCTCCCAGGGGATTTGCAGGATCTTGCGGAGACATCGTTGGTGGTATTTCTCCAGCGATTTGAGGTGCCTGCTGTATATGGTCCATGTTTCTGAGCCATACAGGAGGGCGGGTATCACTACTGCCCTGTAGACCATAAGCTTGGTGCCAGATTTGAGGGCCTGATCCTCGAACACTCTCTTCCTCAGGCAGCCAAAGGCTGCACTGGCGCACTGGGGGCAGTGTTGGACCTCGTCGTCGATATCTGCCCTTGCTGATAGTAGGCTCCCGAGGTATGGAAAGTTGTCCACGTTGTCAAAGGCCACGCTTTAAAGTTGGCCTAGCAAGTCTTAGATGCTTAAAGAATATCTATTAATAGTTCAAGAAGGTGGCCTACCAGTCTCTGAGGGCTAGTCGGGATGGTCAATAAATGCAGCATTGCCAGAGTAACCCACATCCTGAGAGCAATTGGCCATGTGACCATTCCCATTGGACATTCCTTTTCAGGATTCTCATTGACCAATAGTGACCATGTGATCTTTCCCATTGTGGGAGATCATTTCCAGGAATCTCATTGGCCGCTGGTGATCATTTGACCTTTCAACCACCAATTTGTCTTCTAAGCCCTCTCATTGGCCAGTCGCAATTACATGATCCTTCTAATCTGCTATCCTTGTCTTTTTGTAGTAATCTCGTTGGCTGCTGCTAAGCATATGACCACCTTGATTGCTCAGTGGTTGGTTGACAGAGCTCTGGACAAATGCTGGTAAAGTCAAAGCACGAGGGAAAATTAGAGACAGTATAAAATACCTGTGAAAGTAGATGTCTTAAATCTCACTTCAATTTCAAGCCTTTCACACAAAAGGTGATGGAATGTGTTCGGACACCTATAAAAGATAAAGGGACACATCAGTCACATAAGTCAGGGGTTCTGGCCTCTTGTGCATCCCCGATTTTAAACGCTCCACCATTGGCGGCCGTGACTTCAGCTGCCTGGGCCCTAAACATTAGAATTCCCTGCCTAAGCCTCTCCTCCTCTGCCTCTCCTCCTTTAAGATGCTCCTTAAAACCTATGGCTTTGACCTAACTATTGGTCACCCTGTCCTAACATTCCATTGTGTTGCCCGGTGTCAAATTTAATTTGATAATCCTCCTGTGAAGTACCTTGGTATGTTTTACTGTGTTAAAAGCAAGTTGATGTTGTTCCTTCTAAATACAACCCCTCATAATCATAGAAATTTAAAGTAATGAAGGAGGCCATTCCGCCCATTGTGTCTGTGCTGGCCGACAAAGAGCTATCCAGCCTAATCCCACTTTCTAGCTCTTGGTCCATAGTTCTGTAGGTTACGACACTTCAAATGCACATCCAAGTACTTTTTAAATGCGGTGAGAGTTTTTGCCTCTACCACCCTTTTAGGAGTGAGTTCCAGACCCCCCACTATCATAGACAGTCCCTCCGAATCTAGGAAGACTTGCTTCCACTCTTAGCATGAGTTTTTAGGTGGCTGTACAGCCCAATGCGAGAACCACAGTTTCTGTCACAGGTCGGACAGATAGTTAATGAGGGAAAGGGTGGGTGGGACTGGTTTGCCGCACGTTCCTTCCACTGCCTGCGCTTGATTTCTGCATGCTCTCGACGACGATACTCGAGGAGCTCAGCGCTCTCCTGAATGCACTTCCTCCACTTAGGGTGGTCTTTGGCCAGGGACTCCCAGGTGTCAGTGGGGATGTCGCACTTTATCAGGGAGGCTTTGAAGGTGTCCTTGTAACGTTTCCTCTGCCCGCCTTTGGCTCGTTTGCCGTGGACGAGTTCCAAGTAGAGCGCTTGCTTTGGAGTCTCGTGTCTGGCATGCGGGCTATGTGGCCTGCCCAGCGGAGCTGATCAAGTGTGGTCAGTGCTTCAATGCTGGGGATGTTGGCCTGGACGAGGACGCTAATGTTTGTGCGTCTGTCCTCCCCAGGGGATTTGTAGGATCTTGCGGAGACATCGCTGGTGGTATTTCTCCAGCGACTTGAGGTGTCTACTGTACATGGTCCACATCTCTGAACCATACAGGAGGGCGGGTATTACCACAACCTTGTAGACCATGAGCTTGGTGACAGAGGGACTGATCTTCAAACACTCTTTTCCTCAGGCGGTCGAAGGCTGCACTGGCGCACTGGAGGCGGTGTTGAACCTCGTCGTCAATGCCTGCTCTTGTTGATAGGAGGCTCCCGAGATAGGGAAAGTGGTCCATGTTATCCAGGGCCACGCCATGGATCTTGATGTTTGGGGGGCAGTGCTGTGCAGCGAGGACAGGCTGGTGGAGGACCTTTGTCTTTCTAATGCTTAGCGTAAGGCCCGTACTTTCATACGTCTCAGTAAATACATTGACTATGTCCTGGAGTTCAGCCTCTGTGTGTGCACAGACGCAGGCGTCATCCGCGTACTGTAGCTCGACGGCGAAGGTTGAACTGCTTCCCACTGGTTCTGTAGTTTAGCTCCACTCCAGCGGGGAGCTTATCAACTGTGAGGTGGAGCATGGCAGCAAGGAAGATTGAGAAGAGGGTTGGGGCGATGACGCAGCCTTGCTTGACCCCGGTCCGGACATGAATTGTGTCTGGGATGGATCCATTGGTAAGGATCATGGCTTGCGTGTCATTATGGAGTAGGCGGAGTATGGTGACGTACTTTTGGGGGCATCCGAAACGGAGGAAGACGCTCCATAGACCCTCGCGGTTGACAGCGTCGAAGGCCTTTGTAAGGTCGGAGAAGGCCATGTATAAGGGCTGCCGCTGTTCCCTGCATTTTTACCTGTAGCTGTCGCGCTGCAAAGATCATGTCCGTTGTGCCCCGGAGGGGAGACGAAATCCGCACTGCGACTCCGGGAGAAGCACCTCTGGGTGATAGGAGTTTGCCTCAGCTCCCTTCTAATCCATCTACCAATTTCTTTAAATCTAAGCCCCCTGGTTATTGACCTTTCCACTAAGGGAAATAAGTCCTTCCTATCCACTCTCTCTAGGCCCCTCATCATTTTATAACAGCTCAATCAAGTTTCCTCACAGCCTCCTCTGTTCCAAAGAAAACAACCCCAGCCTATCCAATCTTTGCTCAAAGCTAACATCTCGAGACATCAGGAGAAAGAGACTACCCAGAGGGTTCAGAGCAGAGAGGAAGAAAAACATTTTTTTTGTTCTGCAGCGAAGCTGCCAAATTGGCTGGGCAACTGCACTTGAAATGTGAATTATAGTGCAAACATTTCGCGCCCATCAAAAGCAAGTGAGCAAGATGGCAGTTCAGCTTATTGTAGTCTGATCTGTTCCCTGAATAATTGTCTTAATTGGTGTTTTAGTCATGCTGTGCTGATGCATCATAACTGGGTTTAATTCAGTGTGGAAAATGTGGACTGTTGGCAATTGTCTTCAAGTAGTTTTGCTGTCAAAAGCGCTAAAACCCTGCAAGTGGTAAATGATCATACAATTTCTGGCCATATCATTATATGTGTGCATAGATATACGAGTGCGTCTGTATATATATAAACGATGTGTTTTCTAGCTGTATATGAGGTGTGTGTGCAGGAGTAATGTTTTAAAAAAAAAGGTTGCCCGGGGTACACAGTATTCCCTGATCAGCCGTGCCTCAGTGGGCAGCACCCTCGCCTCGGAGTCAGAAGGTTGTGGGTTCAAGTCCCACTCCAGAGACATGAGCTCGAAAATCTAGGCTGACACTCCAGTGCGGTGCTGTGGGAGTGCCGCACTGCCGGAGGGTGCCGTCTTTCAGATGAGATGTTAAACCGAGGCCCCGTCTGCCCTCTCAGGTGGCCGTAAAAGATCCCGTGGCACTATTTGGAAGAAGAGCAGGGGAGTTATCCCCAGTGTCCCGAGCCAATGTTTATCCCTCAATCAACATCACTAAAAAAACAAATGATCTGGTCATTATCGCGTTGCTGTTTGTGGGAGCTTGCTGTGCGCAAATTGGCTGCCGCATTTCTCACATTACAACAGTGACTACATTTCAAAAAGTACTTTGTTGGCTGTAAAGTGCTTTGGGGCCTCATGAAATGCATGAACTTGCTATAGAAATGCAAGTCTTTCTTTCTTGGAGCACGATCTGTCTAGGGTTAATATCTCCCACTGTCTTACATCAATGCTTGCTCACAGATTTTCTTCCTCACAAATATGAATCTGCTGTGATTCATGCAACATTAGGGCATCATTATGTCTCACCATGATGCAATCTCTGATGCATGTTGAGTACTTTAAGTAATTCGTGACCTTTCAAAGATATTTCGATGTGATACATTGGATTTACAAAAACATTAACAATGTTAAGAAAACTTCACTTTCCACAATGCAAAATTTTTTTTTTAACAAATTACATAATTAAGACGCAAAGAAAGAACTTGCATGTTTGCAGCGCTTTGAGAAGTATCACAAAAACCTACACATGCATAATGAACTACTTAGAATCGCAGTCACTGTTTACAGCAGCCAATTTGTAGACAGTGAGGTCCCTCAGACAGCAATGAGGAGGATTACCAATTTATCTGCTTTTAGGTGAGAAATGAATATTGGTCAGGACACTAAGAGGTGGTCCCTGTTCTCTATTGAAAAGGTTTATGGACGTTAAAAGGATAACACAAGATACCTTCTAAATGGTGGCAAGCTAAAAACAGTGGTGATCCAAAGAGACTTGGGGGCTCAGGAATACAAATCATTAAAATGTCCTGAACAGGTGCAGAAAATAATCAAAAAGGTCAATGCAATGCTGGCCTTTATAGCTAGAATACAAGGGGGTAGAAGTTATGCTGCAGCTGTACAAAGCCCTGGTTACACCACACCTGGAGCACTGTGAGCAGTTCTGGGCACCACATCTTGGGAAGGTTATATTGGCCTTGGAGGGAGTGCAGTGGAGGTTTACCAGAATGATACCCGGACTCCAAGGGTTAAATTATGAGGAGAGATTACACAAACTGGGGTTGTATTCCCTAGAATTTAGAAAGTTGAGGGGCAATCTGATCGAAGTTTTCAGGATATTAAGGGGAACAGATAGGGTAGATAGAGAGAAACTATTTACGCTGGTTGGGGAGTCTCGGACTCGGGGGCATAGTCTAAAAATTAGAGCCAGACCTTTCAGGAGTGAAATTAGGAAACACTTCTACACACAAAGGGTGATAGATGTTTGGAACTCTCTTCTGAAAACTGCAATTGATGCTAGATCAATTGTTAATTTTAAACCTGAGATTGATAGATTTTTGTTAACCCAAGGTATTAGGGGATATGGGCCAAAGGCGGGTTTATGGAGTTAGGTCACAGATCAACCATGACGGAATAGCTTCGAGGGGCTGAATGGTCTTCTCCTGTTCCTACATTCCTATGCTATGGGCTCTTTAACATCCACTTGAATCACACCATTTAACATCTCACCCACAAGGGTGACTGTTTATGGGGCCTTGCCAAGGCATGATACAATGAAGAGCTTGTTACATGATATGCAATCCTTCCCTCACTTGTATTCTCTAAAGTCTTTCTCCTTCTTGGCTTTTGATGTTTTAACAACACGACCACAGTCACTATTCCTGCAGACCTTCAGTTCTTTTAAGCTCCAAATACTTCATTCTTTATTTCACATCCATCAATATCCTCGCCCCTCCCTATCTCTGTAACCTTCATCAGCCCCACAACCCTCCGAGATCTCTGCACTCCTCCAATTCTGGCCTCTTGCATATCCCCAAACTTCATCGCTCCACAATTGGCGGCCGTGCCTTCAGTAGCCTGCGCCCCAAGCTCTGGATTTCCCCCCCACCCCAAGCCCTGATTACCAATCTACCTGCCCCACCCCTCCCAATTGCCGGTCACTGTCCCCAAGGGGCCCTGCTGTTAATCTTCCCTCCCGGCTGCCGGCCGTGGCTGTCAAATTGGCCTGGAAAGGTAACAGAAAAATGACAATGAGGTCCGGCCGTTAATTTCGCAGGACCCCCGCTTCTCCGGCCTTGCCGGGAACTTCGGCCAATCTCAGCCAACGCTGCACCCTCCCCAGGGCCAAAGTGCCTGTTCTCTTTCCAATTGGCCACAGGAAGGCAGAGCGCGCTGGAGAAGGGACCAATGGCGGGAGTGTGGAGGCGGGGCGGTTGGAGGTGGGAGGTCATGTGATGACACCTCCAGCAATACTCCAAGAAGGAGAGTGACTGAAGAGACTACAGGCGAGGGAAGGATTGCCCATCAGGTAATAAGCTTTTCATTGCGTCTTACCCTGGAGAACCAGAGTTAGAAATTCTATCACAGTCCACACGCCCAAAGATACACGCACAGATATACGCAACACATGCAGACAGATACCTATACATATTCATTCAAAAATACACGGGTATGTACACAGAAATGTAGATGATGATATCCACATGATGCAGGTACCAAGGCAGACAAAGATTTCCCAGTGATTCTGTATTATCGCCACTCCCCTTTTCCCATAAGAATCATGCAACCTATTTAGGGTACCCGCAGTGCGAACACCTCGAGTCTCTTCTTCGGGAGCACGCGGAAGCCAAGCGGAAGGAGCGCACGACAACCCAAGCACCCCACCCACCCGTCCCTTCAACCACCGTCTGCCCCACCTGTGACAGAGAATGTAGGTCACCGGAGAACTTATATTAGTGTGGAAGCAAGTCATCCTCAATGCCGGGGGAATGCCGAAGAAGAAGACCCACAGCGTGGCTAAGTACGCGAATTTGCACCGGTTCACACGCATGTACAAACATATAAAGATTGATGCTATTTTATCTGTCTATTCATGCTGGAATGTTATTCAGTAGATTGCTGGAATCGCTCGCAGTGAGTTCAAATGTCCAACATCACCACAGCTTCAGGCATTCAAACACAAATTCATTCAATTCCATTCCCCATAGGCCAATATTTCTGCACTTATAGTCAGCAAAATTGCACTAACCATCATATCAATTGGCTCCTGCTGCTTAATACCACTTCAACCACTGACACTCACATCAATCAACTCCTCAAAATCGGACTGTTCTCGATCATCGAATCGTGCAGCACTGAAGGAGGCCATTTGGCCCATCGTGCCTGTGCTGCCTCTTTGAAAAAGCTCTGCCATTAGCCTCGCTCGTTCTCCGTAGCCCTGCAATTTTTTACCCTTCACGTGTTTGCCCATTTCCCTTTAGAAAGTTATTATTGAATCTGCTTCCACCACCCTTTTCAGGCAGTGAATTCCAGATCACAACAACTCGCTGCGTAAAAAAAAGATTCTCCTCATCTCCCCTTCTGGCTCTTTTTTGCCATTTTCTGTAAAACTGTAATTTATTTTCCTCACCTTCCCTTGCCTCGTCTGATCATGAAGATTAAAGCCCATGGGATACAGGGCAAAGTGGCAAGTTGGATCCAAAATTGGCTTGGAGGTAGGAAGCAAAGGGTAATGATTGATGGATGTTTTTGTGACTGGAAGGATGTTTCCAATGGGATTCCGCAGGGCTCAGTACTGGGACCCTTGCTTTTTGTGATACGTATCAACGATTTAGATTTGAATACAGGGAGTATGATTAAGAAGTTTGCAGACGACACTAAAATTGGCTGTGTGGTTGATAATGAAGAGGAAAGTCATGGGCTGCAGGAGGATATCAATCTACTGGTCAGGTGGGCAGAGCAGTGGCAAATGGAATTTAATTCAGAGAAGTGTGAGGTGATGCACTTTGAGAGAGTTAATAAGGAAAGGGTACACACATTAAGCAGTAGGCCACTTAATAGTATAGATGAACAAAGGGACCTTGGAGTGCTTGTCCACAGATCCCTGAAAATAGCAGGCCAGGTGGATAAGGTGGTTAAGAAGGCATACGGAATGCTTGCCTTTATTGGCCAAGGTATAGAATATAAGAGCAGGGAGGTTATGCTTAAATTGTATAATACTTTGTTAGGCCACAGCTGGAATTGTAGTTCTGGTCACCGTGTTATAGGAAGGATGTGATTGCACTGGAGAGGGTGCAGAGGAGATTTACGAGGATGCTGCCTGGAAAGGAAAATCTTAGTTATGAGGACAGATTAGATAGGCTGAGTTTGTTCTCATTGGAATAGATGAGGTTGAGAGGAGACCTCATTGAGGTGTACAAAATATTGAGGGGCCTGGACATGGTGGAGAGTAAGAGTCTATTTCCATTGGTGGAGGGGTCAATTACGAGGGGGCATAGTTTTAAGGTGGTTGGTGGAACATTTAGAGAGGATTTAAGGTGGGGGGGGCTTCTTTACGCAAAGGGTTGTGGGGATCTGGAACTCGCTGCCTGGAAGAGTGGTAGATGCAGAAACCCTCACCACTTTTAAGAGATGATTGGATGGGCACTTGAAGTGCAGTAACCTGCTGGGTTATGGACCTAGAGCTGGTAATTGGGATTAGACTGGATGACCTTTTGTTGGACAGTGCAGATATAATGGTAAGTACTGCAGGGAATAGAATACGGCCAGGGTGATCTCCTGGACTCGTGTCGATCGCCTGGATGGGTCCGAGAGGAATTTTTCCAGATTTGTTCTCCCTAAATTGGCCTGGGTTTTTATTTGGTTTTTGCCTCTCCCAGGAGATCACATGGCTCCGGTTGGGGTGGAATGTAGAATGTTTTAGTATAAGGGGTATTGCAGTTGTGTGAGGCGGACTGGTTGGGCTGGGTGCTCTTTGCCTTTCCGTCATTGTACATAGGTTTATATGTAACCTTTAGGGCTGCTGACTAAGGGCCGTGTAGCTCTTTGTCGGCCGGCGCAGACAGGATGGGCCGAAATGGCCTCCTTCTGCGCTGTAAATTTCTATGTTTCGATGTTTCCTGAAGGCACTGAGATAGAAACATAGAAACATAGAAATCTATCGTGTCTGCACCAGCCGACAAAGAGCCACACGGCCCTTGGTCAGCAACTCTGAAGGTTACACATGAACCCATGAACAATGAACAATGGCAGACAGGTAAATAGCATCTGGCCCACCCAGTCCACCCCACCCACCTGCGACACCCCATGTATCGCAACAGTTTACACTCTACCCCACCTGGAGCCATGCAATCTCCTGGGAGAGGCAAAAAAAATATTAAAAATCTGGTAAAATCCCTAACCGACCCATCCAGGCGATTGAAACTAGTCCAGGAGATCACTCTGGCCTTATTCGATTCCCTCAAGTACTTACCATCGTATCTGCGCTGGCCAACAAGAGGTTATCCAGTCTAATCCCATTTACCAGCTTTAGATCTGTAACCCTGCAGGTTATGGTACTTCAAGTATCTATCCAAGAACCTTTTAAATGTGATGAGGGTTTCTGCCTCTACCAACCTTCCAGGCAGTGAGTTCCAACCCCCACAACACTCTGCGTGAAGAAGCTATTGTGTTCCAAACACAGATGAGGCTGCACAAAGGGAGGTTAAAGTAACAGTGACCTCAGTCTTTATTAAGACACTCCAGAGTGAGGAACAGGCCTTAGGGGCCGGCTTATATACAGTGCTCCCAAGGGGTGCTGAGATCCCTTGGGACTTCAGGGGATGCGTTCCCTGGTGGCGGAATATGGGAGTGCATGCTTTACAGATACACAACATCACTCCCCCCCACAAAGTCAAAGTGAAAACTATTTACAAGGTGAGGCGGTCGGGAGTCTTTCTTTCCCTGGTGGACTGCCTCGGTACAAATGACTGTTCTGGTGTGTTGGCTGTGCCCTCGCTGGGCTGGCGTGTTGTTGGCCCTGCAGGGCTGCTGGGTGAGCCTGGCCTTGCTGGGCTGTTGGGCGTGATGGGTTCAATTTCCTGGTCTGGGGTGGTGTCATTGATCCTTTGGGTGTGTGTTGTGGGCTCGAAAAAGGTGGTGTCTGCTGTGGGTTGTTCAGGGCAGTCTATGAACCGCAGGCTCGTTTGGTCCAGGTGCTTTCTGCAAATTTGTCCATTTTCTAGTTTGACAACAAACACCCTACTCCCTTCTTTAGCTATCACCGTGCCCGCGATCAATTTGGGACCATGTCCATAGTTTAGCACATACACAGGGTCATTCAGATCAATTTCCCGTGACACAGTGGCGCGACATTTTGTTGCTGCTGCCTGCTCTCTACCTGATCATGCAGGTTGGGGTGAACCAGCGAGAGTCTGGTTTTAAGTGTCCTTTTCATGAGTAGCTCAGCCTGGAGCACCCCTGTGAGCGAGTAGGGTCTCATGCGGTAGCTGAGCAGTACTCAGGACAAGCGGGTTTGGAGTGAGCCTTCTGTGACTCGTTTAAGGCTCTGTTTGATTGTTTGTACTGCCCGCTCTGCCTGCCCATTGGAGGCTGGTTTAATCAGGGCCGAGGTGACATGTTTGATCCCATTGCGGGTCATGAATTCTTTAAATTCGACACTGGTGAAACATGGCCCGTTGTCACTGACCAGTATGTCAGGCAGGCCGTGGGTGGCAAACATGGCCCTCAGGCTTTCAATGGTGGTGGTGGCGGTGCTTCCCGACATTATTTCACATTCAATCCATTTTGAAAAAGCATCCACCACCACCAGGAACATTTTGCCAAGAAACGGGCCTGCATAGTCAACATGGATCCTCAACCATGGTCTGCAGGGCCAGGACCACAAACTTAGTGGTGCTTCTCTGGGCGCGTTGCTCAATTGAGCACATGCTGCATTGCCGTACACAGGATTCTAAGTCAGAGTCGATACCGGGCCACCACACGTGGGATCTGGCTATCGCTTTCATCATTACTATACCCGGGTGTGTGTTGTGGAGATCCGAGATAAACGTCTCCCTGCCCTTTTTGGTAGCACTACGCGGTTACCCCACAACAGGCAGTCTGCCTGAATGGACAGCTCGTCCTTTCGCCACTGGAACAGCTTGATTAGCTCTTGCATTTCAATGGGGATGCTGGCCCAGCTCCCATGTAGTGCACAGCTTTTTACGAGGGACAGCAGAGGATCTTGGCTGGTCCAAGTCCTAATCTGGCGGGCCGTGACAGGTGATTTATCATTTTCAAACGCTTCCATGACCATCAACAAGTCTGCGGGCTGCGCCACCATTAACACGTTTGCAGGCTGCGCCATTTCCACTCCCGTGGTGGGCAATGGTAACCGACTGAGAGCATCCGCAGAGTTCTCGGTGCCTGGCCTGTGGCGGATGGTATAGTTATACGCTGATAGCGTGAGTGCCCACCTTTGTATGTGGGCTGAGGCATTACTATTTATCCCCTTGTTTTCAGCGAACAGGGATATGAGGGGCTTGTGATCGGTTTCCAGCTCAAATTTGAGGCCAAATAGGTATCGATGCATTTTATTTACCCTGAACACACACGCTAATGCCTCTTTCTCAATCATGCTGTCGGCCCTCTCGGCCTTAGACAAGCTCCTGGAGGCATAGGCGACAGGTTGCAACTTCCCCGCAATGTTAGCTTGTTGTAATACACACCCGACTCCGTATGACGATGCATCACATGCTAGCACAAGTCTTTTACATGGGTTATACAATACAAGCAGCTTGTTGGAGCATAAAATGTTTCTGGCTTTCTCAAAAGCAATTACTTGTTTTTTTCCCCCATACCCAGTTCTCACCTTTAGCAATAACATGTATGGGGCTCTAAGAGGAAGTTACCAAAATAGTTGAGGAGTCCCAGGAACGACCTCAGCTCCGTGACGTTCTGTGGCCTGGGCGCGCTCCTGATAGCCTCTGTCTTAGCATCTGTGAGCCGAATGCCAACGGCGTGATCTTTCGCCCCAAAAACTCCACTTCTGTTGCCATGAAGACGCATTTCGACCTCTTCAGCCACAGCCCTACGCGATCCAGTCGCTGGAGAACCTCCTCCAGGTTTTGTAGGTGCTTGACGGTGTCCCGACCCCTGACCAATATGTCGTCCTGAAAAACCACCATGAGTGTTACCGACTTGAGTAGGCTCTCCATGTTTCTCTGGAAGATCGCTGTAGCCGACCGAATTCCAAACGGGCATCTGTTGTAGATAAACAGTCCCTTGTGCGTGTTGATGCAGGTGAGGCCCTTCGAAAACTCCTCCAGCTTCTGCGTCATGTAGGCCGAAGTCAGGATGAACTTGGTGAACATCTTGCCTCCTGCCAGCGTCGCAAATAGGTCGTCTGCCTTAGGTAGTGGGTATTGGTCCTGTAGCGAGAAACAATTAATATTTACTTTATAATCACCGCAAATCCTGACCATGCCATCACTTTTGAGTACTAGAACAATCGGGCAGGCCCACTCGCTGAATTCCACTGGGGAGATGATGCCCTCAGGTTGCAGCCTGTCCAGCTCGATTTCCACTCTCTCCCTCATCATGTGAGGTACTGCTCGCACCTTGTGGTGAATGGGTCGTGCTTCTGGGACCAAGTGGATCCGCACCTTCGCCCCGGAAAAGTTTCCAATGCCTGGCTCAAAAAGGGAAGGAAATATGTTAAGAACCTGGGTACATGAGGCCTCATCGACATGTGATAGCGCTCGGATGTCATCCCAGTTCCAGCGGATTTTGCCCAGCCAGCTCCTTCCAAGCAGTGTGGGGCCATCGCCCGGGACAATCCAGAGTGGCAGTTCATGCACCGTGCTCTCGTAGGTGACCTTGACCATGGCACTGCCCAGGACAGTGATGAGCTCTTTGGTGTACGTTCTCAGTTTCGTGTGGATGGGGCTCAGGGCTGGTCTGAGTGTCTTGTTGCACCAGTCTCTCAAGCATCTTTTTACTGATGATGGATTGTCTAGCACCAGTGTCCAGTTCCATGGCTACGGGTAAGCCATTCAATTTTACATTTAGCATTATAGGTGGACATTTCGTCAAAAATGTATGCACCTCGTGTACTTCAGCGTCTGCCTCCTCTCTCTGAGGCTCGAAATTGCTTTGATCCACCATGGACCGATCTTCCTCTGCCACATGGTGGTTTTGCAGAGCTTGCAGCTCATCTGCAAGCTTGTTGGAGGTGCCCCATTGTTCCACAGCTCTTGCAAACATACCCTTTGAAGCGGCATGAATAGGATGAATGGAAGCCTCCACTACGCCAACAAGGTGTGAATTGCCTTGCATTCATCCTTTGTTGCAGACTCTGAGTCATCTGGGTCACCTGAGGCCTGCTAGCAGTTGCAGACTCGTGGTTTCTGCCCTGTACATTTCTGCTCGCAATCACAGTTCCAGTTATTTTATGAACATTGCTAGCACTTGTGTGCTGAGAGATTTGTTTGGTGTTATCACTGGTGGACATAAACGCCTGTGCTATCGCAATGGTCTTACTAAGGGTCAGTGTCTCTACAGTCAAAAGTTTTTGTAGGATGGTCTCATGGCCAATGCCCAGTACAAAAAAGTCTCTGAGCATTTGCTCCAGGTAGTCATCAAACTCACATTGTCCTGCAAGTCGCCTTAGCTCGGCGACGTAGCTCGCCACTTCCTGACCTTCAGATCGCTGGTACGTATGGAACCAATACCTAGCCATCAGCACGCTCTCCCTCGGTTTAAGATGCTCCCGAACCAGTGTACACAGCTCCTCATATGACTTATCTGTGGGTTTCACCGAAGCCAGAAGATTCTTCACGAGGCTGTAGGTCGGTACCCTGCAGACCATGAGGAGGACCGCTCTCCTTTTTGCAGCGCTTCCTTCTCCGTCCAGCTCATTGGCTACAAAGTACTGGTCTAGCCGTTCGACATAGGCTTCCCAGTCCTCACCCTCCAAGAATTTCTCCAGGATGCCCACAGTTTGCTGCATCTTTGCGTTGGATTCGTATGCTCGTCGCCAGTTATTGTGTTCCTAACACAGATGAGACTGCACACAGGCAGGTTAAAGTAACAGTGACCTCAGACTATATTAAGACACTCCAGAGCGAGGAACAGGCCTTAGGGGCCGGCTTATATCCCAGCGTCCCTTGGGACTTCAGGGGATGCGCTCCCTGGTGGCGGAATATGGGAGTGCATGCTTTACAGATACACAACAGAAGTGTCCCCTCATATGCCCTCTAAACCTTCCACCACCACCTTAAACCTATGCCCCCTCATAATTGATCCCTTCACCAAGGGAAATTGGCCCTTGCTATCCACTGTATCTAGGCCCCTCAAAATGGGAGAAAATTAACTCAAACACAATCACTAAGGAGGTGATACTCAGTAAGATAATGGGACTAAAGGCAGATAAATCCCCTGGATGTGATGGCTTATATCCGAAGGTCTTAAGAGAAGTAATGGCAGGGATTGTGGATGCATTGGTTGTACTTTATCAAAATTCCCTGGATTCTGGGGAGGTCCCAGCAGATTGGAAAACTGCAACTGTAACTCCCCTATTTAAAAAATGAGGAAGACAAAAAGCAGTAAACTACAGACCAGTTAGCCTAACATCTATGATTGGGAAAATGTTGGAGTCCATTATTAAAGAAGCAGTAGCAGGACATTTGGAAAAGCAAAATTCAGTCAGGCAGAGTCAGCATGGATTTATGAAGGGGAAGTCATGTTTGACAAATTTTTTGGAATTCTTTGAGGATGTAACGAAGAGGGTGGATAAAGGGGAACCAGTGGATGTGGTGTATTTGGACTTCCAAAATGCATTTGACAAAGTGCCACATAAAAGGTTACTGCACAAGATAAAAGTTCATGAGGTTGGGGGTAATATGGATAGAGGATTGGCTAACGAACAGAAAACAGAGAGTCGGGATAAATGGTTCATTTTCGGGTTGGCAATCAGTAACCAGTGGGGTGTCGCAGGGATCAGTGCTGGGACCCCAACTATTTACAATCTATATTGATGACTTGGAAGAAGGGACCGAGTGTAACGTCGCCAAGTTTGCTGATGATACAAAGATGGGAGGAAAAGCAATTTATGAGGAGGACACAAAATATCTGCAAAAGGACATCGACAGGCTAAGTGAGTGGGCAAAAATTTGGCAGATGGAGAATAATGTGAGGTCATGAACTTTGGCAGAAAAAAATCAAAGAGCAAGTTATTATTTAAATGGAGAAAGATTGCAAAGTGCTGCAGTACAGCGGGACCTGGGGGTACTTGTGCATGAAACACAAAAGGTTAGTATGCAGGTACAGCAAGTGATCAGGAAGGCCAATGGAATTTTGGCCTTTATTGCAAAGGGGATGGAGTATAAAAGCAGGGAAGTCTGCCACAGTTGTACAGGGTATTGGTGAGGCCACACCTGGAATACTGCAGTTTTGGTTTCCATATTTTCGAAAGGATATTCTTGCTTTGGAGGCAGTTCAGAGAAAGTTCACAAGGTTGATTCCGGAGATGAGGGGGTTGACTTATGAGGAAAGATTGAGTAGGTTGGGCCTCTACTCATTGGAATTCAGAAGAATGAGAGGAGATCTTATCGAAATGTATAAGATTATGGGGGGGCTTGACAAGGTGGATGCAGAGAGGATGTTTCCACTGATAGGGGAGACTAGAACTAGAGGGCATAATCTTAGAATAAGGGGCCGCCCATTTATAACTGAGATGAAGAGAAATTTCTTCTCTGAGGGTTGTAAATCTGTGGAATTCACTGCCCCAGAGAGCTGTGGAAGCTGAGACATTGAATAAATTTAAGACAGAAATAGACAGTTTTTTCAACGATAAGGGGATAAGAGGGTATGGAGAGCAGGCGGGGAAATGGACCTGAGTCCATGATTGGATCAGCCATGATCATATTAAATAGCGGAGTAGGCTCGAGGAGCCATATGGCCTACTCCTGCTCCTTTTTCTTATGTTCTTATGTTATACACCTCAATGAGGTCTCCTCTCAGTCTCCTCTGTTTTTATGAGAACAAACCCAGCCTATTCAATCTGTCCACGTAGCTAAGATTCTCCATTCTAGCCAACATCCTCATAAATCTCCTCTGCACCCTCTCCAGTGCAATCACGTCCTTCCTATATTACGGTGACCAGAACTGCATGCAGTACTCCAGCTGTGGCCTAACCAGTGTATTATACAATTGAAGCATAACCTCTCTGCTCTTGTATTCTATGCCTCGGCCAATAAAGGCAAGCATTCTGTATGCCTTCTTAACCACCTTATCCACCTGGCCTGCTACTTTTAGGGATCTCTGGACTAGCACTCCAAGATCCCTTTGTTCATCTACACTTTTAAGTAGCCTACCGCTTAATATGTATACCCTTTCCTTAGTAGCCCTCGCCAAGTGCATTACTTCACACTTCTCTGAATAAAATTCCATTTGCCACTGTTCTGCCCACATGACCAATAGATTGATATTCTCTTGCATTCCATGACTTTCCTCTTCATTATCAACCACACAGCCAATTTTAGTGTCATCTGCAAACTTCTTAATCATACCCCCATATTCAAATCTAGATCATTGATGTATTCCACAAAAAGCAAAGAGCCCTGCGTAACCCCATTGTAAACAACCTTCCAGTCACAAAAACATCCATCAATCATTACCTTTTGCTTCCTACCTCTAGGCCAATTTTGGATCGAACATGACACTTTGTCTTGGATCCCATGGGCTTTTACCTTCGTGACCAGTCTACCATGTGGAACCTTATCAAAAGCTTTGCTGAAGTCCATATACACTACATCATGCGCGTTACCCTCATCGACCCTCCTGGTTACCTCTTCAAAAAATTCAATCAGTTTAGTCAAATACAATCTTCCCTTAACAAATCCGTGCTGACTGTCCCTGATTAATCCTTGCCTTTCTAAATGTAGGTTTATCCTGTCCTTCAAGATTTTTTCCAATAATTTTCCCACCACTGAGGTTAGACAGACAGCCCTGTAATTACTTGGCCTATCCCTTTCTCCCTTCTTAAACAAGGGTACCACATTAGGAGTCCTCCAGTCCTCCGGCACCATGCCTGAATCCAAGGAGGACTGGAAAATGATGGTCAAGGCCTCTGCTATTTCCTCTTTTGCTTCACTCAATAAGCTTGAGATGCATTTCATCCGGGCCTGGGGACTTATTCACTTTCAAAGCTGTTAAACCCCTTTAATACCTCCTCTCTCACTTTGTTTATTTCTTCCAGAATTTCACACGCCTCCTCGATAGCAGCATTTGCATTGCCCCTTTCCTTTGTGAAAATAGATGCAAAGTATTTATTAAGAACCATACCCACATCTTCCGCCTCCACACACTGATTACCCTCATGGTCTCCAGTAGGCTCTACCCTTTCTTTAGTTATCCTCTTGCACTTAATATATTTATAAAACATCTTTGGATTTTCCTTGATTTTACTTGCCAAGAATTTTTCATGCTCTCTCTTAGCATTCCTAATATCCTTTTTAATTTCACCTCTGAACTTTCTATATTCCTCCAGAGATTATACTATTTTTGGCCGTCGGTATATGACATAAGCTTCTTTTTCTTTCTTTATCCTCCCCTGTAAGTCCCTAGACATCCAGGGGGCTCTAGAATTTTTGTTACCACCCTTTTTCTTTAAGGGCACATGTTTGGCCTGAGCCCTCCGGATCTCCTCCTTGAATGCCTCCCACTGTTCCGACACTGATTTACCTTCAAGTAGCTGTTTCCAGTCCACTGTGGTCAAATCACTTCTCAACTTAAGCAAAGTTAGCTTTTCCCCAATTTAGAACTTTTATTCCTGGTCTATCCTTGTCCTTATCCATAACTACCTTGAATCTGACTGAATTATGGTCATTAGCACCCAAGTGCTCTCCCACACAAGGTTCAACACCGTCTCCAGTGTGCCAGCACAGCCTTCGGCCGCCTGAGGAAGAGAGTGTTTGAAGATCAGGCCCTCAAATCTGGCACTAAGCTCATGGTCTACAGGGCTGTAGTGATACCCACACACCTGTATGGCTCAGAGACGTGGACCATATACATTAGACACCTCAAATTGCTGTAGAAATACCACCAATGATGTCTCCGCAAGATCCTGCAAATTCCCTGGGAGGACAGATGCATCAACATTAGAGTCCTCGATCAGGCCAACAACCCCAGCATCAAAGCACTGACCACACTCGACCAGCTCCGTTGGGCGGGCCACATTGTCCGCATGCCAGACACAAGACTCCCAAAGCAAGCGCTCTACTCGGAACTCCTACACGGCCATCAAACTCCAGGTGGGCAGAGGAAACGTTTCAAGGACACCCTCAAAGCCTCCTTGATAAAAATGGAATATCCCCACCGACACCTGGGAGTCCCTGGCCAAAGACCGCCCTAAGTGGAGAAAGAGCATCTGGTAGGGCGCTGAGCACCTCGAGTCACGTCGCCGAGAGCATGTAGAAAGCAAGCACAAGCAGTGGAAGAAGCGTGCGGCAAACCGTTTCCTTCAACGTCTGACTGTCCCACCTGTGACAGAGACTGTAATTCCCGTATTGGAATATTCAGTCACCTAAGAACTCACTTTTAGAATGGAAGCATTTCGATTTCGAGGGATTGCCTATGATGATGATGCTCTCCGGGATCCAAAGGTGACAGTAGTAACTCCCCCATGTGGCCATTGTTCGGTAATAGGCCTTAGACGGTGATTGTTGGCAGTCTAGTCAATCAATGATAAAGGATTGTGCAGGGTACATTGGATAGCAATCAAGAGCAGGAACCCCGGTCGATTTGACCCTCTCTAGCACAGGGTTGCTCAGTTCACCCCGAACTCTTCAAGGGTATCGCAGTTGTGTGAGGCAGACTGGTTGGGCTGGGTGCTCTTTACCTTTCCGTCATTGTTCAAAGGTTTATATGTAACCTTTTAGGGCTGCTGACCAAGGGCCGTGCTGCTCTTTGTCGGCCGGCGCGGACACAATGGGCCGAAATGGCCTCCTTCTGCGCTATAAATTTCTATGTTTCTATGTTTCTAAATTCATTCAGCTGAGATCCAATTCTTGGGATGAGAGGGTTGTCCTATGAGGAGAGAGTGAGTAGATTGGGCCTATACTCTCTGGAGTTTAGAAGAATGAGAAGTGATCTTATTGAAACATACAAGATTCTGAGGGGGATTGACAGGGTAGATGCTGAGAGGTTGTTTCCCATAGCTGGAGAGTCTAGAATCTGGGGTATAGTCCCAGGATAAGAGGTTGGCCATTTAAGACTGAGATGCAGAAGAATTTCCACACTCAGAGGGTGGTGAGTTTTTGGAATTCTCTGCCCCAGAGAGCTGTGGATGCTCAGTCATTGACTATATTCAAGGTTGAGAGAGATAGATTTTTGGATTCTAGGGGAATTAAGGGATATGGGGATAGGGTGGGAAAGTGGAGTTGAGGTCGAAGATCAGCCATGATCTTATTAAATGGTGGAGCAAGCTCAAGAGGCCATATGGTCTACCCCTGCTCCTAAATCTTATATTCATATGTTCAATTACACAATGCAAACTTAGGCCCTTCTGGACTGTGGGACTCAAATGAACCACAACTTCATCCCACACTAACTCCCCAAAGCATTAATTTCTAAATCTTTGTCCTCATTTAAAAATCCAACAACTTGCAACCTTAATGTGGAAAAGCATCCCAAAGCACTTCCCAGAACCATAATCGAGGCAAAATTTGACGCCGAGCTAAAGAAGGTGAGATGAGAAGGAGTAACTAAAAGCTTGGTCAAAGAGGTTGGTTTTAAGGAAAGCCTTTGAGAGGGAGAGCTGGAGAAGCAGAGAGCTTTAGGGAGGGAATTCCTGAGCTCAGGTCCTGGACCACTGAAGGTCCGGCTGACAGTGGTGGAGGAAGGGAGCAGGGGATGCACGAGAGGCCAGAATTAGAGCATGATTGTAGCATTGTAGGGCTGGGGGAAAGGGAGGGGTGAGGCCATGGAGGGATTTGAACACAAAAAAGGGAAACTTAAATTGGAGATGTTGGTGATCGGGATCCAATGTAGGTCAGTAAGTACAAGAGTGATGGGTGAACGGGACTTGGTGCGAGTTAGGATACGGGCAGCAGAATTTTGGATGAGTGGTTTGTTAATCGCACCCCACCCACCCCTCCCCTGGCCACACCTGCTGCCCACACCCCGCCCCCCCCCCCAATCTTTGAGACATTTTAAATGCATTCCTCACGTTGGTTACTCTTTGGGTGAAGTATACCCTCTTGACATCAGGCACACACAGAGGCCATCGTGGCTCCGTGGGTAGCACAGTCGCCTCTGAGTCAGAAGGTTGTGGGTTCAAATCCCAGTCCAGAGACTTAAGCACATAAATCTCGGCTGACACCCCAATGCTGCACTGTCGGAGGTGTCAGCTTTTGGGTGAGACGTTGAACCGAGGCCCCGTCTGCCCTCTCAGGTGCTATTCAAGAGGAGCAGTGGAATACTCCTCAATGTCCTGGGTAATATCTATTCCTCACCAACTACACTAAAACTAAAAAAGCTGGTCATTTATATCATGGCTGTTTATGGGAGCTTGCTGTACGCAACTTGGCCGCCGTGTTTCCTACATTACAACTGTGACCACACCTCAAAAAGCCTTAATTGGCTGTAACTAATTTGGGATGACCTGAGGTCGTGAAAGCCGGCATTCATTTATTTATTTATTTATTTATTTATTCTCCTTTCCTTCCTTCCATCCTGTTTTCCAACCTCTTTCCTTGCTTTTTTTCTTATTTTCTTTCTCCCTTTTCTCCTTCCTTTCTTTCTCTCTTTCTTTTTTTTCTCTCTTTCTCTCTTTCTTTTTTTCTCTCTTTCTCTCTTCAATCCGTTCCCTCCAGCAGACCTATCCATGACTTCATTGCCTGACAGAAGGATGAACTAATCCTCTGGTTGACAGGTGGAGGTGTCTGCCCGCCTTGTCTCTGCCAATACCTGTTTGATGAATCTTCAAAGATTCTTCTTGCTATAACTCTTTGTTCTCTGTCTCATTTTGAAGTTCAGCCCTTTGGTTGCGATGTTTTTCTCTGTTGCCTTCCTGAGCAGTCTGTATATTGGGTTCAACAGCAAACAAAGGTGCCTCAACATGCTTCTTACATGATTTGCAGATGATACAAAAATTGGCTGTGTGGTTGATAATGAAGAAGAAAGCTGTTGACTGCAGGAAGATATCAATCAACTGGTCAGGTGGACAGAACAGTGGCAAATGGAATTTAATCCAGAGAAGTGTGAGGTAATGCATTTGGGGAGGGCTAACAAGGAAACGATTCATGAAGGGGAAATCAGATTCATGAAGGGGAAATCATGTTTAACTAATTTACTAGAATTCTTTGAGGATATAACGAGCATGGTGGATAGAGGTGTACCGATGGATGTGGTGTATTTAGATTTCCAAAAGGCATTCGATAAGGTGCCACACAAAAGGTTACTGCAGAAGATAGAGGTACGCGGAGTCAGAGGAAATGTATTAGCATGGATAGAGAATTGGCTGGCGAACAGAAAGCAGAGAGTCGGGATAAATGGGTCCTTTTCGGGTTGGGAATCGGTGGTTAGTGGTGTGCCACAGGGATCGGTGCTGGGACCACAAATGTTTACAATATACATAGATGACCTGGAAGAGGGGACAGAGTGTAGTGTAACAAAATTTGCATATGACACTAAGATTAGTGGGAAAGCAGGTTGTGTAGAGGACACAGAGAGGCTGCAAAGAGATTTGGATAGGTTAAGCGAATGGGCGAAGGTTTGGCAGATGGAACACAATGTCGGAAAGTGTGAGGTCATCTACCTTGGGAAAAAAAACAGTAAAAGGGAATATTATTTGAATGGGGAGAAATTACAACATGCTGCAGTGCAGAGGGACCTGGGGGTCCTTGTGCATGAAACTCTTTTAGAGTCCTTGTGCATGAATCCCAAAAAGTTAGTTTGCAGGTGCAGCAGGTAATCAGGAAGGCGAATGAAATGTTGGCCTTCATTGCGACAGGGATGGAGTACAAAAGCAGGGAGGTCCTGCTGCAACTGTATAGGGTATTGATGAGGCCGCACCTGGAGTACTGCATGCAGTTTTGGTCACCTTACTTAAAGAAGGATATACTGGCTTTGGAGGGGGTACAGAGACGATTCACTAGGCTGATTCCGGAGATGAGGGGGTTACCTTATGATGATAGATTGAGTAGACTGGGTCTTTACTCGTTGGAGTTCAGAAGGATGAGGCGTGATCTTATAGAAACATTTAAAATCATGAAAGGGATAGACAAGATAGAGGCAGAGAGGTTGTTTCCACTGGTCGGGGAGACTAGAACTAGGGGGCACAGCCTCAAAATACGGGGGAGCCAATTTAAAACCGAGTTGAGAAGCAATTTCTTCTCCCAGATGGTTGTGAATCTGTGGAATTCTCTGCCCAAGGAAGCAGTTGAGGCTAGCTCATTGAATGTATTCAAGTCACAGATAGATAGATTTTTAACCAATGAGGGAATTAAGGGTTACGGGGAGAGGGCGGATAAGTGGAGCTGAGTCCACGGCCAGATTAGCCATGATCTTATTGAATGGCGGAGCAGGCTCGAGGGGCTCGATGGCCAACTCTTATGTTTCTAATTCTTATGTATGTTCTTATGAAAGGGAATACACATTAAATGGTAGGACACTGAGAAGTATAGCAGAACAAAGGGACCTTGGAGTGCATGTCCACAGATCCCTGAAAGTAGCAGGACAGGTAGTTAAGGTGGTTACGGAATGCTTGCCTTTATTAGCTGATGCATAGAATATAAGAGCAGGGGGATTATGCTTGAACTACATAAAACTGTATAATACTTTGGTTAGGCCACAGCTGGAGTACTGCGTGCAGTTCTGGTCACTGCATTACGGGAAGGACGTGATTGCACTGGAGAGGGTGCAGCAGAGATTTACGAGGATGTTGCCAGGAGTGGAGAATCTTAGCTATGAGGACAGATTGGATAGCCTCGGTTTGTTTTCCTTGGAACAGAGGAGGCTGAGGGGAGACCTCATTGAGGTGCATAAAATTTATGAGGCACCTAGATATAGTGGATACAAAGGGCTTATTTCCCTCAGCAGAGGGGTCGACAGCCAAGGGGCATAAATTTAAAGTAAATGGTAGAAGGTTTAGAGGGGATTTGAGGGTAAATGTCTTCACCCAGAGGGTGGTGGGGGTCTGGAGCTCACTGCCTGAAAGGGTGGTAGAGGCAGAAACCCTCACCGTATTTTAAAAGTACTTGGATGCGCACTTGAAGTGCTGTAACCTTCAGAGTTACGGACCTAGAGCTGGAAAGTGGGATTCGGCTGGGTAGCCTCTTGTTGGCCGGCGCGGACACGATGGGCCGAAATGGCCTCCTTCCCTGCTGTAAACTTTTATGATTCTATGATTCTACTATAAGAACTTAAGAATGAGGAGCAGGAATAGGCCATGCGGCCCCTCGGGTCTGCTCCGTCATTCAGTGAGATCACGGCTGATCTACTTCAACTCCTTTCGTGCACTGCCCCCATATCCCTTGATTCCCTTAATATCTCGCTGCGCATCAGTGTCAAAACAAGCCACGTTCTGACTTTTCTCCTGAATTTCCGAAGTTGTGTGAGCACGTTATTGAGGTATAATAGCTCAGGTCCTCCCTCCATCCAGAAAAACATCCGGATCATCATCGTTCTTTGTTTATGTCATTTTTACCAGCTCCGATTTTCAGGGGAGGATTTTGGAAGAAGTTGGCTCATTTCTGAGGGAGTGCTGCACTGTCGGAGGTGCCGTCTTTCGGATGAGACGTTAAACCAAAGCCCCCGTCTGTTCTCTCAGGTGGACGTAAAAGATCCCATGACATTATTTCGAAGAAGAACAGGGGAATTATCCCCGGTGTCATAGAATCATAGAAATTTACAGCACGGAACGAGGCCATTTCGGCCCACCTTGTCCGCGCCGTCCGACAAAGAGCTATCCAGCCTAATCCCACTTTGCAGCTCTTGGTCCGTAGCCCTGCAGGTTACGGCACTTCAAGCGCACATCCAAGTAATTTTTAAATCTGGTCCTGGCCAATATGTATCCCTCAACTAACTTCACTAAAACAGATTTTCTGGACATTATCACGTTGCTGCTTGTGGAAGCTTTCTATGCACACATTGGCTGCTGCGTTTCCTATGCAAGGGTATTAAGGGATATGGAACCAAGGTAGGTAGATACAGATCAACCAATGATCCAAATGAATGGCAGAACAGGCTCGAGAGGCTGTACGGCCTCCTCCTGTTCAGATAATCGTAAAGGACCCTGGCTCTTACTGCGAACAATTCTAACCCAGGTAGCCATATTTCACTTGTGAGCTTAGGTAGTATCATCCAGCCCATAGAGAGTATCACACACCCAAACCTGACCCTGACCCTAGTCCAACATCCACAAACGCATGTAGTATCCATGGTGAACCGATGAAAATCAGGGATGCACAAGAGGCCAGAATTGGAGGAGTGCAGAGACCTCGAAGGATTGAAGGGCTGGAGGAGGTTACAGTGATAGGGAGGGGATGTGAGTGTCGCTGGCAAAGCCAGCATTTATTGCCCATCCTTAATTGCCCTTGGGAAGGTGGTGGTGAGCCGCCTTCTTGAACCACTGCAGTCCGCGTCGTAAAGGTACTCCCACAGGGATGAAGTTTCAGGATTTTGACCCAGCCACGTTAAAGGAATGGCGATATATTTGCAAGTCAGGATGGTGTGTGACTTGGAGGAAATGTGGAGGTGATAGTGTTCCCATGCACCTGCTACCCTAGGTGATAGAGGGCGTAGGTTTGGGAGGTACTGTTGAAGAATCCTTGGTGAGTTGCTGCAGTGCAACTTGTAGATGATGCACACTGCAGCCACGGTGCGCCGGTGATGGAGGGAGTGAATGTTGAAGGTGGTGGATGGGGTGCCAATCAAGTGGGCTGCTTTGCCCTGGGTGGTGTCGAGCTTCTTGAGTGTTATTGGAGCTGCACTCATCCAGGCAAGTGGGGAGTATTCCAAGTGTGACATCAAGGAGCCCGAGTAAAATTGAAGTAAATGGGAATCAGGGGGAAAACTCTCCACTGGCTGGAGTCATACCGAGCACAAAGGAAGATGGTTGTGGTTGTTGGAGGTCAATCATCCCAGCACCAAACTGAGTATCGGTGAGCAGGTTATTGGTGAGTAAGTGCTGCTTGATAACACTGTCGTTGACACCTTCCATCATTTTGCTGATGATTGAGAGCAGACTGATGGGGCGGTAATTGGCCAGATTCGATTTGTCCTGCTTTTTGTGGACAGCACATACTTGGGCAGTTTTCCACATTGTTCGGTAGATGCCAGTGTTGTAGCTGTACTGGAACAGCTTGGCTAGAGGCGCGGCTAGGGTGAGAGGAAAAGGGTGGGAGGAGGCTCGTGTGGAGCATAAACACTGACGTAGTCTTGTTGTGCCGAATGGCCTGTTTCTGTGCTGTAAATACCACGTAACACTTTGTAAATCTACCGTTAGGTTCAAGGAGTAAAAATAAAACGGGGAAGATAGCTCAGCCGTGGAACAAGGGAAATTAGGGATACTATTAAATCCAAGGAAGAGGCATATAAATTGTCCAGAAAAAGCAGTAAACCTGAGGACTGGGAGAAATTTAGAATTCAGCAGAAGAGGGCAAAGGGTTTAATTATGAGGGGGGAAATAGAGTATGAGAGGAAGCTTGCAGGGAACATAAAAACTGACTGCATCCCAGAGTACTTAAGGAGGTGGCCTTGGAAATAGTGGATGCATTGACAGTCATTTTCCAACATTCCATTGACTCTGGATCAGTTCCTATCGAGTGGAGGGTAGCCAATGTAACCCCACTTTTTAAAAAAGGAGGGAGAGAGAAAACAGGGAATTATAGACCGGTCAGCCTGACATCGGTAGTGGGTAAAATGATGGAATCAATTATTAAGGATGTCATAGCAGCGCATTTGGAAAGAGGTGACATGATAGGTCCAAGTCAGCATGGATTTGTGAAACGGAAATCATGCTTGACAAATCTTCTGGAATTTTTTGAGGATGTTTCCAGTAGAGGGGACAAGGGAGAACCAGTTGATGTGGTATATTTGGACTTTCAGAAGGCTTTCGACTAGGTCCCACACAAGAGATTAATGTGCAAAGTTAAAGCACATGGGATTGGGGGTAGTGTGCTGACATGGATTGAGAACTGGTTGTCAGACAGGAAGCAAAGAGTAGGAGTAAATGGATACTTTTCAGAATGGCAGGCAGTGACTAGTGGGGTACCACAAGGTTCTGTGCTTGGGCCCCAGCTGTTTACATTGTACATTAATGATTTAGACGAGGGGATTAAATGTAGTATCTCCAAATTTGCGGATGACACTAAGTTGGGTGGCAGTGTGAGCTGCGAGGAGGATGCTATGAGGCTGCAGAGTGACTTGGATAGGTTAGGTGAGTGGGCAAATGCGTGGCAGATGAAGTATAATGTGGATAAATGTGAAGTTATCCACTTTGGTGGTAAAAACAGAGAGACAGACTATTATCTGAATGGTGACAGATTAGGAAAAGGGGAGGTGCAACGAGACCTGGGTGTCATGGTACATCAGTCATTGAAGGTTGGCATGCAGGTACAGCAGGCGGTTAAGAAAGCAAATGACATTTTGGCCTTCATAGCGAGGGGATTTGAGTACAGGGGCAGGGAGATGTTGCTACAGTTGTACAGGGCCTTGGTGAGGCCACACCTGGAGTATTATGTACAGTTTTGGTCTCCTAACCTGAGGAAGGACATTCTTGCTATTGAGGGAGTGCAGCGAAGGTTCACCAGACTGATTCCCAGGATGGCGGGACTGACCTATCAAGAAAGACTGGATCAACTGGGCTTGTATTCACTGGAGTTCAGAAGAATGAGAGGGGACCTCATAGAAACGTTTAAAATTCTGATGGGTTTCGACAGGTTAGACGCAGGAAGAATGTTCCCAATGTTGGGGAAGTCCAGAACCAGGGGTCACAGTCTAAGGATAAGGGGTAAGCCATTTAGGACCGAGAAGAGGAGAAACTTCTTCACCCAGAGAGTGGTGAACCTGTGGAATTCTCTACCACAGAAAGTTGTTGAGGCCAATTCACTAAATATATTCAAAAGGGAGTTAGATGAAGTCCTTACTACTAGGGGGATCAAGGGGTATGGCGAGAAAGCAGGAATGGGGTACTGAAGTTGCATGTTCAACCATGAACTCATTGAATGGCGGTGCAAGCTAGAAGGGCCGAATGGCCTACTCCTGCACCTATTTTCTATGTTTCTATGTTTCTAAAAGCTTCTATAGATATGTGAAGAGAAAAAGATTAGTGAAGACCAACGTAGGTCCTTTGCAGTCAGAATCAGATGAATTTATAATGGGGAACAAAGAAATGGCAGACCAATTGAACAAATACTTTGGATCTGTCTTCACTAAGGAAGACACAAATAACCTTCCGGAAATACTTGGGGTTCAAGGGTCTAGCAAAAAGAAGGAACTGAAGGAAATGCTTATTAGTCAGGAAATTGTGTTAGGAAAATTGATGGGATTGAAGGCCAATAAATCCCCAGGGCCTGATAGGCTACATCCCAGAGTACTTAAGGAAGTGGCCATAGAAATAGTGGATGCATTGGTGATCATTTTCCAACATTCCATTGACTTTGGATCAGTTCCTATGGACTGGAGGGAAGCTAATGTAACACCACTTTTTTAAAAAGGAGGGAGAGAGAAAACAGGGAATTATAGACCGGTTAGCCTGACATCGGTGATGGGGAAAATGTTGGAATCAATTATTAAAGATGAAATAGCAGCGCATTTGGAAAGCAGTGACAGGTTCGGTCCAAGTCAGCATGGATTTAAGAAAGGGAAATCATGCTTGACAAACCTCCTAGAATGTTTTGAGGATGTAACTAGTAGAGTGGACAAGGGAAAACCATTGGATGTGGTGTATTTGGACTTTCAAAAGGCTTTTGACAAGGTCCCACACAAGAGATTAGTGTGCAAAATTAAAGCACATGGTATTGGGGATAATGTACTGACGTGGATAGAGAACTGGTTAGCAGACAGGAAGCAGAGAGTAGGAATAAACAGGTCCTTTTCAGAATGGCAGGCAGTGACTAGTGGGGTGCCGCAGGGTTCAGTGCTGGGACCCCAGCTATTTACAATATACATCAATGATTTAGATGAAGGAATTGAATGTAATATCTCCAATTTTGCAGATGACACTAAGCTGGGTGGCGGTGTGAGCTGTGAGGAGGACGCTAAGAGGCTGCAGGGTGACTTGGACAGGTTAGGTGAGTGGGCAAATGCATGGCAGATGCAGTATAATGTGGATAAATGTGAGGTTATCTACTTTGGTGGCAAAAACAGGAAGCAGAATATTATCTGAATAGTGACAGATTAGGAAAAGGGGAGGTGCAACGAGACCTGGGTACAGCGAAGGTTCACTAGATTGATTCCCGGGATGGCAGGACTGACATATGAGGAGAGACTGATCAACTGGGCTTGTATCCACTGGAGTTTAGAAGAATGAGAGGGGATCTCATAGAAACATATAAAATTCTGACGGGATTGGACAGGTTAGAGGCAGGAAGAATCTTCTCATTGCTGGGGAGTTCCAGAACCAGGGGTCACAGTCTAAGAATAAGGGGTAAGCCATTTAATACTGAGATGAGGAGAAACTTCTTCACTGTGGAACTCTACCACAGAAACTTGTTGAGGCCAGTTCGTTAGATATATTCAAAAGGGAGTTAGATATGGCTCTTACGGCTAAAGGATCAAGGGGTATGGAGAGAAAGCAGGAAACGGGTACTGAGGTTGAATGATCAACCATGATCTTATTGAATGGCAGTGCAGGCTCAAGGGCCGAATGGCCTACTCCTGCACCTAATTTCTATGTTTCTATGTTTCTAAGGTGCCTGTTCAAAGACAGGATGCATGTCAGGGGTGGGGGCAATCCCAGGGCCTCGCATTGCGAGTCTCCACCTGACACTGTGGACCCAGCACACCATACAATCGACTCCTGATCCCAAACACAAAATAGGAAAGATGGATGGTGGGAATAGCAGCAGTGTAAAAACTTGGGAAGGATTGAATTGAAAAGCAGGGAAGTTATGCTAAACTTGTATCGAACCCTGCTGAGACCACACTTGGAGTACTGCGTACAGTTCTGGCCACCATATAATAAACAGGATATAGAGACATTGGAGAGGGCGCAAAAAATATTTACAAGGATGATACCAGAACTGCAACGGTATACATATCAGGAAAGGATGAACAGGCTGGGTCTCTTTTCGCTTAAAAAAAGAAGGCTGAGGGGTGACCTAATATAGCCCAAACTGATGAAAGGTTTTGATAGAGTGGACACAGAGAGAATGTTTCCACTTGTGGGGAAGAGCATAACTAGAGGCCATCAACATAAGATAGCCACCAAGAAATCCAACAGGGAATTCAGAAAAAACTTTTTTACCCAGAGAGTGGTGAGAATGTGGAACTCGCTACAACAGGAAATGGTTGAAGCGAATAGTATCGATGCATTTAAGGGGAGGCTAGAGAAGCATATGAGGGAGGAGGGAATAGAGGGTTAGGCTGATAGATTTAGATAAGGAAAGACAGGAGGAGGCTAAAGTGGAGCATAAAGGCCGGTATGGACTGGTTGGGATGAATGGCCTGTAGCTGTGCTTTATATATATATCCTATGTTAAACCTTCACGGTGTGGTATGCTATTTTCCAGCTGAAAAAAAGCCATGTGATTCCTGCATGTACTGTAGGAAGTGTCAGTCTTGCTTCAGTGGGTACCACACTTGTGTCTGAGTCAGAAGTTTGTGTCAAGTCCCACTTCCGAGATTTATAACACATAATCTAGGCTCCACTGTAGTACTCGGGGAGCGCCGTCTTTCGGTTGAGACGTTAAACCGAGGCCCCGTCTGCCCTCTCAGGTGGATGTAAAAGATCCCGCAACATTATTTCGATGAAGAGCAGGGGAGTTCTCCCCGGTGTCCTGGCCAATATTTATCACGCAACCAGCATCACTAGAAAGCAAAAGCAAAATACTGCGGATGCTGGAAATCTGAAAGATAATCAAATTTAATTAAAGGCGCCTTTTTTCAAGTTAGCTTTAATGGGGAAATATTTAGCAGGTCAGGTATCATTTGTGGAGAGAGGAACAGGGCTAACGTTTCAGGTCCATGATATTTTGTCAGACTGGAAAATGTTGGAGATGTAACAGAATCAGTCTGTCCCAGCAAGGTTTAGGGTACAGAATCAGTCTGTCCCAGCAGGGTTTATGGTACAGAATCAGTCTGTCCCAGCAGGGTTTAGGGTACAGAATCAGTCTGTCCCAGCAGGGTTTAGGGTACAGAATCAGTCTGTCCCAGCAGGGTTTAGGGTACAGAATCAGTCTGTCCCAGCAGGGTTTAGGGTACAGAATCAGTCTGTCCCAGCAGGGTTTAGGGTACAGAATCAGTCTGTCCCAGCAGGGTTTAGGATACAGAATCAGTCTGTCCCAGCAGGGTTTAGGGTACAGAATCAGTCTGTCCCAGCAGGGTTTAGGGTACAGAATCAGTCTGTCCCAGCAGGGTTTAGGGTACAGAATCAGTCTGTCCCAGCAGGGTTTAGGGTACAGAATCAGTCTGTCCCAGCAGGGTTTAGGATACAGAATCAGTCTGTCCCAGCAGGGTTTAGGGTACAGAATCAGTCTGTCCCAGCAGGGTTTAGGGTACAGAATCAGTCTGTCCCAGCAGGGTTTAGGGTACAGAATCAGTCTGTCCCAGCAGGGTTTAGGGTACAGAATCAGTCTGTCCCAGCAGGGTTTAGGGTACAGAATCAGTCTGTCCCAGCAGGGTTTAGGGTACAGAATCAGTCTGTCCCAGCAGGGTTTAGGATACAGAATCAGTCTGTCCCAGCAGGGTTTAGGGTACAGAATCAGTCTGTCCCAGCAGGGTTTATGGTACAGAATCAGTCTGTCCCAGCAGGGTTTAGGGTACAGAATCAGTCTGTCCCAGCAGGGTTTATGGTACAGAATCAGTCTGTCCCAGCAGGGTTTATGGTACAGAATCAGTCTGTCCCAGCAGGGTTTAGGATACAGAATCAGTCTTTCCCCGCAGGGCGGAGGGTCCTGGAAGACCAGGGCAGTGACAATGGTGCTACAATCGGCCTCAGCAGTCCTGACCGAGGAGAAGAGAGACGAAATCTCAACCAAGGCAGAAATGACAGAAGAGAAGCAAGGCAGCAAGGCCGGTGTGTGTGAATCTCACCGACGGACCACGAGGAGAGACTCACAGAGTTCAGTCTGTCCTGCCCCGCAAACACAGCACGACTCCAGTCTTTAAAGGGGATTTAGGGTGGAAGCAGAAAGATTTATTTGGAAGGAATAAGATCAAAAGGAGCAGGGATCAGGATTATAAGCTTAGCGAACTGAGCTCAGTGTGATGGAAGGTGTAGCCTTTTGTTACTAATGTTTTGTTTGTAGTTTAAGCCTTGGCTCCTGTTGCTGTGGGCCCCGCCCCATTTATATTCTTAAAAAAAGATTGTTTTTTTTAAAATTTTACTCTCCTGAAAGCGTGACTTTGGTTGGGAGCGGGGTGGGGGGGGGGGGGGGAGCTGGGAGGGGGTGGGGGCTATCATGATGGAACTCTCCAGCAGCCCTTCATTGCTTCGTCCAAGTAGCCATTTTTCCCGAGCTGGGCAGGCGTGCTATTCCACTGTAGGGGCGGTCACAGTGTGGGCAGGCTTGCTCCAAGGCAGAGACTGTCACAGCCTAGGCTGATCCCTGTCATCAATCGCCTCTCCAGTGGGTGCAAGATGCAGAGGGTGGTGAGAATGTGGAATGAGCTGCCACATGGAACGCTGAGGTGGAAAGTATAGATGCATTTAGGGGGAAAGTTAGGTAAGCAAATGAGGGGGAAAGGAATGGAAGGTTGTGTCGATAGGATGAGATGAATTAAATAGAGTGGGAGGAGGCTCATGTGGACAGAATGTTCATCCTCCCATGTTCTACACCCCTCTTCTCTCCTCCTCTCCCCCCACCGCTCCCCTCCTCGCCCCACCTCTCCTCTCCCTTCATCCCCTCTTCTCCTCTGCACTTCTCTCCTCATCCCTCATCTCATCTCCTCTCCCTTCCTATCCTCTCCCACCCTCCCCTCACTCCTCTTCCCTCTTTTCCTCCCCTCTTCACCCATCCTCTCCCCTCCTCTCCTCTCCTCTCCTCTCCTCTCCTCCCCTCTCCTGTACCTTCCTCCCCTCCTCTCCTCTCTCGCACAGCCCTCTTGGGCTGAATGACCTGTTCCTGTGCTGTAAATTCTAACCCTGCCCAGTGACTGGATAGTGATTTGGACCATGAATCCTAGCTGGTTCCCACCCCACCCCCCTCCCCACTGCCCCCCTCCACCCTAGCTAATTGACATTGAGTTCCATTGTTGGAGCGTACCATTCCCTCAGTTGAGATCAGCTACCCCAGCAGACAGAGAACCGAATCTGGAACATCTCTCGTTTGAACGGCTCAGTACCACACTGTGCAGTTCATTAACCATCGGTGAATCATAGAATCATAGACATTTACAGCACGGAAGGAGGCCATTTCGGCCCATCATGTCCACGCCAGCCAACCGATAGCTATCCAGCCTAATCCCACTTTCCAGCTCTTGGTCCGTAGCCCTGTAGGTTACGGCACTTTAATTGCACATCCAAGTATTTTTTAAATGTGGTGAGGGTTCCTGCCTCTACCATCCCTTCAGGCAGTGAGTTCCAGACCCCCACCACTCTCTGGGTGAAGAAATTTCCCCTCATATCTCCTTTAAACCTCCCCCAAATTACTTTAAATCTATGCCCCCTTAGTTGTTGACCCTTCTGCCAAGGGAAACAGGTCCTTCCCATCCACTCTATCCAGGCCCCTCAAATTTTATACACCTCACTCAGGTCTCCCCTCAGCCTCCTCTGTTCCAAAGAAAACAGACCCAGCATCTCCAATCTTTCCTCATAGCCAATATTCTCCAGTCCAGGCAACATTCTTGTAAATCCCCTCTGCACCCTTTCCAGTGCAATCACATCTTTCCTGTAATGTGGTGACCAGAACTGCACACAGCACTCCAGCTCCGGCCTAACCAGCGTTTTATACAGTTCAAGCAGAACCTCCTTCCTCTTGTATTCTATGCCTCAACTTATACAAGCAAGAATTCCATATGCCTTCTAACCACCTTATCTACCTGACCTGCTACCTTCAGGTATCTGTGGACCTGCACTCCAAGGTCACTCTGTTCCTCTACACTTTTCAGTGTCGTACCATTTGATGTGTATTCCCTTGCCTTGTTAGCCCTCCCCAAATGCATGACCTCACACTTATCTGGATTAAATTCCATTTGCTACTGTTCTGCCCATCTGACCAGTTAATTGATATCTTCCTCCAGTCCACAGCTTTCTTCTTTATTATCAACCACACGGCCTATTTTAGTGTCATCTGCAAACTTCTTAATCATACCCCCAACATTTAAGTCCAAGTCATTGATATATACTGCACCACAAAAAGTAAGGGGACCCAGCACTGAGCCCTGCGGAACCCTGCCGATACAGCCTTCCAGTCACAAACAACCCATCAACCATTACCCTTTGCTTCCTGCCTCTGAGCCAATTTTGGATCCAACTTGCCATTTTGCCGTGTATCTTTCATGACTGGTGGTGGTGGTGGGTCGTGGGTGGGGGAGGGGGGGGGCGGAGATTGGCAAAGAAGAACCCGTTGCTTCATCTGTGATGATGGAGGTGTCGTCATGCCAAGCACTTGGACTCAGCCCCCAGCATCCCACACTGCTTTCAGAGAGGCAGCAGAGGATGCTGGGAGCCATGACCGGCCAATGACGCATAACGGGTTGGCTGATTCAAAGTTGCACAATGGATGGTATTCTCAGTGAAATAAACAAGAACAGAGGGTATGTACATTGAGTTCTCGTGAATGAGATACTGTGTGATTTTACACAGTTGGCTACAACTTGCTTGTAAAATATTGTAGCTTAATCAGCCGTTACCATTTAGATCACATTGTGTCAGTCCGAGTAAACTATAGTCGGAGGCTCTCAAGTGTTAAATATGCAAGCGTACATGTTAAGAAGAAATGTGTTTTCACGGCCCATTGTCATTTGAAAGTCGTTTTAATTATTTTGTTTTTAAACGATTGTTCTCCACATTCTTCTCCCCTGCTCTCCCGGGCGATCTCCTCACTCTGAGGTACAGTTCCACTTGAACCAGGCTCCAACCGTTTCCGCACAAGTGTAGGCCTGGAGAGTAAAGGGTGGACTTTCTGCTGGGGATTCTCCCAATCGCCAACAGTAACTTTGGCGGAATGCACGGAGGAACGGCGTGTAGGTCCCGTGACCAAACCCCCCGCCTTCACCCCCGCCCCCCCCGCCCTCTCCCCAGCCCTCTCCCCCAAGCAGAAATTCAACCCTGTGTTGTAAAGGCTATTCAACTGTGTGAGGTTACTGGGGAATGAGGGATCACACCTGATCACAACTCCTAGGAGGGGTATAGTTAGATCAGAGAAAAGTTCCTCAGGATCACCTCAAATTAAACCACTCCTGCAAGGCAAAGGGAGGGGTGTAGGGACAACAACAACGTGTATTTATATAGCACCTTTAACGTAGAAAAATATCCCATGGCGCTTCACAGGAGTGTTATGAGACATAAGGAGAAATTAGAGCAGGTTGGTCAAAGAGGTAGATTTAATGAGCGTCCTAAAGGAGGAAAGAGTGGTAGAGAGGTTTAGGGAGGGATTTCCAGAGCTTGGGGCCTTGGCAACAGAAGGCACGGCCACCAATGGTTGAGTGATTATAATCAGGGATGCTCAGGAGGGCAGATAAATATTGGCCAGGACACCGGGGAGAACTCCCCTGCTCTTCTTCAAAATAATGACATGGGATCTTTTACGTCCATGGAACCAAATGGATGCCCTCGATAAAACACAACACACAGAACAACACAATTTCAAATGCTAAGGGAGCTGGTTATAGTAGGACTCACGAACGCAGACATCTCGGGGCAGGTTGTGGGGCTGGAGATCACAGAGATAGGGAGGGGCAAGGCCATGGAGGGATTTGAAAATAAGGATGAGAATTTTGAAATCCAGGCGTTGCTTAACCGAGAGTCAATGTAGGTCAGCAAGCACAGGGTGATAGGTGAGCAGGACTTGGTGCAAGTTAGGACACTGGCAGCCGAGTTTTGGATGACCTCAACTTTAGGTAGGGTAGAATGTGGGAGGGTGGCCAGGAGTGTGTTGGAGTAGTCAAGTCTAGAGGAGAAGAGGGGCGGGGAGGGCAGAGGTGAGGGGAGAGAATGGGAGAGTAGAGGAGGGAAGTGGAGAAGGGGGTGAGGAGCGGTGGCGGAGAGGAGAGGAGGATGGTGGGCGAGGAGGGGTGGAGGAGAGGAGAGGAGGATGGTGGGCGAGGAGGGGTGGAGGAGAGGAGAGGAGGATAGTGGGAGAGGAGGGGTGGAGGAGAGGAGAGGAGTGAAGGATGGTGGGAGAGGAGGAGTGGAGGAGAGGAGAGGAGGATGGTGGGAGAGGAGAGAGGATGGTGGGAGAGGAGAGAGGATGGTGGGAGAGGAGAGAGGATGGTGGGAGAGGAGAGAGGATGGTGGGAGAGGAGAGAGGATGGTGGGAGAGGAGAGAGGATGGTGGGAGAGGAGAGAGGATGGTGGGAGAGGAGAGAGGATGGTGGGAGAGGAGAGAGGATGGTGGGAGAGGAGAGAGGATGGTGGGAGAGGAGAGAGGATGGTGGGAGAGGAGAGAGGATGGTGGGAGAGGAGAGAGGATGGTGGGAGAGGAGAGAGGATGGTGGGAGAGGAGAGAGGATGGTGGGAGAGGAGGGGTGGAGGAGAGGAGAGGAGGATAGTGGGAGAGGAGGGGTGGAGGAGAGGAGAGGAGTGAAGGATGGTGGGAGAGGATAAAATTGAAGGCAGAAGGAAGAACATTCTGTCCTTTAACAAAAGAGCAGGTTGCAGGGTAATGGAGTTAGTGCAATCAGACTGTAATCAGTATCTATTCATTCCAGTGACTTCACAAGCCGTTTAATGATGAGGTGATAACCTACCAATTCCGATGTAATTATAGTCCTACCATAACCAGCTCCCTTAGCATTTGAAATTGTGTTGTTTTATTGAGTGCAAATACAGGGCACCCATTTGGTTCCACGGATGTAAAAGATCCCATGTCATTATTTCGAAGAAGAGCAGGGGAGTTATCCCCGGTGTCCTGGCCAATATTTATCCCTCAATCAACATAACAAAAAAATAGATGATCTGGTCATTATCACTGTGCTGCTTGCTTGTGCACAAATTGGCTGCTGCGTTTTCCACATTACAACAGTGAGTGACTACACTTCAAAAGTACTTCATTGGCTGCAAAGTGCTTTGAGACGTCTGGTGGTCCCTATATGAATGCAAATCTTTCTTTCTCTTTCTTTCATGAAAGTGTCATTGTAATGGAACTAATCATTATAATCTGTGTCAGACAACTCAGACTATAAGATGGCCAGGGATACCAATCAGGGAATGACATTTAATCATTGGATGAATCTACATGGCCTAGGGAAAATGGAAGTAATACAGGAAGGAATGAAAGGAAGGAAGGGGGGAGGGAGGGAAGAGAGGAAGGAGGAGGAGATGGAGATGGAGGAAGTGAGGGTGGGGTAGTAATGAAGGAGAGTGGCTGAATGGGAGAGAGGAAGGGAGGGAAGAAGCAAAGGAGGAGGAAGGAAGGGAGGGATGCAGGAAGAAAATGAGGGAGGGAGGAATCAAGAGCAGAAGGGAGGGAGGGAAGTTGGAAGGGAGGAAGAAGGAAATGGAGGAACGAAGAAAGAAAGAAAGACACATGGTGCAATAGCCCGTCTCTCTCAAATGTCTCGTGGCATCTCACAAACACAGCAAGACTGCACAAACAGCATTGTGTTAAGATGAGAAATAGGATCAGGAGTTGAGGCCAGGATCGGATCAGCCATGACCTTATTGAATGGTGGAGCAGGTTCGAGGGACCATCCTGGCCCCTCGAGCCTGCTCCACCATTCAGTAAGATCATGGCTGATCCGATCCTGGCCCCAACTCCACTTCCCTGCCCGCTCCCCATAACCCTTGACTCCCTTATCATTCAAAAATCTGTCTATCTCCACCTTAAATATATTCAATGACCCAGCCTCCACAGCTCTCTGGGGCAGAGAATTCCACAGATTCTGAGAGAAGAAATTCCTCCTCATTTCTATTTTAAATGGGCGATCCCTTATTCTGAAACTATGCCCCCTAGTTCTAGATTCCTCCACGAGGGAAAATATCCTCTCTGCATCTACCCTGTCAAGCCCCCTCAGAATCTTATACATTTCAATAAGATCACCTCTCAGTCGTCTAAACTCCAATGAGTATAGGCCCAACCTGCTCAGACTTTCTTCATAAGACAACCCTTTCATCTCAGGAATCAACCTCGTGAACCTTCTCTGAACAGCCTCCAATGCAAGTATATCCCTCCTTAAATAAGGAGACCAAAACTGTACACAGCACTCCAGGTGTGGTCTCACCAAATACAGTTGTAGCAGGACTTCCCTACTTTTATACTCCATCCCCCTTGCAATAAAGGCCAACATTCCATTCACCTTCCTAATTGCTTGCGGTACCAGCTAACTTTTTGTGTTTCATGTACAAGGACTCCAGATCCCTCTGTACCACAGCATTTTGTAATCTCTCCCCATTTAAATAATAATTTGCTTTTTTATTTTTCCTCCCAAAGTGATGAAAGATCAGCAATGACCCTAACCCTGAGGTTGTGCAAAGTGCTGTAATAATGCAAACCCTTCTTTATATTCAACCAGGTCCATTTTAAAGGATTTAATCAAGAGAATATTAGCTGTACTATCCATGGGTACATTGTACTGGGGTGTAATACATATAGTCTGGAGTGTATTATAATGCACAGGTGTGTGTCATTCTTGAAATGTCATTTATTTATAGAACTGTTTCTCTCAAAGACCTCACAGCAGTTCAGGCTTGCCCACTCCAGTTCAGAAACTGTATTTTTTCAGTAATCCACCCTTTCAGAGTTGCATTACCTGTGTGATTAATGACCCCATTTGCAGACATCTGCACACTGGATTAACTGCTGAATCACTCTATAAACCACTTTCTTTCAATTGGCAGAATATCGAATGAGAACACAAAGTTTTACAGCCTAAAGAAACTTATTAAGCAGAAACATGAAGGGTGGCAGAATTGGACAAATTCTAATGACAAGCACGAAATGACAACTTCCGGGATCTTACCGCTAACAAAGTGGCTGTCATGCCTGCCTTTTTGGCAGGTGCTGAGCAACACCATGAGCAACCAACTCCAGCGGTACCCTGCTCCTGAAAAAATGCCTAGAACACGACCTTATCATCACCAACACCTTGTTCCGTCAGAGAGACAAGAACAAAGCAGTGTGGCAACACTCTCGCTCCAAGCACTGGCACCTGCTCGACTATGTCATCGTCCGAGCGAGGGATCGCAAGGACATGCACATCACCCGCGCCATGACAGGAGCTAACGACTGCAGGACGGACCACCGCCTTATCCGCTCCATCATTAACATCAATATAGTCCCAAAGCAGCGACGGCATCAGAAACAATGCCGCAGAAAAATCAATGCCGGGGCACTCAAAGACCCAGTTAAGAGAGCCCTATACAGCCAGCGCCTCACTGCCAACCTAGCGACCCTCGATGACTCCGAGACGCAGACTGTCCACAGCACCTGGTCTGCCCTCAAGGCCTCCACAACCAGTGCCTGCGAAGAGATGCTCGGTCACTCAACTAGGCAACACCAAGACTGGTTTGATGAGAACGACTAAGAGATCCAGGAGCTAATAAGCCGCAAGTGCAAGGCATTTCTGAACTTAAAGCAGCAACCCAATTCGGGATCAGCAAAGCAGCTCTACAGACGGCTGAAGGCTGAGGTCCAACAAAAACCAGCGGCTTAAAGAATAGATGGTGGGTGGAGAAAGCACAGGCGATCCAGCAGCTGGCCGACACCATGATGTGCGAGGATTCTTCACCGCAGTCAAGTCTACCTAAGGCCCAAGCACCCAAGACCCCACCCCACTGCTGGCCAAGAACAGGGAAACACTCATTAAGGACGCCGAGGCAGTCAGGACCCACTGGAAGGAGCACTTCGAAGATCTCCTGAACCGAGACTCTGCCTTTGACTCGAGTGTCCTCGACTCCATCCCGCAGCATGCTACCCACCACCATCTCAGCAAAACCCCCAGCCCTGCACGAGGTAGAAAAGGCCATTCCTCAGCTCAAGAACAACAAGGCATCAGGAGCAGATGGAATCCCCACTGAGGCACTAAATATGGCAGAGAAGCACGACTGGCACGAATGCATGACCTCATCTCTCTTATATGGAAGGAGGAGAGCATGCCAGGCGATCTCAGAGATGCTGTAATCGTGACCATCTTCAAAAAAGGGGGCAAGTCCAACTGCGGCAACTACAGAGGAATATTCCTGCTGAGAAAGTCATCGCAAGAATCCTCCTCAATCGTCTTCTCCCCGTGGCTGAAGAGCTCCTCCCAGAGTCACAATGCAGATTCCGTCCATTAAGGGGTACAACGGACATGATCTTCACCGCACAACAACTACAAGGGAAATGCAGGGAACAGCACCAACCCTTGTACATGGCCTCCTTTAACCTCACAAAGGCCTTTGACACTGTCAACCACGAGGGACTATGGAGCATCCTCCTCCGTTTCGGCTGCCCCCAAAAGTATGTTGCCATCCTTCGCCTGCACCACGACAACATGCAGGCCGTGATCCTGACCAACGGATCCATCACAGACCCAATCCACGTCCGGACCGGGGTCAAACAGGGCTGCGTCATCGACTCAACCCTCTTCTCAATCTTCCTCGCTGCAATGATCCACCTCACACTCAACAAGCTCCCCGCTGGAGTGGAACTAAGCTATACAACTAATGGGAACCTGTTCAACCTTCGTCGCCTCCAGGCCAGATCCAAGGTTGTCCCAACCTCTGTCGTCGAACTACAGTACGCGGACGACGCTTGCGTGTGCGCACATTCAGAGGCTGAACTCCAAGTCATAGTCAACATCTTCACTGAGGCATACGAAAGCATGGGCCTTACACTAAACATCTGAAAGACAAAGGTCCTCCACCAACCTGATCCCACCACACAAGCCCTGCGTCCCCAGTCATCAAAATTCACAGCACGGCCTTGGACAATGTGGACTATTTTCCATACCTCGGGAGCCTATTATCAGCAAGAGCAGACATTCAACACCAGCTCCAGAGCACCAGCGCAGCCTTCGGTCGCCTGAGGAAGAGTGTTCGAAGACCAGGACCTCAAATCTGGCACTAAGCTCATGGTCTACAGGGCTGTAGTGATACCCGCCCTCCTGTATGACTCAGGGACGTGGACAGTAGACACCTCAAAGTGTTAGAGAAGTACCACCAACAATGCCTCCGCAAGATCCTGCAAATCCACTGGGAGGACAGACGCACCAACGTCAGAGTTCTCGATCAGGCCAACATCCCCAGCATCGAAGCACTGACCACACTCGACCAGCTCCATTGGGCAGGCCACATAGTTCACGTGCCTGACACAAGACTCCCAAAGCAAACGCTCTACGCGGAACTTCTACACGGCAAGCGAGCCCCCGGTGGGCAGAGAAAACGTTTCAAGGACACCCTCAAAGCCTCCTCGATAAAATGCAACATCCCCACCGACACCTGGGAGTCCCTGGCCCAAGACTGCCCTAAGTGGAGGAAGAGCATCCAGGAAGGCGCTGAGCACCTCGAGTCTCATCGCCGAGAGTATACAGAAAACAAGCGCAGGCAACGGAAGGAGCGTGCGGCAAACCAGACTCCCCACCCACCCTTTCCATCAACCACTGTCTGTCCCATCTGTGACAGAGACTGTAATTCCTGTATTGGACGTTTCAGTCACCTAAGAACTCACTTTTAGAGCGGAAGCAAGTCTTCCTCGATTCCGGGGGACTGCCTACGATGATTGTGGGAAACGCGGCAGCCAATTTGCACACAGCAAACTCCCAGAAACAGCAATGTGATAATGACCAGATAATCTGTTTTAGTGATGTTGATTGAGGGATAAATATTGGCCAGGACACCAGGGATAACCCCCCTGCTCTTCTTCAAAATAGTGCCATGGGAACTTCCACTTACACCTGAGAGAGCAGACTGGGCCTCGGTTTAACAACTCATTCGAAACCCAGCACCTCTGACAGTGCAGTGCTCCCTCAGCACTGCACTGGAGAGTCAGCCTAGATTTATGAGTTCAAGTTCCTGCAGTGGGGCTTGAACCCGCAACGTTCTGATTCAGAGGCGAGTGTGCGACCCACTGTTGGTGTGATATAGATGGCGGGAAGCAGGGCAGGGATCTCCGATTGAGTGTCCCTCTCCCTAATCGCTCTAAGAGGGTATTCAGTCAACTCTCAATAAAAAGTAGCATTGGAGAATTAATGAGAGACTTGACATTGAACTAGAATCAACAACTTGGTGCTGGGTTAATGCAAAAGTAGATCAAATGTAAGAGATTTAGAAGAGAGGGCAAGTGAAGCCTCTTTCACACAGTGAGTTGAGAGGCTGTGGTGTTCACTTCCTGAGTGAGTGGATGTGCACGTTCAAGATGAAGAAAATCTCTGTTTCTACTGGTGGAAGGGCCGGCAACCAAAGGACACAGATCTCAGATAATTGACCAAAGAAGCAGTGGGGAGGGATGAGGAGAATCCTTTTTACACAGTGAGTTATTACGATTTGGAATGCATGGCCTGAAAGGGCAGCGGAAGTAGATTCAATATTAACTTTCAAAGGGAAATTGGATACATAACTGAAAAGGAAAAATCTGCAGGGCTGTGGGGAAAGAGCAAGGGGGGTGTGGGACTAATCGGTTTGTTCGTTCAGCGAGCCGGCACAGGCACGATGGGCCGAATGACCTCCTTTTGTGCTGTAAGAGTTTAGGAATCTATGATATGAATACTGGGCGAGCAGGGCTGGTGTTGGGCTATTGCAAAGTTAGATCAAATGTAAGTGAGATCAAGAGGAAGTTCTTTGCAGAGCGGGTGGTGAGGCTGTGGAATTCACTTCCAGGACTAGTTGCCGAGGCAGAAACTGTGTCGACATTTATGATTAGATTGGATAGATGGAGAAGGAAAATGGGTGATGCGGACACGGGACCACGGCGGGTAAATGTCATCTTGCTCGCGTGGAGCATAAACACCAACACCGACTGTCGGGCCGACTGTGTTGTAACCTCTACGTATGTTGCGCAACCTGTATCAAACCTTGGTTAGCCCAAACTTAGAGTACTGCTTAACGTCCTGGTTGCCATGTTATAAAAAGGATATAGAGGCACTGGAGAGGGTGTAGAGAAGATTTACAAGGATGATACCAGAAATGCAAGGGTGTACATATCAGGAAAGTCTGGGTCCCTTTTCTCTTGAAAAAAGTAGGCTGAGGGGTGACCCAATAGAGATCTTTAAAATTATGAAAGGTTTTGATCGAGTGGATACAGAATGTTTCCACTTGTGGGGAAGTGTATAACTAGAGGCCATCAATATAAGATAGTCACCAAGAAATCCAATAGGGAATTCAGAAGAAACTTCTTTACCCAGAGAGTGGTGAGAATGTGGAACTCGCTACCACAGGGAGTGGTTGAAGCGAATAGTATCGATGCATTTAAGGGGAGGCTGGACAAGCGTATAGGGGAGAAGGGAATAGAGGGTTATGCTGATAGATTTAGATGAGGAAAGACGGGAGGAGGCTCGCGTGGAGCATAAACGCCGGCATGGACTGGTTGTGCCGAATGGCCTGTTTCTGTGTCGTATATCCTGTGTAATCCTATGTACTTGTTTAAATTTCCTTTGTTTTGTGTTCCCTTACTCTCCCCACCAGCCAGGGTTGAGCAGTTCTGTAGTTATTGTTGAGCAGATCCTGTTAGTTCTGAGTGAGGCGGAATGCACAGCAGGAACCTCCGGGAACTACTTGTCCTGGTATTAAATCACCCCGCTGCATCGCTCATCGAAATAGCTGCCGCACCACCAGCCCACCTCTCTGTGCAGGCAGGGCTGCTAGTAAAACAACCCACTCCTTTTTGTTCACAAGGTGATTAACAACCCCATGAACTTTTATTCCATTAGAGAAAAAAAACTTTTTACTTTCTCGAATAGCTCGTCTCTGCTTCAAACACGCAATGCAGATCATTAACAGAAGCTCTCAAGTCATAAAGAACAGCAGGTTAACTGTGTACAAAGTGATTGCTTGCAGCCTCCCAAAGCTCTGTTTAGGTGTCAGCCAGTGCTTCAGTGGGCAACACTCTCGCTCTCACAGTCGGAAGGTTGTGGGTTCAAGACCCACTCCAGAGACTTGAGTGTAAAAATCTGGGCTGATGCTTCCCATACAGTACTGAGGGAGTGCGGCATTGTCGGAGGTGCTGTTTTTCGGATGAGATTCTCTGGTGGATGTAAAAGATCCCACAGCATTATTTCAAACAAGAGCATGGAGAGTTATCCCCGAAGTCCTGGTCAATATTTATCCCTCAAAAACAGATTACCTAGTCATCACCACATTTCTGTTCGTGGGAATTTGCTGTGCACAAATTGGCAGCCACTTTTCCTACACTACATAGAATATACGGCATAGAAATAAGCCATTCGGCCCAACCAGTCCATGCTGGCATTTATGCTCCACTCGAGCCTCCTCTCATCTTTCCTCATCTAAATCTATCAGCATAGGATATACTTGCTTTGGAGTCGGTTCAGAGAAGGTTCACTAGGTTGATTCAGGAGATGAGGGGGTTGACTTATGAGGAAAGGTTGAGTAGGTTGGGCCTCTACTCGTGGGAATTCAGAAGAATGAGAGGTGATCTTATCAAAACGTATAAGATTATGAGGGGGCTTGACAAGGTGGATGCAGAGAGGATGTTTCCACTGATAGGGGAGACTAGAACTAGAGGGCACGATCTTACAATAAGGGGCTACCCATTTAAAACAAAGATGAGGAGAAATTTCTTCTCTCAGAGGGTTGTAAATCTGTGGAATTCGCTGCCTCAGAGAGCTGTGGAAGCTGGGACATTGAATAAATTTAAGACAGAAATAGACAGTTTCTTAGGGGATAAGGGGTTATGGGGAGCGGGCAGGGAAGTGGAGCTGAGTCCATGATCAGATCAGCCATGATCTTATTGAATGGTGGAGCAGGCTCGAGGGGCCATGTGGCCTACTCCGGCTCCTATTTCTTATGTTCTTATGTTCTTACGTAACCCTCTATTCCCTCCTCCCTCATATGCTTGTCCAGCCTCCCCTTAAATGCATCGATACTATTCGCTTCAACCACTCACTGTGGTAGCAAGTTCCACATTCTCACCACTTTCTGGATAAAGAAGTTTCTTCTGAATTCCCTATTGGATGTCTTGGTGACTATCTTATATTGATGGCCTCTAGTTATGCTCTTCCCCACAAGTGGAAACATTCTCTCTGTATCCACTCCATCAAAACCTATCATGATAGTAAAGACCTCTATCAGGTCACCCCTCAGCCTTCTTTTTTCAAGAAAAAAGAGACCCAGCCTGTTCAACCTTTCCTGATATGTATACCTTTGCATTTCTGGTATCATCCTTGTAAATCTTCTGTGCACCCTCTCCAGTGGCTCTATATCCTTTTTATAAATATGGCAACCAGAACTGTATGCAGTACTCCAAGTGTGGTCTAACCAGGGTTTGATACAGGTTTAGCATAACTTCCCTACTTTGCGATTCTATGAACAGTGACTGCACTTCTAATGTACTTCATTGGATGTAAAGCACTTTGGGACGTCCTGAGGTCATGAAAGGCGTTACATAAATGCAAGTCTTTCTTTTATTTATTTGTTGTCTCAATGACCTCTGCTCCCAACAACCGCACTCCCCCGCGCCCCCCTCCCCCCACCTCCCGCTCCCTTTCACCCCACCTCCCCCATCTAAGGCATCATCTGGAAGGCAACTAATAACGAAACAAGAGCAAACAACTGCGGATGCTGGAAATCTGAAATAAAAACAGAAACTGCTGGAACTACTCCGTGGGTCAGGCAGCATCTGTGGATGGAGAAACGGAGGTAACGTTTCGGGTCGATGACCCTTCATCAGAACCGGAAGAAGTTAGAGCTGTAACAAGTTGTAAGCAAGTGCAGAGACAGGGAAAGACGGGAGGGTAGTAAAGAACAAAAGGGAAGAGTGGAAGGCAGGAGAAAAGGGATGATGGGGCGAGGCAAAAGGAGTTGGTAATGGGACAAGAAAAGAAACAAAAGATGGGTCTAGATGAGCTACACGGGGTCCAAGATATACCTGCCTTTTCGTGGGATACGTGGAACATTCTTGGTTCCGGTCCTACTCGGGGCCCCTCCCTCACCTCTTACTCCGGTACGTTGATGACTGTCGGTGCCCTTTCCTGCTCTCGCCCCGAATTGGACAGTTTCATCAACTTTGCTTCCAATTTCCACTCCTCCTCACCTTCACATGGTCCATCTCTGACTCTTCCCATCCCTTCCTCGACTTCTCTATCTCCATTGCTGGGGATAGGCTAGCAACCAGTATCCACTATAAGCCCACTGTCTCTCACAGCTACCTGGACTATACTTCCTCCCACCCCGCATCCTGTAAGGACTCCGTTCCATTCTCCCAGTTTCTCCATCTCCATTGCATCTGCTCTGATGATATTCCATAATAGTGCTTCCGATATGTCTTCCTTTTTCCTCAACCGAGGATTTCCCCTCCACCGTGGTTAACATGGCCCTCGACCGTGTCCGTTCTATTTCCCGCACTTCATCTCTCACCCCTCCCCCTCCCTCTCAGAACCACAACAGCGTTTCCCCTTGTCCTCACCTTTCACCCCACCAGCCTCCACGTTCAACGGATCATCCTCCGCCATTTCCCCCACCTCCAGCGTGATCCCACCACCAATCACAACTTCCCCTCCCCTCCCCTCTCAGCATTCCGAAGGGACCACTCCCTCCGTGACACTCTGGTCCACTCCTGAATAACCCATTACACCCCCTCCCCTTCCCACAGCACCTTCCCATTCAAGCGCAGGAGATGTAACACCTGCCCTTTTACATCCTCCCTTCACACCATCCAGGATCCCAAACACTCTTTCCAGGTGAAACAGCGATTTACTTGTACTTCTTTCAATTTAGTATACTGTACTCGCTGCTCACGATGTGGTCTCCTCTCTATTTGGAATGCCATACGCAGATTGGGTGATTGCTTTGCGGAACACCTCTGTTCAGTCCGCGAGCGTGACCCTGAGATATCGGTCGTCATTTTAATTCTCCGTCTCACTCCCACTCTCTATCCTCAGCCTCCTACATTGTTCTAATGAAACTTAACAGAGGTTTGAGGAACAGCACCTCACCTTTCGATTAGGCACTTTACAGCCTTCTGGACTCAACATTGAGTTTAACAATTTCAGACCATAACTCCTACTCCCATTTTTTAAGATGGTAACTGTTATGATCCTGCTGTTGCCATTTACACCTCCTCTAGACCCATCTTTTGTTTCTTTACTTGTCCTATTAACGCCCCCTTTTTGCCTCGCACCATCATCCCTTTTGGCATTTAATCTCTCCTGCCTTCCACCCAATCACAGACCTTCCCTTTTGTTCATTCCTCCCCTCTCCCCTTTCCCTGCCCCTGCACTTGCTTAAAACCTGTTACATTTCTAACTTTTTCCAGTTCTGACAAAGGGTCATCGACCCGAAACGTTAACTCTGTTTCTCTCTCCGCAGATGCTGCCTGACCCGCTGAGGTTTCCAGCATTATCTCTTTTGACTCATACTGAAAACTGCTCATGTTTTAAAATCTCATTATATTTTATCCTGCCTGTTGCTTTTCGCAGGGAAGTCCAATCTTTTGCAGGGAGATGACACATATAAGTGGGCTATATATGATTATACAGAAACGCAAGACATAAAAAGGAAGACTTTCTCCATACATGGAAAAGCAACAGCCCAATACGGACATATTAGAAACATATAAAATTCACAGGGGGCTTGACAGGATAGATGCTGAGAGAATGTTTCCCCTCATGGGAGAAACTAGAACTAGGGGGCTTAGTTTCAGGATAAGGGGTCACCCATTTAAGATGAAGATGAGGAGCAATTTCTTCCCTCAGAGGATCGGGAACCTTTGGAATTTTCTAACCCAAAGAGCTGTGGAGGCTGGGTCATTAAGGTGGAGATAGACAGATTTTTGAACTACATGGGAGTCAACAGTTATGGGGAACAGGCAGGAAAGTGGCAGGGGTTGAGGCCAAGATCAGATCAGCCATGATCTGATTGAATGGCGGAGCATGCTCGAGGGTCCGAATGGCTTCCACCTGCTCTTATTTCTTATGGCCACCCATACACTAACATTTCAAGCTCGTCTCCATGCACAAAGACAATTAAGCCTTCCCTATTCCTTATTTCCTTCCCCCTCTTCCTCAGAATCTCCCGTACCTTCTCCCTCCTTCCCCAAGCTCCCTCTCCTTATCCAATTTCGCTGTCCTTTCTCACATTCTCGGCTCCTCCTGCCTTCACCCTCCCTTCTCCCCTGTTCCTCCTCCCGCCTTTTCTCCCTTTAAAATGCCGGCGAGAGGAACCCCCCACTGCCCCCAGCCCCGTCCCCCCCCTCCCGCCCATCCCACTGTGAGCAGAAAAATTTTCTCCAGGAATTTGGGGCCTACGAGATGCCACAGCACGGAGTGGCCCGGAGCCGGGGAATTCCTGGGAGCTGCTCGCGCTCCACTAGCGTTGCATCGTCGGAGGGGAAGCGGGAAGCCCGGTTATGCAGGTAAACAAAAAGAAAAGACTTGCTGGATGTCGTCGGCGTACATGTGGAAACTGATACGGTGCTTTCGGAGGATGTCGCCAAGGGACGGCATGTAGATGAGAAATAGGAGGGGACCAAGGTTAGATCCTTGGGGGACACCAGAACAGGGGAAAATAAAAGCCCCTTCCTTCTGCATGTGATAAGTCTTTGTCTGAATGTTTATTTTGTTTAAAGCCCAGATACATGAAGAGCACAGACTGTTTATCTGTTACATGTCATTGCTGAACACCCGGTGGGAGAACTTCAATTTTAAGGAGAAATTGAGGTCTGCAATGGTTTCAAAAAACTATCGGTTTCCCGATTGCTCAGTTTCATCAATTATTTTCATGACTGTAAATTGGGAGAATCCGGCATTTTACTTTAGAATTAAGAAAAGTGAGGCGATTTTAAAAGAAACGAGTCAATGTCGTATTTAGCACTTGCCTACTCATATTGCAGCCAGTCAGACTGGGCCAACAAGGTTAAGAGTTATACTGTGCTCTGCGAACCCCAGCCGTTGTGAGGCATCCTCCCGGCAGTAGGGGAGGTGGGGAGGGGGGAGGTCTCACAACCTCAGGGCCATAGTGCGTTGTGTGCTCTCCTGCGCCCATGTAACGTTACAGCAACAGCTCCGAGGAAACTCCCGACCTTTGCATTCCTTTCTAAAGTTGCAGCATTAACTGCACCACAATTGTGCAACACGGCTATCTAAAATGTAAAAAACAGAACAAATGTATTTTTTATTATTGTCAGCGGTTCAGTGTCAGCCAGTGACTCAGTGGGCAGCACCCTCGCCTCTGAGTCAGAAGGTAGTGGGTTCAGGTCCCACTCCAGAGGCTGGAGCACATAAATCTAGGCTGACAATCCAGTGCAGTGCTGAGGGAGTGCTGCACTGTCGGAGGTGCGATCTTTCGGATGAGACATTAAATCGAGGCCCCGTCGGCTCTCTCAAGTGAACGCAACTATCCCATGCCACTATTTCGGAGAAGAGCAGGAGAGTTATCCCCGGTGACCTGGCCAATATTTATCTCTCAATCAACATAACAAAAAAAAGATTATCTGGTCATTATCACATTGCTGTTTGTGGGAGTTTGCTGTGCGCAAATTGGCTGCCGCATTTCCTACATCATCATCATTATCATAGGCAATCCCTCGAAATCGAGGAAAACTTGCTTCCACTCTAAAAGTGAGTTCTCAGGTGGCCGAACAGTCCAATATGGGAATTACAGTCTCTGTCACAGGTGGGACAGACAGTGGTTGAAGGAAAGGATGGGTGGGGAGTCTGGTTTGCCGCACACTCCTTCTGCTGCCTGCGTTTGGTTTCTGCATGCTCTCGGCGACGAGACTCGAGGTGCTCAGTGCTCTCCCGAATGCACTTCCTCCACTTAGGGCAGTCTTTGGCCAGGGACTCCCAGGTATCGGTGGGGATGTTGCACTTCCTACATTACAACAGTGACTGCCGCAGTCTTTGGCCAGGGACTCCCAGGTATCGGTGGGGATGTTGCACTTTCCTACATTACAACAGTGACTGCACTTCAAAAGTACTTCAAGCGCTTTGAGACGTCCGGTGGTCATGAAAGGCGCGATAGAAATGCAAGTCTTTCTTTCTTTCAGGATGTGGGCTTCGATGGCAAGCAATGGTTCCTGCAATTGTTTTTGTTGGTGCGCGGTCCCTTTAAGTAGCTGCCTGGCCAATTAAAACCCACTCTTCAGCATTCCTGTTGGATTTTTATTTATAACAAACTTTCATTTTTGTTTCTTGCATTGAAAAGCGGCAACGCGAGGGACCTCCGGACCGCTGTGCGGCAGCGATGCTTAGCGAGCATGTTGCTGGCAAGGCTGGCATTTACCGCCTAGCCCCCAAGTTGCCCTTTAAAGGTGGCGGTAAGCTTCTACTTGAACCGCTGACAGCAGTTTGACACAACCGAGTGGCTCACTGGGCCGCTTCAACTAAGAACCAACCCTGTTGGTGTGGGACTGGAGTCACAAGTAGGCCAGACCGGGTAAGGGTGGAAGATTCCCTTCCCCAATGGGTATCAGCGAAGCTTTTGGGTTTCTACGGCAATCCGACGTCTTCATGGTCACTTTGACTCCTGTTCCCATGCAGCAGCGGATCAGGAGCAACTCCGAGGAAATTCCCAGCCTCTGCATTCCTTTTTAAAGTGGCAGCGAGTTTTAAGTTCCAGATTTTGGTTTTTTTTAAACTGAATTTGAATTGTCAATCCGCCACGGTGGGATTTCGAGCTCATGTTCTCTGGATTATGAGTTAAAACCTCCTGATTACCAGTCCAGTAACATAACCACTACACGACTGGCCCTTTCAGACCTTCAGGTTAGCAGAAATTGCTTCACACCCAATGAATTAGTTTTGAAGTGTAGTCACTGTAGTTATGTAATAACCTCTGGAACTCCCTCCCTAAACCTTTCCGCCTCTCTACCTCTCTGTCCTCCTCTGAGACACTCCTTAAAACCCAGCGCTTTGACTAAGCTTTTGGACACCTGCCCAATATCTCCTTATGTGGCTCGTTGTCAAATTTTGTTTGATAATCGCTCCTGTGACACGCCTTGGAAGGTTTTAATACATTGAAAAGAAAAGGCTGAGAGGTGACCTAATAGAGGTCTTTAAAATTATAATAGAGTGGATAGAGAGAGAATGTTTCCACTTGTGGGGAAGAGTATAACTAGAGGCCATCAGTATAAGAGTCACCAAGAAATCCAACAGGGAATTCAGAAGAAATTTCTTTACCCAGAGAGTGGTGAGAATGTGGAACTCGCTACCACAGGGAGTGGTTGAAGCGAATAGTATCGATGCATTTTAGGGGAGGCTGGACAGGGATATGAGGGAGGAGGGAATAGAGAGTTATAATGTTAAATAGAGTTAGATAAGGACAGACGGGAGCAGGCTCGAACGGGCATAAATGCCGGCATGGACTGGTTGGGCGGAATGGCCTGTTTCTGTGCCGTACGTCCTGTGTAACCCTACGTTAAAGGCACTACATAAATATAAGTTGTTGTTGTTGCAACACATAGCTAGCAGTGAGTTAATGCGGGGTATATTCCCTGAGGTGCCCGGCCACAGACTCCCCACTTTCCCCGTTGGGAGCTGCAGGATTTAAACTGCGCGGATTGGCCAACCTGCTCGGGCTCCCCGCCCGACGAGCCTACCGCCGGGGGTTAAAATCGGGCCTGTTGTGTCGTTGTTGTTCATGTCCGTCACAGCGCGGTTACCCCGGCGCCTGGGGCTACACTGCACGGAGTAACAATACATTGCAATGTTGTGCACACTGCTGCTACACTGCTTAATAGCCCCACACAAACCCTCCACGCATGAAAGCAGTCGTTACCCAGCAGAGGATAATATGTCACCAAACGCTCGCTGTGCCTGTTACATGCATGCAAGTCTGGTCAAGTCTTTAAAGCTGTTAATTCATTAAAACATGATCTGATCAGAAAGCCTGCAACTGAAAGCGATTATTGTAATTTAATTTTCCCAGTTCCCCTCCATCCCTCCCAAGGGCCCATTCCGCTGTTGTGTTTTGTTATCTGCGTTGCAGAGTGAGTTTTTTTTTATTTACTGAAGGCAAACCCTGCAATGCATCCTTCTGATCCGATACCACAGAGTCCTGCTCCAGGAACACACACACACATTGCACGTCCCCGGCATACCAGCCTGCTGCAAGGTGATCGGCAGCTGTGGCAGGCACGCACCACAATGTGGACTGGATCCGAGCGGAATGGATTCGCAAATGTACTTTACTGGGTCCAAGGAACATGCACAATAGATGCACACGAGCACAGAGGCAAACACATACATACACATTTTAAGAATTCGTTCCTGGGATGTGGGTGTCGCTGGCAAGGCCGGCATTTATTGCCCATCCCTAACTGCCCCTTGAGAAGGTGGTGGTGGTGGTGAGCCGCCTTCTTGAACGGCTGCAGTCCGTGTGGTGAAGGTGTTCCCACAGTGCTGTTAGGGAGGGAGTTCCAGGATTTTGACCCAGCGACGATGAAGGAACGGCCGATATATTTCCAAGCAGAATGGTGTGTGACTTGGAGGGGAACGTGGAGGTGATGGTGTTCCCATGCGCCTGCTGCCCTTGTCCTTCTAGGTGGTAGGGGTCGCGGGTTTGGGAGATGCTGCTGAAGAATATGTGCATGCACAGATACTCACAAACCCAATATTTATTCCTCAATCAATATCACTAAAACAGATTATCTGGTCATTATCACATTTGCAGTTTGTGGGAGCTTGCTGTGTGCAAATTGCCTGCCAAGTTTCCTACATTACTACAGTGACTACACTTCAAAAGTACTTCATTGCCTGTAAAGCGCTTTGGGACAACCTTAGCTCTTGAAAGGCGCTATATAAATGCAAGTCTTTCTTTTTATATCCACAGCATACACAAAAGCTAATTTACACACACTGGTGTTTCTACACACACACACACACATGCTCACCCATATACTCACACATAAAGCACAGGCATATTTATCCATATCCCTCTGTATGTGCATGCACATATACACTGAGCCTTACACATACAAAGGCACACGCACACACATGCTACAGAAACACATGCATATAGAATAATATTTTGCATTCTACCCTTTTTAATAATGTCCACAACACTATCACATCTCCAGACCATTAAATTCAGTGGGTAACACTAACAGCGATACCCTGTTGTTTTTACTTGTTCCAGAGGGGGTGCTGCAACAACTAAACAAAGCTGGGCGGTATTTGCCACTTCTGGGTGTAAGATTGGGATCTGTGGAACAATGGGAGCAGAGAAATCCCAGCCAGTGTTACAAGAACACCTGATATACGTACTTACTCCAGAGGGGGCACTGTAACCGCCCTCAGCCTGCCACAAGAAACTTACCCAAAGAAGGGCTGATCCCACCTTCCAATCTTGCCAACTTTCCTCCCTCTTCATGCCCAGTTTAATGCATCCCACTAGGCCTCAGCCCTGGCTCAGTGGGTAGCACCCCCCGTCTTTGAGTCAGAAGGTTATGGGTTCAAGTCCCACTCCAGAGACTTAAGTGCATAAATCCAGGCTGACAGTCCAGCCCAGAGCTGAGGGAGTGCTGCACTGTCGGAGGTGCAGTCATTTGTCTGAGACGTTACTACAAGGCCCCGTCTGCTCTCTCAGGTGGATGAAAAGATCCCATGACATTATTTCAAAGAAGAGCTGGGGAGTTCTTCCTGGTGTACTGGCCAATAATTATTCCTCAATCAACAGCATCAAAAAACAGATTATCTGGTCATTATCACATTGCTGTTTGTGAGAGCTTGCTGTGCACAAATTTGCTGCTGCGCTTTCTATATTACAACAGTGACTACACTCCAAATAGTGCTTCATTGGCTGTAAAGCGCTTTGGGACGTCCAGTGGTTGTGAAAGAAGCTATAGAAATGTAAGTCTTTCTATATTTTAGGAATCATGAGAGGAGAATTGCATTGCACTCAGAAGCAAATTCTGGATTGCGAACCAAATATTGCCGAGGAAATAAGAAATATCAAACAATAAATTGATATGGAGAGAAAACAAAATGCAAATCATTAGGGAATATCAGAGTAGATTATTTCAATATCCTATTATAATATTTATTTTAAATTATGAGAAGCACAGCAGGAGCACAACAAATATATAATAACATTTTACATAATGCACAAGATAAAGCAATAGAAAATGACAAATCCACATCATGCAGAGTTCTGTCTGCTCAACACGTGGGAAGGTGCAGAATAAACAGGGACCAGCAAAGACTGCATCGCAGGAAGAAATATTGCCAGTCAACGAATCTTGTGTTAACAATGCACAGTCCTTTGCCCGATGAAGGAAGAAAGAGAGGGACTGAGGGAGCGAGGAAAGAAAGGGAGAAGAGAAGGGAAGCAGGAAGGAAGGAGAGAAGGAGGAAGGAAAATAATGATGGAAGAATGGACGAGAGGGAGGAAGGAAAGGAGGGAGGGAGAAAGGAAGAGGGCAGGGAGGGAAGAAGAGAGGAAGGAATGAGAGAAGGAAGGAGGGAAGAAGAATAAAGGAGGGAGAAGGGAGGGAGGAAGAGAGAGAGATAAAAAGTCATTCAAAAATGTCCAAGGCCATGTTAGCAAGGGAAGGAGGTTAGATACAGGTTCTCCAATCAGTTCTTCGATGGCCACAACCCTGAGGGGCTCAGGACAAACAGTTTGGAACAAGTAAGGAGCCTTTTTGTATTCATCCACCTAACACTCGGAATAAGACATTTTATTCACTCTTGTTACCCAGTGTAAGTATCAAGCAAATCCAGATCAGCTGCGTACTTCCCTCTGCTCTGTCCCAAGCTGTAATAATCTCCACCTCAATACCCCACGGCCTACTGCACTAGTGTCATAGCTCTGCACTTCCCACGACCAGCCAATCATCTATCCCTTCGGACAGTTTTTGCCAATTCAGCACCAAACTAGGGGCAGTTTTGAGCTGCTGGCCTGTTCTCACCAGGAACTGGGTTGAGACTGTGCTGACTCATTTCACATTGAGCTTTCATTCCATTGTTTCGGACTGGGTTTGAAGCCAGGCCCCAGAGGTTGAAGGGCAGTTTGCCAGAATGCTGTGTCCATTTTCTTGCTACAACTGTACAAGGCATTGGTGAGACCACACCTGGAGTACTGCGTACTGTTTTGGTCTCCGTATTTAAGGAGGGATATACTTGCATTGGAGGCTGTTCAGAGAAGGTTCACTAGGTTGATTCCAGAGATTAAGAAGTTGTCTTATGAAAAAAAGGTTGAGCAGGTTGGGCCTGTACTCATTGGAATTTCGAAGAATGAGAGGTGATCATATTAAAAAATATAAGATACTGAGGGAGCTTGACAGGGTAGATGCAGAGAGGATGTTTCCCCTCATGGGTGAATCTAGAACTAGGGGGCATAGTTTCAGAGTAAGGGATCACCCATTTTAAATGGAGATGAGGAGGAATTTCTTCTCTCAGAGGGTCGTAAATCTGTGGAATTCTCTGCCCCAGAGAGCTGTGGAGGCTGGGTCATTGAATATATTTAAGGCGGAGATGGACAGATTTTTGAAGGATAAGGGAGTAAAGGGTTATGGGGAGCGGGCAGGGAAGTGGAGTTGAGGCCAAGATCAGATCAGCCATGATCGTATTGAATGGCGGAGCAGGCTCGAGGGACCAAATGGCCTACTCCTGCTCCTATTCCTTATGTTCTTATTTAAACTTTTCCTTCCCAATGTTCTAGTAAAGGCGCTGAGATGCATGTCCACTGATGGCAGCACCCCTCTGGTACTCTGCCCAAATGATTATGCTTCATTTGTGAGCTTAGACGCTGAGCACAGACTGGCTAACACAGGATCAGCGTGATGAGAAAAGACTAAGGTCAATCTAGTTCACTTTCTGCCGACCTACTTGATATGATGATAATGGTTGACTAATCATAGCATTCAATCTTTATTGATTAGTATACGACACACACAGACATGAGGCGAGGAGACAACAACAACTTGCATTCATATAGCATCTTTAATATAGTCAAAAGTCTCAAGGCACTTCACAGGACTGTTATAAAACAAAATTTGACACCGAGCCGCAGAAGCAGAAATTAGCGCAGGTGACCTAAAGCTTGGTCAAAGAGGTAGGTTTAAAGGAGGAAAGAGACATAGAGAGACGGAGTGGTTTCGGGAGGGAATTTCAGAACTTGGGGCCTAGGCAACAGACGGCATGGCCACCAATGGTTGTGCGATTATAATCAGGGATGCTCAAGAGGGCAGAATTTGAGGAGCGCAGACATCTCGGGGGGTTGTGGGGCTGGAGGAGATTACAGAGATAGGGAGGGGCGAGACGATGGACGGATTTGAAAATAGGAATAAGAATTTTGAAATTCAGGTGTTGCTTAACTGGGAGCCAATGTAGGTCAGCGAGCACAGGGGTGATGGGTGAGCGGGACTTGGTGAGAGTTAGGACACGGGCAGCAGTGTTCTGGATGACTTCAGAGGGTGGAAGATGGGAGGCCAGCCAGGAGTGCGTTGGAATGGTCAAGTCTAGAGGTAAAGAAGGGCGGACGAGGGTTTCAGCAGCGGATGAGCTGAGGCAGACGGGCGATGTTACAGTGATAGAAGATAGTCTTGGTGATGAAGTGGATACGTGGTCGGAAACAAGCCCTCACCCCACCCCAGTCGTGGACATCTTTGGGAACCATCGATCAATTTTTCACGAGGAGCACAGCCAATGCCAACTCTCCCCACGTCCGATGTCGACAAGCTCCAACTTTCCAGTAGGGGGGTCAGTGGGGCAGAATAGGGAACAGGAGCCCATTTTTTCCCCTCTCCCTGGTGCAGAGCACTGAGCCTTAACAACCCCTCCTCGAGCCAAGTGCCAAGGTTGGTGTCTTGGTCTGTATCGCTCTCCCACTTTTCTCAGCTAAATTTCCGGCGGGTTGGGGGAGGGTTAATTGTAAGTCGCTCTGCCACCTACCCGGACTCTCTGAGAATTGTTGATTGCTGTCATGATCCAGTTAAACCGACTGTGAGCCGTTGCTACCATTCCGCCACTTAAGCCGAACTCACTGAGAGCCGGTTTGCTGCTGAAGGTGAACTATTTTACCCACTCCAGTTACTTGACGTCTCGCTAGGCTTGGCTCAGCGCAGCCAGATCAAATGTCCCAGCTTCAAAACGTTTCGTCTGTAAAATGAGCCGTAAGTGGCTGTTTTTCTCTCCCTCACGCCCATCATGTTTACATTTTAAGTGTCAGAAATGGAATCACGTTTGAAATGCTCTAATCGCACTAATCTTGGAGGGGTGTTATTTTTTATTAACAGCTCACAGCCGGGCAAGTGTTAACAGCGTGTGATGGGTAAGGAAGGTGCTCGACTTCAAAGCCGCCTTCTAAAGCCGATAAGCTGCCCCCAGAGGCAATCTCCTCCTTTCTGTCTCCCCACCCACTTTTCATTTCCTCTCCTCTCGGTCGGGGTTTCTCAGGCACCGGCCGCACTCCCAGCGCTTGCCCTTCACCCGCCGAGTCCAGGCCGCGAGCATCCGTGCGCTATTCGGCCATGGCAGGAATTCGAGCCGAACCAAACGCCAGCAGGAGTGGCTTGCGGTGGTGGTTCGGAGCAGGAATCCCAGCAGATTTTCCCACCTCTTTACTCTAGGAGCAGGAATCCTAGTGGATTTTCCCACCTCTTTACTCTGGGAGCAGGAATCCCAGCGGATTTTCCCACCTCTTTACTCTAGGAGCAGGAATCCTAGCGGATTTTCCCACCTCTTTACTCTCGGAGCAGGAATCCCAGCGGATTTTCCCACCTCTTTACTCTCGGAGCAGGAATCCCAGCGGATTTTCCCACCTCTTTACTCTAGGAGCAGGAATCCTAGCGGATTTTCCCACCTCTTTACTCTCGGAGCAGGAATCCCAGCGGATTTCCTACCTCTTTACTCTGGGAGCAAGAATCCCAGCGGATTTTCCCACCTCTTTACTCTAGGAGCAGGAATCCCAGCGGATTTCCTACCTCTTTACTCTGGGAGCAGGAATCTCAGCGGATTTTCCCACCTCTTTACTCTAGGAGCAGGAATCCTAGCGGATTTTCCCACCTCTTTACTCTGGGAGCAGGAATCCCAGCGGATGTTCCCACCTCTTTACTCTAGGAGCAGGAATCCCAGCGGATTTTCCCACCTCTTTACTCTTGGAGCAGGAATCCCAGTGGATTTCCTACCTCTTTACTCTGGGAGCAGGAATCCCAGCGGATTTTCCCACCTCTTTACTCTAGGAGCAGGAATCCTAGCGGATTTTCCCACCTCTTTACTCTCGGAGCAGGAATCCCAGCGGATTTTCCCACCTCTTTACTCTAGGAGCAGGAATCCTAGCGGATTTTCCCACCTCTTTACTCTGGGAGCAGGAATCCCAGCGGATGTTCCCACCTCTTTACTCTAGGAGCAGGAATCCCAGCGGATTTTCCCACCTCTTTACTCTGGGAGCAGGAATCCCAGCGGATTTTCCCACCTCTTTACTCTGGGAACAGGAATCCCAGCGGATTTTCCCACCTCTTTAGGAGCAGGAATCCCAGCGGATTTTCCCACCTCTTTACCCTAGCAGTAGGAATCCCAGAGGATGCTTCTTTACTATCGTATCTTTCCGAATGTCACCATAACTGACCAGCTAATTCAGTGCATGCCTTCTAGACTGAACATCGAGTTCATCAATTTCAGACCGTAACCCCTGCCCCCGTGTTATTTTCTATGTTTTTTCCTCTCTTTCCCATGGAGGTGTTGATGATTTTTCCATTCACACCCTATCTAGACCCATCTTTTGTTTCTTAACTTGTCCCATTACCATCTCCTTCTGCCTTGCACCATCATCCCTTTGTCTCTTAACCACTTCTGCCTTCCACCCTATCACAGACCTTCCCTTTTGTTCTTTCTTCCCCTCCCCCCCTTCCCCTGCTCCTGCACTTGCTTAAAACTTGTTACATCTCTTAACTTTTACCAGTTCTGACGAAGGGTTGTCGAGCTAAAACGTTAACTCTCTTTCTCTCTCCACAGATGCTGCCTGACCCGCTGAGTATTTCCAGCATTTTCTGTTTTTATTTCAGTGTGAGCGGGAATTGAATTTGGGCTGCACGGCTCAACTTCTATCTGGGCCACGAGGGGAGCAATACGGGACAGTAGATCCCGCATTGGTCTCATCAGTCACCATAGAACTCCTTTTAGTCATCCTCGAATCCGAGGGACTGCCTAAGGAGAGAAGAAAACAGTATTGTTAGAGGCTCGTTGTCACACCATGAGGGTGATGGGACATATGGGCTGTTCCACTATAAGAACAATGTATTTCCCCTCCAAAAACTGATTGGAAAGTTCCTCCCAGGTAGCACTGTGGTGCCAGCTTGGCTCAGTGGGTAGCACTCTCGCCTCTGTGATCCGGAGGTTGTGAAATCAAAACTAACACTTCAAAAGAACGAAAGAACTTGCATTTATATAGCACTTTTCGCAACCTCAGGACATCTCCAATTAATTACGAACAAAAGAACATAAGAAATAGGAGCAGGCGTAGGCCATTCGGCCCCTCGAGCCTGCTCCGCCATTCAATAAGATCATGGCTGATCTGATCTTGGCCTCAATTCCACTTTCTTGCCTGTTCCCCATAACACTTGACTCCCCCGTAGTTCAAAACAGGGTAGAAAATATTTGAGGTGTACTTTTGTAGTCACCGTTATAATGCAAGCAATGCAGCAGCCAATTTGCGCATAGCAAGCTCCCACAAACAGCAATGCGATAATAACCAGATAATCTGTTTTTAGTGATGTTGATTGAGGGATAAATATTGGCCAGGACACCGGGCGATAACTCCCCTGCTCCTCTTCGAAATCAAACCGTGGGATCTTTTACATTCACCTGAAGGACAGACGGGGCCTCGGTTTAACGTCTCATCCGAAAGACGGCATCTCCGACAGTGCAGTGCTCCCTCAGCACTGCACTGGGGGTGTCAGCCTAGATTATATGCCGAGGTGTCTGGAGTGGGACTTGAACCCACGACCTGGTCCTGTTGGAAGCCAATGGAAATGCAATTCCCGTTGCGAGCAGTGAGGGAATCCGGCTCCACTTTTTTACTTTTAAATGGAGAACTGGCTGCGGGTGACAAGGCACTGAAAAGAGTGGGTGTCATCCACTGTTAGAACAATGCAGCTCAAGTCGTTTATATTTACAAACGCAGCCAACATGAGGGGATATAAACATATGTCTGCCATCCATCTGCCTCCCTCCTAGTAAGAGTTGTTAGGCGTCTCCCAAGCTCTTTACGTTCATGGGCTGAATTGTGTTCACCACAGTGCCTTGGGGGCCACCCATAAATAACAACTTGTATTTATACAGCACCTTTCACGTATTAAAACTCCCCTAGGCACTTTACGGAAACACACTCAGAAAAAATCTGACACCAAGCCACATAAGGAGATATTAGGGCAGGTGACCAAAAGCTTGGTCTAAGAGGTAGGTTCCAAGGAGCGTCTTAAAGAAGGAGAGAGCGAGCCAGAGACGTGGAGAGGTTTAGGGAGGGAATTCCAGAGCTTAGGGCCCAGGCAGCTGATGGCACGGCCGCCAATGGTGGAGTGATTAAAATCGAGGATGCGCAAGAGGCCAGAATTAGAGCAGCGCAGAGATCACGGAGGGTTGTGGGGCTAGAGGAGGTCAGAGGGATAGGGAGGGGCCGAGGCCATGGGGGGATTTGAACACGAGGCTGGGAATTTTAAATTGGACTTAAAGTTGAAACCCATGTTCCTTCCCCCAATTTGCATACCATCCTAAGTTGCTGATACTAACAGATCTCAGAGTTCCGATTCAAGACTAATCCACCAGTGAGGCAACAGGGCTGAGATCAGGAAATTCCAAACCTACAAGCCCACAAAACAGGACAAGACAATGAATGAGCACAAAGAGAACCTGAGGACATAAAGAGCTTCAAGGACACGATTCCCAGGGAACAGGATGATTATAAATTGGACACTCTTGTTGTGCATGACTAATTCAGACAAAGAAAGAAACACTTGCATTTATATAGTGCCTTTCACGACCACCGGATGTCTTAAAGCACTTTACAGCCAATTAAGTACTTTTTGACTGTAGTCACTGTTGTAATGTAAGAAATGCGGCAGCCAATTTGCGCACAGCAAGCTCCCATAAAATCTGTTTTGTTAATTGAAGGAGAAATATTGGCCAGGACACCGGCGATAACTCCCCTGCTCTGCTTCGAAATAGTGCCATGGGGATCTTTTACGTCCACCTGACAGAGCAGACGGGGCCTCAGTTTAACGTCTCACTTGAAAGATGGCACCTCTGACAGTGCAGCACTGCCTCAGCACTGCACTGGGAGTGTCAGCCTAGATGTTTTTGTGCTCAAGTCCCTGGAGTGGGAATTGAGTGCATGACCTTCTGACCCAGAGGCGAGAGTGCTGCCCACTGAGCCACATCTGATACCTGAATGACATGGCACATGAATGCACTCCTATCACTCAACCATCATCTAGTGCTTCAAATATTTCCCTATCATGCTCCTTGAACAATCCATTGATATCATTGTCGTGACTACAGGTCCCCCCCATTGATCGCCTGCAATGAGATGTTAATTACCAGTCAGAACAGGCGTCTCCATTGTTGTGTTGCGATCTACTGTTTAACTAAGGAGATCCCGCACAGTTCAATTACACTCAGAGGGTACTGCACATTTTTAACTTTTCTTACAGCGGATTGCCTGCCAACATAAATTCCAGGGATAGGACAGCTGCCCCATTAAGCTGGAAGTCAATGGGAACTATAGCAATGAAGAGAGATCAACCTAATCGAGGAGTTCACGAGAATCCAGTAAAGTAAATCTTGAGTAGTTTATAGCCACTGTCGCATCCCCAAGATTAGATTATCATAGAATCATAGAAATTTACCGCACGGAAGGAGGCCATTTCGGCCCATCGTGTCCGCGCCGGCCGACCAAGAGCTATCCAGCCTAATCCCATTTTCCAGCTCTAGGTCTGTAACCCTGCAGGTTACGGCACTTCAAGCGCACATCCAAGTAATTTTTAAATGTGGTGAGGGTTTCTGCCTCTACCACCCTTTCAGGCAGTGAGTTCCGGACCCCCACCACCCTCTGGGGGAAGAAATTTCCCATCGTATCTCCCCTACAGCTCCCCCCAATTACTTTAAATCTATGACCCCTGGTTGTTGACCCCTCTGCCAAGCGAAACAGGTCCTTTCCATCCACTCTATCCAGGCCCCTCATAAAGATTACAGACGGAAAGAATGACACCCTGGTACCTCCGCTGTTTACGGGCAGTAATATTAGGTGTTTTCATTTGGAAAAGACGGAACTCGGTTTCAAGGCAGTGTTGTAGGGTCGAAATCTCATGGGGACAGAAGCTAAAATGTTCATCGAGAGGGCAGACGGGGCCTCGGTTTAACATTTCATCCGAATGATGGCTCCTCCAAAGGTGCAGCGCTCCCTCAGTACTGCACGAGAGTGTCAGCCTATATTAGGGGCTCAAGTCAAGGGAAATTGACTGTATGGCAAAAGACTTGAAAAATTAGGTCATATTTTGATAAAACTACTCAGATTATGGGATGGAATATAGAAGTGATTTAAAATTATGAAAGAATATGACAGGATAGATAGAAGCAGACAGTTCCCAGTAGTTTGCAGAGGATTAGCCAGGATATACCACACGGAAACAGGCCATTCGGCCCAACTAGTCCATGCCGGCATTGAGGGGGATCGATGGAGGGGCCACAGATACAAGATTAGATGCAAGAGATTTAGAACAGAGGGCAGGAGAAAACTTCTTCACACAGAAAAAACAAAGACGACACGAGGAAAAAACGTTTTTCCGCAGCGAGTGTTTAGGATCTGGAATGCACTGCCTGAAAAGGTGGTGGAGGCAGATTCAAATCATGTCTTTCAAAAGAAAATTGGATCAGTACCTGAAGGAAAAAAAAATTGTCGGGCTACGGGGAAAGGGCGGGTGAGTGGGACGAGCTTAGGTGCTCTTGCAGAGAGCCGGCACAGGCTCGACAGGCCGAATGGCCTCCTTCCGTGCTGTAACCATTCTGTGATTCTATGAGAGTTGTGAGGCTGTGGAATTCACTTCTGGGGTCGGTGGTTGAGGCAGGAACTGTGTCGACATTCAAGGTTCGATTGGATAGGTGGAGGAAGGAAAGGGGTCTGAAGGGAGGTGGGATCCGGGCGGATAAATGTGATTAGAACAATTTGCTCGTGTGAAGGGTGGCGACTGGATAGGCTCCGTGTTGTAACTTCTATGTATTTCTTTGTATGCCTTCTGAGCAATGTTTATGATTCTGTGATTCCATCTAAAAATAACCAGATCAAATATCTGGTCTGGGAAGGAATGAAAGGTTATAGTGATAAGGATAATAATCAAATCCCTAATGGAACAGAGTAGTGCCTTAGGTGCTGTCATAGTACTAATGTCTATACAGTACCTATCACTGTTACACATCAAACACAATCAATTAATTGTTCAAATATAGGGGTTTTTGTTTTATAGGCAAGCACAGCAGCCAACAACATTGCAGGAACAGCCATGAGATAGATACATGACTATCAATCGGTTGTTCTATGGTATTGGTTGAGGGAGGCCTTGTAGACCCAGGTAACTCCCTTCTCGACTGGAAACCGGGCCATGGGATCTTAAACATCCACCTGAATCAGTGGAAGAGACGGAGGGGACACTGGTTCAATGTCTCATCCGAAGGATTGCACTTTCGACAAGGCAGCATTTCCTTGATACTGGACTGGAGGGTCAGCCTTGTTTACATGCTGATGTGCTGGTGGAGGGCTCAAACCCACAACCTCTTGTTTTATGTCTGTAATGACCTACGAATGACTCCACGAGGCAATGTGTTGTACTCAAACTGCAGTGACCTTGGTCCTTTATTCGTAACTCCAGAGTGAGGCGACTGCATGGTGGCTCCCCTGTAATACAGCCCCTGCCACCAGGGCAGGAAACCCCGATCTCCACCAGTTGCACCCTCTAGTGGTGTCAGCATGTATATACGCAGTGTAAACCTTATTAACAGTACATCAAGTAAACAAGTCTCCATCTTCTGCAACTATACAGTGACTACACAGAGAGTATATCTATAGTCTGCATATATAACATCACTCTTCCCCCAAGTCCTTTGTGCCAATTACCTTTGCACTATGTGCTCTGGCTTAGCTCAGCCCAGACTTAAGTACCAATAGCCCTTGCACCTTGGCTGTGCTTTGGCTTGGCTCTCTCCCTGTTAACCCCCAAGTCCTTTTGCCACAACGTTGGGTGGTGGATGGTTCGATGATGCAGTGGTGGTTCCAGTGGGTTCTGGATGTGATCCATGTGTGTGTCCATGGCTACATAGATCCATTTCCCTGCCCCACCCCGCCACAGCGAGATTGTGCAGCTGACCCATTAGATTAACATACAGGAACAGATACAGTGCAAGTACAAAGAAAGGAAGAAAAAAAATTTTTTTTTTAGTTTGTATCGTGACACCTTGGTTCAGTGACTTACATTTGCTATGTTTTGCAGTCGTGTGCCAGGACTGGGTCGATTGCATTCATGGTTCAGTCATGGTCAGCACTGAGGTAGCAGTACAGGTATGCGAGGACGCTGGTTCCAGAGTAACCGGACGGGGTCCTAGTCGTCTGATAGCGGTGCTGCACCCCCTGCTAGCGGGGTGGGCTTGGTTCGCTCACCTAGCCAGGACTCAGGGCCTTTGCCGTTGCCTAGTGGTGGGCAGAGCCACAGATGTGTGTGGCCTCCCTGTCCTCCATTGAGGGCTGCAGAGCCTTCTGCCTGCTCTCTAACAGTGTTGGGAACCTGGCTGTTCCATGTCGTGTTTGGGGAACTCGTTGGTTCTGACCTTTCGCTCCTGGACATGGCCGAGGTAGCAACTGGGTCTGGGGGCTGCGCCGTCTCCACCCGGGTGGTGGGCAACGGCGGCCAACTGCGCGTATTGGCGCAATTTTCGTTTCTGGGTCCATGGCGAATAGTGCCATCGGGTGCCTGCAGCGTGGGATAGACCTGGGGCAGGGTATCAGGATCAGTGCCTTCACCCTCCTGAGATTGCTGGCCTATAACTTGTGGGGACATCTGGGGCAGGGCATCAGGATCAGCGCCTTTACCGTCTCGAATTCGCTCGCTTGCTACTTTTGAGGGCACTCTATTCCCGACATCTCGCAACAACATTTGGTTCACAATCTTAAATGGTTCGTTACATTGATTGCCATGCACAATGTCTCTTTAAGTTCAGTTGGTTGCAGGTCTCCTTTAAGAGAACCCTGCTGGCTTTACCTCAATCAAATCCTTTGTTAGACACCACGTGTTGGTCCCTCAGCGTTGCACCTCGTGGTCTTTCCACGGCCGTCTTTTTTTTTCAGCCACGCTGCACCTTGTTGCAGCAGGGATGCTATCTTGCCTCTGTCCTCGAGGTCGACTCGAGGTTGGACCATCACCTGCAACAATCCACAGAGGTAACTTGTGCACCACGCCATTATGGATTACACTTACATCCCCACTACCAAGGACTGGGATCAGCTCCTTGGTGTAGGTGCGCAACTTTACCTGTACTGGAACTAGCTCGGGTCGTTTTTTCGTTCCATAGCCTTTCAAAGGCATCCTGGCTCATCACTGACTGGCTCGCTCCCCTGTCCACTTCCATGAAGACTGGAACGCCGTTTATCTCAACTTCCATCTTCACTGGAGGACAATCAGTGGTGCAGGTATACACTCCATACACTTCTTCTTGGGACTGAGCTGCCCGACTCCTCTGCTAGACGGTGAGTCGTATTTCTTTTGCACATACGCTGGAGGTGGCCCTTCATGTTACAGGTTTTGCATACTTACTCAGCAAACTGACACTGATGAGCCCTATGGTTTCCTCCGCAATGCCAGCACCCCTCGGCAGACTCTGAGTTCTGGAACCCTGTGCTCTCTGCCCTGGGCAGAGCCTCGTTCTACAGTCTTGCCTGTGAAAGGCACCATTCTGTGTACAGTACTTGCCGGGTTTGAGTCCACAGGATGAATAACTTGCTTGGTGCTGCAGGTCGAGGTCATGTTCGCCTGACTGATGCTGATGGCCCTTTGCAGGTTGACTGTGGTGTCGGCAGATAATAGCTTGTGAAGGAGGCCCGCGTGGCCAATTCTTATAACGAAGGTGTCCCGCAATGATTCGTTGAGGTGCATGACAAAATCACAAGTCTCCTGAGGTCGGCAGCATATTTTGCAATTTCCTTGGCCCTCAGGTCTGTGGTGAGTGTGGAATCTGTGCCTGGCCGTGAGGATGCTCTCTTTTGGTTTTAGTTGGTCACGAATTAGTTCAGTCAGCTCATCGTCTGTCTTATCCTTGGCCTTCGTGGGTGCGAGCAAGTCCCTGATGAGACGGTAGACCTCGGGCACACAACTGGTCAGCAGTATAGCCTTGCGCTTCTTCGTCAATGCGTCCGTCTCCCCTGCCAGGTTGTTTGCCACAAAATATTGCTCGAGCCTTTCCATGAAGGCATCCCAATCATCACCCTCTGCAAAGTATTTTAGTGTGCTAAAAATAGTCATAATCGCGTGAAAGTCCATAATGTACCTATGAATGACTCCACAAGGCAATGTGTTGTACTCAAACTGCAGTGACCTTGGTCCTTTATTCGTAACTCCAGAGTGAGGCACAAGCATGGTGGCTCCCCTTTTATACAGCCCCTACCACCAGGGCAGGAAGACCCGGTCTCCACCAATTGCACCCTCTAGTGGTGCCAGCATGTATATACACAGTGTAAACCTTATTGACAGTACATCAGGTAAACAAGTCTCCATCTTATGCAACCACGCAGTGACTACACAGAGAGTATATTTATAGTCTGCATATATAACACTTGGCCTAGCGGTGAAAGAGCTTATCACCAGAGTCAAGATTCACTAGGTTGATTCCGGAGATGAGGAGGTTCACTGATGAGGATAGGTTGAGTAGATTGGGCCTATGCACATTGGAGTTCAGAAGAATGAGAAGTGATCTTATTGAAACTTATAAGATAATGAGGGGGCTGTACAAAGTGGATGCAGAGAGCATATTTCCACTCATTGGGGAAACTAAAACTAGGGACATAGTCTCAGAATAAGGGATCATCCATTTAAAACTGAGATAAGGAGAAATTTCTTCTTTCAGAGGGTTGTAAATCTATGGAATTCTCTGCCCCAGAGAGCTGTGGAGGCTGGGTCATTGAATATATTTAAGGCGGAGATAGACAGATTTTTGAGCGCTAGGAGTAAAGGGTTATGGGGAGCTGAGTCCATGATCAGATCAGCCATGATCTCATTGAATGGCGGAGCAGGTTTGAGGGGCCAAATGGCCTACTCCTGCTCCTATTTCTTAGGTTCTTATGTTCAACCACACATGTATATATGGGAAACAACAAGCAGAATTGAAAAAAGGACTTGCCTTTCACGACCTTAGGACGTCCCAACCAATGAAGTGTAGTCACTGTTGTAATGTAGGAATCACAGCAGCCAATTTGTGCACAGCAAGCTCCCACAAACAGCAATGAGATAATAACCAGATAATGTGTTTTCAGTGATGTTGATTGAAGGATAAATATTGGCCAGGACACCAGGGAGAACTCCCCTGTTGTTCTTCAAAATAGTGCCATGAGATCTTTTACATCCACCTGAGAGAGCAAACGGGACTTTGGTTTAGCACCTCATCTGAAAGATGGCACCTCCGACAGTGCAGCACTCCCTCAATACTGCACTGGAGTGTCAGTCTGGATTTATGCGCTTGAGTCTCTGGAGTGGGACTTAAACCCACAATTTTCTGACTCAGAGGCGAGGGTGCTACCCACTGAGCCACAGCTGACACCGAGTGTGGGTGTATGCATGTGTAAGTTCACTGTCAAGGTTCACACACGTATAATGGCCATACCAGATGGCCCCCACTGCCAGTGAAACTGTAGCCCAGCAAGGAATCAACGCCTTCAGTAGAGGAGGAGGACAGCAAGGGAACATTGACGAACAGTAGAAAGGACTTGTTATCAAGAACGTTTATTATGTAAAAATACAGTGCCAAAGATAGGAAACCCATTGATATAAATAGTGCTGCAGTCACTTTTTTTTAATAATGACGTAGATTGCAAACTCCTCAGAATGAATAGAGCTGGGGATTGTTTGTCTTTGAGTTGTGACGTAGATTACAGACCCATTCAATAGAATAGAGCAGCAGTTTACCTTTTATAGCAGACTGCGCACCCATTGCAATGAATGAAGCTGGAGTTATTGTCTTCACCGTGGCAAAGGCTGCAAACACTTTGGAATGAGGAGAGCAGCCATTGCTTTTTTTACTTCCTTACCAGTGAGACGCACTGAAATAGGATGCATTCCCTACCCCATCAAAAGAATGACATCAGTGAAAATAAATGAGACTCGACAGGTCTGATATCCTGTTCGCAATGAGATTGTGCTTATGACCTTGTTACCTCCAGACTCAACTATTCCACTGCTTTCCTGGCTGGCCTCCCATCTACCACCCTCCATAAACTTAAACTCATCCAGAACTGTGCTGCCTGTGCCCCAAGTCCTGTTCATCCTGTGCTCGCTGACCTACAGCGAAGCACTGACCAAACTCGATCAACTACGCTGGGCGGGCCACATTGTCCGTATGCCAAAGCGCTCTACTCGGAACTCCTTCACGGCAAACGAGCCAAAGGTGGGCAGAGGAAAAGTTACAAGGACACCCTCAAAGCCTCCCTGATAAAATGCAACATCCCCACTGACACCTGGGAGTCCCTGGCCAAAGACCGCCCTAAGTAGAGGAAGTGCATCCGGGAGGGCACTGTGCACCTCGAGTCTCATCGCCGAGAGCATGCAGAAATCAAGCGAAGGCAGCGGAAAGAGCGGCAAACCAGTCCCACCCACCCTTTCCTTCAACCACTGTCTGTCCCACCTGTGACAGGGACTGTGGTTCTCGTATTGGACTGTACAGCCACCTAAGGATTCCGAGGGACTGCCTATGATGATGATGATGACAGTGGTTCCCGGTAAAGCAACGCCTCGACTTTAAGATTCTCTTCTTGGTGTTCAAATCCCTCCATGGCCTCGCCCCTCCCTATCTCTGAAACCTCCTCCAGCCCCACAGCCCTCCGAGATAACTGCGCTCCTCCAACTCTGGCCTCTTGTGGAGTTGAGTGCTGTGGTGGGGGTGGAGGGGTTGAGGAATGAACGGTAATCCAGATCTGGAAGTGAGGAAGGCAGGAGCATAGATATAGGGTTGGAGGAGGTTGCAGAGTAGCAAGTTTTCAGCAAGGATAATAATTCTGAGTTGCTGAGGTATCAGTCACTGAAATGTATCCAGGACTGGAGTGAAACAGGGTATTGTGTGAGCTAGGATGGAGGTGGCAGAGCTCTGGGTAAGTTCAACTCCCAGTTTGTGCTGGGTTGATAATCTTAACAGCTAGGAGACATTAACATAAGCCTTAGCGCCCTCGGGGGTAGAGGAAAATGCACCACGGTCTCGGACGTTGAATGCTACCCATTCTTGTCATACAGCGCTTGTGTGTCACAGCAGAAGAATAGAGGATTGGGCTCGGCAGTGACACCTGATGTAGCTGAATAGCACTCACTGCCTGGGCATACTTGTGAAGAATGGCCACTTGCACAGGATATCGGAGGGGTGTTGGCACCTTTGGAACCATACTCCAGCGAGAGTCAGCATTCAGGAAAGAGGGGGGCTGAAATGGGGGCAGCGGGCAGAACTACCTGGTTCACTTTCTTCAAGGTGATCAGGGTGGGCAGGCAGTACAGAAGGGGACAAGCAGGGAAGGAGTAATTTTATACAACCGGAATGAGTTTGCGTATATTTGAATTCAACATAAATGGGAAAGGGTTTGGTCCATGCGATTGCTATATGATGGGAAAGGGGTTGTCCATGTTAGTTCCAGGAAGGAGCCAGTCCATCGGAATTCTATACACTGTATGAGCAAAGCACTCAATCCCATGAATGAATAATAATAATACTCGGCCAAATCTTGCACGAGAGGCTCGGGTGATCAGCTCATAAGTGGTGGGTGGGGGTTAATCTCCAAAAAGCAAGTCCTGGAACCTGAAGCGCAAATATGAAAGAGCCTTCAGATCACAAAGGCAGCAACAGATGAAGGAGGCCATTCAGCCCATCTAACTCATTCTTCCATAGAAATCTATTGACTCCCTATTACATTGGAAACACTCTTTCAGTAAGCGAGTAGTCATTCTATGGAACAGGCTCCCCAGGGAGACGGTGGAAGCAGAAAGTGTTGATTCATTCAAATGCAAATTAGATAGATTTCTTTCAACAACAACAGCAACTTGTATTTATATAGCACCTTTAACGTCCCACGTCGCTTCACAGGAGCGTTATAAGATAAAAAATGTGACACCGAGCCACATGAGATATTAGGGCAGATGACCAAAAGCGCGGTCAAAGAGGTAGGTTTTAAGGAGCATCTTAAAGGAGGATAGAGAGGCGGAGAGGTTTAGGGAGGGAGTTCCAGAACTTAGGGCCTAGGCAGCTGAAGGCTCGGCCACCAATGGTGGTGCGATTAAAATCAGGAAGGGCAGAATTTGAGGAGCGCAAATATCTCAGGGGTTTGTGGGGCTGGAGGAGATTACAGTGATAGGGAGGGGTCGAGGCCAGTGGGGGTTTGAAAACAAGGATGAGAATTTTAAAATTGAGGCGCTGCTTAACCGGGAGCCAATGTAGGTCAGCGAGCACAGGGGTGATGGGTGAGCGGGACTTGGTGCGAGTTAGGACACGGGCAGCTGAGTTTTGCATTACCTCTAGTTTATGTAGGGTAGAATGTGGGAGGCCAGCGAGGAGCGTGTTGGTATAGTCAAGTTTAGAGGTAACAAAGGCATGGATGGGGGTTTCAGCAGCGGATGAGCTGAGGCAGGGGCTGAGACGGGCGATGTTACGGAAGTGGAAATAGGCGCTCTTAGTTATTCTGCGGATATGCGTTCAGAAACTCATTTCAGGGTCAAATATGACACCAAGGTCAACAAATAAGAGTTTGGGCCAGGATATATGAAAAATTTGAGACATGACATGTGGTGGGTGCAGCAATGCTTGGAAGGAACCTATGTTGCCTTTGAACCTATGGTTCCCAAAGCTCTCCATTTCTTCCTGCTATCAGTACTACACTTGTTTTCGATCAGTTTGTAACTACAATCAGTCAGTCAGGCAGTCATAGGCAGTCCCTCCGAATCGAGGAAGACTTGCTTCCACTCTTAAAATGAGTCCTTAGGTGGCTGAACAGTCCAATACGAGAGCCACAGTCCCTATCACAGGTGGGACAGACAGTGGTTGAAGGAAAGGGTGGGTGGGACTGGTTGGCCGCACACTCCTTCCGCTGCCTGCGCTTGATTTCTGCATGCTCTCAGCGATGAGACTCGAGGTGCTCAGCGCCCTCCCGGATACACTTCCTCCACTTAGGGCGCTCTTTGGCCAGGGACTCCCAGGTGTCGGTGGGGATGTTCCACTTTATCAGGGAGGCTTTGAGGGTGTCCTTGTAACTTTTCCTCTGCCCACCTTTGGCTCGTTTGCCGTGGATGAGTTCCGAGTAGAGCGCTTGCTTTGGGAGTCTTGTGTCTGGCATGCGGACAATGTGGCCTGCCCAGCGGAGCTGATCAAGTGCAGTCAGTGCTTCAATGCTGGGGATGTTGGCCTGGTCGAGGACGCTAATGTTGGTGCGTCTGTCCTCCCAGGGGATTTGTAGGATCTTGCGGAGACATCGTTGTAACTGCATTTGCTTTGCAGAACACCTCCATTCAGTCCATATACCTGACCCTGAGCTTCCGGTCGCCTGTCATTTTAATTCTCCATCCCCTCCCACTCTGACGTCTCTGTCCTCGGCTTCTTATACTGTTCCAAAGAAGCACAACATAATCTCGAGGAACAGCACCTTATCTTTCGATTATTGACTTTATAGCCTCTACATGGATTTCAATAACTTCCGATCATAACCGCTGCTCCATTTTTTCGGTGCTGGAAATGCAAAAACAAAATACTGCAGATGCTGTAAATCTGAAATGAAAACAGAAAGTGCTGGAAATACTCAGCAGGTCAGACAGCATCTGTGGAGAGAGAAACAGAGTTAGAGTCTAAAGTCGAGATAGAATGGTTAACACTATTTCTCTCTCCTCAGATGCTGCCTGACCTGCTGTGTATTTACATCATTTCTGTTTTTATTTGAAGTGCAGGTGATGGTTCCACCTTTGCCATTTACACCTCCTCTACGTGTCTCTACTTGTTTCTTTACCTATCGCATTAACGCCCGCTTTCACCTTGTACCATCATCCCTTTTGTCATTTAATCATTCCTCCACCCTATCACAGACCTTTCCTCTCCTTCCCCTTTCCCTGCCTTTGTACTTGCTGAAAGACTGTTGAATCTCTAACTAATACCTATTGTGACGAAAGGTCATCGACCTGAAACTCTAACTCTGTTTCTCTCTCCACAGATGCTGCCTGACCCGCTGAGTGCTTCCAGCATTTTCTGTTTGTATTTCAGATTTATAGTATTTTGTTTTTGTACCTACAAAGTCGTGTCCTATAGTCATGTCTTAAGGTGAAATGGTGCTGAGGATGAACCTTTTCTCATCTACAAGGCGAGAGGAGGCAATAATTCAGGGCAGTACATGTCCCCTTTAAGATTCCGTGCTATTGTATTCAATAAGAGTGAGTAATTAATTTGCAACAGTCAGTGTTGCAAATTCAAAAAATATATATATATTAAATACCATGGAAGCAGCAAAGTACTATATGGCTTGCTATCTATCGCTGCTGAGATTTGGCTGGGAGCATTATATTCCCACTCAAAATGATTCGTTTATCAGAGTTTTTATTAAAATTATCTGTAATGAGTTAAAACGAGATCATTGCAAATGTTGAGAAAACCTGGAATAAAAATGTAAATTGCTCAGAATAGCCAGTAGGCCAACTTATTGATTATAAATAGGAAGGATAGGCCAATATTAAGTATAAACCTGTTTTCTGTGCTGCATATAAGAGCTTAAGAACATAAAAAATAGGAGCAGGAGTGGGCCAATTAGCCCCTCGAACCTGCTCCGCCACTCAGCAAGATCATGGCTGATCTTCTACCCAACTCCACCTTCCCAACCGATCCTCATATCCCTTAATGCCCTCAGTTCCCAAAAATTTATCAACCTCTGTCTTGAATGTACTCAACGACTGAGCATCCACAGCCCTCTGGGGTAGAGAATTCCAAAGATTCACCACCCTCTGAGTGAAGAAATTCCTCCTCATCTCAGTCCTAAATAGCCGACTCCTTTTATTCTGAGACTGTGACTTCTGGTTCTAGACTCCCCAGCCAGGGGAAACATCCTCCCTGAATCTACCCTGTCAAGCCCCTTAAGAATTTTATATGTTTCAATTAGATCACCTCTCATTCTTCTAAACTGTAGGGAATATAAACCTAGTCTACTCAATCTCACCTCATTGGGCAATCCTCTCATCCCATGAATCAGTCTAGTGAACCTTTGTTGCACTCCCTCTAAGGCAAGTATGTCTTTCCTTAGGTAAGGAGGCCAGACAGTACTTCAGGTGTGGCCTCATCAATGTCCTGTACAATTGTATGTATGTTTTTTTTTAAATGCACACACACACATATATATATATATATATATATATATAATATTTTGTCATATTGTCCCACAAACAAAAAAGATGGAGCATAATACACTACAAGGATGTTACTTAATTCTTAAAAAAAATGTAAGAGTAACGAAGACTGAAGCTCATAACAATGATAGCCATTTAAAGATCTGAATTTCTGTCTCCTAGTAAGGTCGCAGGTTCAGGGCTCGCTTACATTGAGTTAGTTGGAGCTGTATAATTGTCCTCAGCTCCCATAGATGGAAGAGGGATGGGGTGGGGGGGGTGGTGAGAAATTCAGTCATGTGCCCTGTTTTTGTTTATTATCCAGTGACCCCTGCTGGACAGTGTGGGTGTGTGCCTATCAGGTGAGAATGGGTTGGGCTGAAGGACTGGGGTGGGGGGCGGGGAGATATGTTGACTGTGATGCTCTCCACATTCGAATATCACACCTGAAAAAAGGCCATTTGGAGAGGGGTTAGGGAGTCATATATTCATACAACGATAAACCTGCAAGAGTCAATGCTTTAAGGAAAAGAGGAGGGAAAGATTGGAAACATTTGTTAACCAAAGGTATTAAGGAGTCTGGCCCAAAGGCGGGAATATGGAGTTAGATCACAGATCAGCCATGATCTCATTGAATGATGGAACAGACGCAAGGTGCTGAATGGCTTCCTATATTCCTAGGACGGAGATGGAGAATGATTAATCTGCTGATAGATTTAGATGAGGAGGCTGAAGTGAAGAATAAATGACGGAATGGACTGGTTGGGCCGAATGGCCTGTTTCTGTGCTGTATATCCTATGTAATCCTCTGTAATCATTAAGGATAGCAATGACTTAGAAATACAGATCGATTTTAAACGTATATAGACAATTAGCTCAACATTTAAAAAAATATATAAAAATGAATACGTGGGTACATGTTACAGATACTAAAAATGATACTTTATATATATATAGAACCATAGAAACTTATAGCACAGAAGGAGGCCATTCGGCCCATCATTTCAATGCGGCTCTTTGAAGGAGCAGCCGTGCTCCGTCCCACATCCCCACGTTTTGTCCGTAACTCTGTAAATTCCTCATCCTCAAGCACCTGTACAACTCCCTTTTAAGATTATTTATGGAATCGGCTTCCAACACCTTTTCAAACCCCGACAACTCTGAGTGAAAAAATGTCTCTTCATCTCCCCTCTAGACCTCTTTCCCAATGATTTTGAATCTGTTATAATATTATCATCATCATCGGCAGTCCCTCGAAATCGAGCAAGAAATTGCTTCCACTCTAAAAGTGGGTTCTCAGGTGACTGAACAGTCCAATATGGGAATTACACTCTCTGTCGCAGGTGGGACAGACAGTGGTTGAAGGAAAGGGTGGGTGGGGAGTCTGGTTTGTTGCATGCTCCTTCCGCTGCCTGCGCTATATTATATGCATAAAGAATGTCTGCTGTTTGCATTTTGGGTTATTCATTATATTTAGATTGCATTATTTACTGAATTAAATTTTGCATTTTATATTATATATATATATAACATTCTTTTTAATCTCCTTATTTGCAAATGAGTTTAAAAGTGGACGGTGCTGCCGCCTGGTATTCGAGGTGACTTCCGTTGACGCTCCGGATCCACATTCCAGGGAGAGTCCGTGACGGGTGTTGCGCCCGGCCCTGGGAGCCCTATATTAAGACTGGTCGAGGCAGCCGAGTGAACATCTTTTGTTGCTTAATCCTTGCGAGTTAGCGGGGCCTGAGCGCTTGAGCTCGGCTCAGCTAGAAGCCGGAATAGAGGGACAAGGAAGAGTGCGTTCGAGGATACTCTCTCTCTCTCTCTCTCCACTCACACACAAATACAGTGCAGTGAGTGAAGGTGCAACGAGAGAGGGCAACAGAATCATTCTTTAATATCTGCTGCTTAGTGCAAATCAGTGTTTTGAGAGCGACAGCAAAAAGAGGAGGAAAAAAAAGTATTTTTTTTGTTGGGTTTCTTTTGCAAAAAAAAAACAATCCACGGGTAAGTTACAAATGTATTTTTTTTAAATGCCCTGGGTAAAGTTGCAAATGCAGGAAATGTGGTTCTGGGTTGTATTTTGTGGGTTGTTCTTTTGTGCAGTTTGCTGAATTTTTCTGATGTTGCATTTTTATTTTTTCTGACTTTTCCCCCCTTGTTTTTAGTGCAGAGAAAGGAGGGCAGCGATGGCCGAGCGCATGATGATGAGCCACGGACGCTTCACCGAAGGGGGCAACGGGCTGCACGTCCGCCGGATGGGCATGAGCCCTTACCCCCAGCACCAGCACCCTTACAGCGGCCTGATGAGCGAGCACCCAGCCGCCAGCTCCTTGCTGCATTACCCGGGGTCCGCCAGCGTGAACTCGTCCAGCATGAGACATGCGATGGCCAGCAGGCAGCCCGCGGCTGCTCATCTGGGCAGCATGGCTCCCAACATCAGGTACACATCTGGGCAACAGCAGCAGCAGCAGCAACAACAGCATCCCCATCCCCAGCAGCAGCAACATCACTCTCATCCGCCCCATCCGCAGTACATGGGGCCAGCAGTCACCGGCAACAGCCCGGCTGCCCAGCTCGCAGCCAGCATGCACTTGCAAAAGCTGACCAACCAATATTACGGCCACCAGCAGCACTACAGCATGACCGAGCTGCACCCTGGCAGTGCATTGAGCCAGCAGCAGCAGCAGCAGCAGCAATACAGGGAAATAAAGCATCACAGCCCCTCCATGCCAGCCAGCCACCACATGTCTGCAGCAATACTGCCCCCCAACGTTATAGACACAGACTTCATCGACGAGGAGGTCTTGATGTCCTTGGTGATCGAGCTGGGCTTGGATCGGATCAAGGAACTCCCCGAACTGTGGCTGGGACAGAACGAGTTCGACTTTGTCACCGAGTTTGTTTGCAAACAGCAGCCGAGCCGAGTGAGCTGTTGAGACGACAAAAAAAAGACTTCCAGCTATTGAAGTGATCTGTGTTTAAAAAAAAAAATTATTCTTTGCATCAACGAGAGAGAGAGAAAAACATCCTTTGCTTTTTTAAAAAAAAAAGCCATTCATCAGCTGATTGTTGGTGGTGACTTTTTTCATTCAGTTTGATAACCCATTCACCACACCGTGTAACCGTTCTAAATGCAACTTGTGTTTTTTTTTAAATAGTCTGTTATCTATTTCTCTCCATTTTAAAGAAAACCAATCGTTTTAAAACACTGGTAGTCACCACTCCCTCCCTGCCCCCCCCTTTGAAAATGTGATCTCACCCCGCCCACAAAACAAGGTGGTTTTGTGAAGCAAAGTCTGTCGTTTTTCAACAAAAAGCGTGGATTTTAGTTTTTTTTTTGTTATTTCTGGATACAAAGTAGGCTGATTTGGGAATGAGGGAGGTTGTAAGGGGAGAGGGAGGGAGGGAGGGAGGAAACAAAGTGGTTTTGACTAGAAAGCTTCGTGAGGACAGTTAAGTGTGTTCAACAATTTTTGTATTGTTCAAGACTCCCAACACACATGTCCAGAAACAACATTGATTGGCCTATCTTTTTAAAAGAAGACAAATGAGTGATGTGCGGTATGGCAGCGTATGAATCATTTTGTTAAAACTTGCAGTTAAGGAGCCTGTTTTTTTTTAAAGTACTGTAATTTAAAACCAATGACAATAGTCTTTCACACAAAAGACTTAACATTCCTCTTGGCCTGACTAGATTTCCATCACTTCCTCCCCTCCTCCTCCTGTTACACGAATGTTTGGGCAGTGCAGGCTGGAATGCGTACACGTGTGTTTGTATGTATGGCGTGTGTGTATGTATGTGCGACAAAAACATTTCTCAAAAGATGATTGGATTTTATTTTAAAATGTTGTTTTTGTCACTACAATGCTGATTTATAGTTTACATGATATTCTGTATTGAAGCCATTTAGGGGGTGGGAGGGTGGGGGCGGGAGAAAAACATGGACAGTATTTTTTTACGAACTTAAATATTGCTGCGGAATTTGTGTTGTGTTTTGTTAATTTATTATTCTACGCTTCGTTTATTTTGAGAAGGTTATAAATAAAGACCCCCCCCCCCCCCCCCCGGAGATTGCAGTAACTCAATGGTCCAGTCCTTTTGTCACAATTCCTGTTTTAACGCTGGTTGACAACATAGCCTGAAGTAGACGGGTTCCTGCACCGAATTATTGAGCAACTTTTCTTGTAGTCGAGGAGGTGGGGGAGGGGAGTTGTGGCTCTGGGAGGGAGGGACACTATATATAAAAGAGAATTGCATCGGACATGTACAACAGAATCCAGATTATAAACCAGGCGTTTCGACTGAACCATTTTCTAGGTGTGTGTTTTTTTTTGTTGAAAGTTTATTTTTTTGGTAACTTTTAACAATTGGGAGGTGACGAGCACATGGCGATAAATTGAATGTCCAGCTTCAGTTCTCCCAGCGAGCGAGCGGCTGTTGGAGAAAGGACACTCTTGTGCTGCACAGGCACCGTTCACTGCCACCTCTTCATCTTGAGATGCCATTCTTCCTTTGAATGGCTTTAGGGTTAAAGCTCTCCACGTGGCCTTATTAACATGCTCGGGGGTGGGGGAGAGCTCGAACTGGTAACAGAACAATCTGAGAAACAGGAAGACTTGCTGTAATCCTTGCCTCTGTGTGTGGCTGTTTCTGTCTGTTTTGTGTTTGTGCATGTCTCTGTCTCTACCTATCTGTATTGGTGTCTTTTGATTCTGGCTGTGTCTCCGTGTGTGTGTGTGTGCACTGTTTATCTCCATGTGTAGCTCTCCAAAAGTCTGCCTTTGTGTGTTCTCGGTGTCCGTGTCTCTGTCTTTGTATGTTCTGTTTTTTTTGTACATTTCTGTCTCTCCATCTGTGTGTCTCTTTTAGAGGTATGTGTGCTTTTGTCACTATCTTCAGTACTGCCTGTGTGTGTGTGTTGCTTTCTCCTGTCTGTGTGTGTCTCGTTCTCTGTGCGTCTCCTTGTCTCTCTCGCTCTCTGTGCATGTCTCTCTCGCTCTGTGTCTCTCTCTCGCTCTGTGTGTCTGTCTGTGTGTCTCTCTCGCTCTGTGTGTATCCATCTTGCTCACTGAAATGAGTTTGAATGTCGAGCAGTTCTGTGTGTGCATGGGTAGTTTTAAAAGTTGTCTGGGCAGAACACGGAGTCGCTGTTCAGATTGCGCTGTTTGGAGCGAGGGTTTGTGGATTTAATGTCTCCGTGCAACTTCTCTCGCTACCTTGTGACTTCTGAAGTGTGGAGATGCTTTATGTAGGTGGGGTTAGGACTGTTGACGTAGCCTGGGGAAAGCAGATGCACCCGCTCTACCGTATAAAGGGGAAGTTCGGGATACTAATTAGAAGAGTTTTTTTGTTTAAATGGAAAGTATTCATTGCCGAATTTTGTATTCTTTTCAAATTCTGGTATGTGAACCAAGCCTGCCTGGATTCTTCCTTGTACTCTCGCTGGGTGAAAGGAATATTCATCCCAGAAATGTGGGGGTATCCCCCCTCCCGTGCATGTGTGATGTTGAAAGACCTGTCGAAGGGTTTTCAGTGCAGAGCTGACCTGATGAGGCACTGTGGTAGGTGCCTTCAGCGTCTTCCTTCAGTTGTTGGGGCCAGTTCATTAGATATATTCAGAAGGGAGTTAGATGTGGCCCTCACGGCTAAAGGGATCAAGGGGTATGGAGAGAAAGCAAGAGTGGGGTACTGAAGTTGCATGATCATCCATGATCATATTGAATGGTGGTGCAGGCTCAAAGAGCCGAATGGCCTACTCCTGCACCTATTTTCTATGTTTCAGACTTGCCCAGGGCTGCTGCATTAGATCCAGTGACTGTCTCAAGCAGTTAACGGGGAATGGCATGTCGGGCTGTGTGAGCTGAACGATGCTCAAATAGGTTATCAATACCATCCAATCCCTGGGACCATGTTGCTGCCTTTCTATCTTCCCTGTCTCCCTATGGAGCAGTGTGTGGATTTGCAGTCTGCGGCGGTAACACGACTTCCCAGCCGTAACCATCTTCAGACCCGTCGACAGGGTGGTAATGGTATAAATTTACAGCACGGCAGGAGGCCATTCGACCCATCATGCCTGCGCCAGCTGACCAAGAGCTATCCAATCTAATCCCACTTTCCAGCTCTAGGTCCGTAGACCTGTAGGTTACGACACTTAAAATGCACATCCAAGTACGTTTTAAATATGAGGGATTCTGCCACATAAGACCATAAGAACATAAGAATTAGGAACAGGAGTAGGCCATCTAGCCCCTCGAGCCTGCTCCGCCATTCAACAAGATCATGGCTGATCTGGCCGTGGACTCAGCTCCACTTACCCGCCCGCTCCCCATAACCCTTAATTCCCTTATTGGTTAAAAATCTATCTATCTGTGACTTGAATACATTCAATGAGCTAGCCTCAACTGCTTTCTTGGGTAGAGAATTCCACAGATTCACAACCCTCTGGGAGAAGAAATTCCTTCTCAACTCGGTTTTAAATTGGCTCCCCTGTATTTTGAGGCTGTGCCCCCTAGTTCTAGTATCCCCGACCAGTGGAAACAACCTCTCTGCCTCTATCTTGTCTATCCCTTTGATTATTTTAAATGTTTCTATAAGATCACCCCTCATCCTTCTGAACTCCCTTTCAGGCAGTGTGTTCCAGACCCCCACAACCCGCTGGCGCAAAAAAAATTCCCCTGTAAACCTTCTACCAACTGCTTAAAATCTATGCCCCCAAGTTGATGACCCCTCTGCTCAGGCCAGCATTGAAGCACTGACCACACTTGATCAGCTCCGCTGGGCAGGCCACATTGTCTGCATGCCAGACACGCGACTCCCAAAACAAGCGCACTACTCTGAACTCTTTCATGGCAAACGAGCCAAGGCGAAACGTTACAAGGACACCCTCGAAGCCTCCCTGATAAATTGCGGCATCCCCACCGACATCTGGGAGTCCCTGGCTAAAGACTGCCCTGAGTGGAGGAAGAGCATCCGGGAGGGCGCTGAGCACCTCGAGTCTCATCGCCGAGAGCATGCAGAAATCAAGCGCAGGCAGCGGAAGGAACACGCGGCAAACCTGTCCCACCCTCAATGACAGTCCCACCTGTGGCTCTCGTTTTGGACTGTTCAGCCACCTAAGGACTCATTCTAAGAGTGGAAGCAAGTCTTCATCGATTCCGAGGGACTGCCTATGATGATGCTAAGGGAAACGGGTCCTTTCTATCCACTCTATCCAGGCCCCTCATCATTTTATACACCCCCAATAAGGTCTCTCCTCAGCCTCCTCTGTTCCAAAGAAAACAACCCCAGCCTATCCAATCTTTCCTCATAGCTAAAATTCTCCAATCCAGGCAACGTCCTCGTAAATCTCCTCTGTAACCCCTCGAGTGCAATCACATCCTTCCTGTAATGTGGTGACCAGAACTGCACGCAGTACTCCCATCTGTGGCCTAACCAGTGTTTTATAGAATTCAAGCATAAATCCCCTGCTCTTGTATTCTATGCCTCGGCTAATAATGGCAAGCATTCCTGGCGGGACGGGGTGGGGGGGATGCGGTGTTATGGGCAAAGTTGCCTCTACGCATATACAGCTGGGTGCGTAAAATTAAAGGGGCCACGCGTTAAATGAAACTGCGTCGCGCGCAACAAAGTGCAGCTTCCAGGAAAGCATTGGTTCTGGGCCGCCACAACCCACCTGATGGGGGGGTGGGGAGGGACGACTGCCCATGCCTGCCAGGCTCGAGTATCCTGCTGGATGTCAGCCCAGACTTCAGCGCCAGAGCTCCACTTGACGGAGCTGTCGGGAGTGGGCTTGGAAAACTGCATCTTCTGACCTGGGAGGTGGGAGTGCCCCCTTTCTGGCTCAGCAGGTGGGAATGCTAACCATTAAGCCAAAGGCAAACTCCTGTCCTCAAATGTTCCAGCCTCGCTAAGTGTGCGCAAGCAGAGATCCACGGGAATGCTTTTTATCCTATTTTTGGCGAACTTTTACTGCATTTTTCCTCTGCCCCTCTCCCCTTTCCCCCCCCCCCCCCCCCCCCCCGGTGTACCGATAGCACATAGTGAACTCAGATTCTATTGTGCCATCTGGTTTGAGCTACAGTGGAAATAAATCCTGATACTGCTGCAGGTTACAGCCCCCACCCTGTGTATGTTGTGGGGGTGGGGGAAGAGAGAGAGAGAGAGAGAGAGAGAGAGATGGTTGGTTAATGTGTGTGTGTGTGTTGCTAGGCTGTAATCAGAACTGGCCCAGTTGACGGCTGCATGGCTAGAGTCTTGGAGCCACTTGAACCCTGAGCAAGTGTTGTAGCCTGATCCTGGCCAGCTTTATATACAGCTGCTAGAATTCAACCCTGTTTACTGACACAGTGGTAACGAGCAGGCCATTAATAGGCCGTGAATGGGTGATGTGGAATTCCATTAATGTTAAACCAAGAGTTCAATCCATCAGCATGCAAAAACAGACCCCTCGGGGGGGTAATTTGGATTTCAATGAAGATGAAAAGCGGGAGAGATGCATAACGGGATGCTGATCTAATATTGCCTGTTTTACACTTAACAGCCAAAGTAAAAATCACCCCCCCACCCCACCTCATTGTCCTTTGATCTATTTTACCAATTGTTGGACGGGTGGGGGCAGGGGGGTTTGAATCCTGACTAGGTTCTCTTGGCCCTTCAACAACAAAACTTGGGATTTATATAGCACCTTTAACGTAGTAAAAACATCCCCAAGGCGTTTCACAGGAGCACAGGGCGGGGAAGTGGAGCTGAGTCCATGATCAGATCGGCCACGATCGGATTAAATGGTGGAGCAGGCTCGCGTGGCCGTATGGCCTGCTCCTGCTCCTATTTTTTTTTTTGTGTTCTTATTAAATCAGACACAATTCAACACCGAGCCACGTAAGGAGATATTAGGACAGGTGAACAAAAGCTTGGTCAAAGAGGTAGGTTTTAAGGGTGGGGGGGAGAGAGGCGGAGAGGTTTGGTTAGGGAGGGAATTCCAGAGCTTGGTGGAACGATGGAAATCGAGGATGCGCAAGAGGCCAGAATTGGAGGAGGTTACCGAGATCTCGGGCGGGTTGTAAGGCTGGAGGCGGTTACAGAGCTAGGGAGGGATGGAGGCACCTGAGGCGAACACACCTGAGGCGAACACAATGAGAGCCACGTCACATGATGCACGGAGACGGCGGGAGGTAGCGTTGGCCTCATTTGTGCCTCCAGCCAACTCTTAAGGACGATTTGTGTTGGGGATGGGTGGGGCTCCATACACAGTCATACCCTAATATTTCTCCGTGTTATTCCAGGGCTCTGATCATGGTTTTTAGGATCCTGTAACCAGGAGTCGTGGATCGGGTCTGCCTCAGTCTTGTGGCTGTGTCGATTGGGTGAAAGGTACTGTGAGAGAAGCATTTCTTGTTGGGGTCAATGTTCACAGGGACCATCTCCCCCCAGAGACCCTGCAGTCAGGCTCTAGCAATTGCCTCCTTTTTTTTGGGGGGGGGGGAAAATCAGATCTTACTCTGATTGTTAACGTTGGAGGATTTTTTTTTTTTTTTGTTGACTATGCAGATCTGATAAACCAAATTTCACAAATACGTTCACTGCCAAGTTGAAGTTGCCGTCTTGACTTGGCAGTCTTCTTTGTGTTAAAAGTATACACGCATAATGACTTGTTCTCCCCTCTTGTACGCATAACATAATGTCCTGGGTGGACATTACTGGAGCAGGTCACTGACAATGGAGACTTGGCCAAGTGTCTGATCTTAAACTGGCAAGCCTGACTCTCTGATCAAATCTTACTGCACTGTCTGTTCTATAAACCAAGCCTTATTGTTTATTAAAACAAAAAAAAATCCCTCCCAATTTCTTCCTCATCTGAGAACGTTGCATCGAGCTGGGCTATGAAGAGATTCTGTGGTGATGTAACTAAACTTTTGAAGGTTGTGCGGTAAATACCAAGTAATTCCATGTCTTGTGTAAGGCCCGTGATCGGGGATCCCAGCACTGCCGGCACTATACAAGGGCACCTTTTTTGGATCAACTGACCTCTCCTCGGGGTATAGACTGCCACCTAGAGTGAATGCTGACTGCTGAAGCATTCAAGAGAAAAAGCTGAGGAGATTCAGGACCTGATGTAGAGTAAAGGGACCAGCTCATTCATCCAGCTACAAAGGAAAGGACATTGAATGTATGGCTCAGCCACAGGCCATTCATCATCATAGGCAGTCCCTCGAAATCGAGGAAGACTTGCTTCCACTCTAAAAGTGAGTTCTTGGGTGACTGAACAGTCCAATATGGGAATTACAGTCTCTGTCACAGGTGGGACAGACAGTCGAAGGAAAGGGAGGGTGGGACTGGTTTGCCGCACGCTCCTTCCGCTGCCTGCGCTTGTTTTCTGCATGCTCTCGGCGACGAGACTTGAGGTGCTCAGCGCCCTCCTGGATGCTCTTCCTCCACTTAGGGCGGTCTTTGGCCAGGGATGTTGCACTTTATCAAGGAGGCTTTGAGGGTGTCCTTGAAGCATTTCCTCTACCCACCTGGGGCTCGCTTGCCATGTAGAAGTTCTGAGTAAAGTGCTTGCTTCGGGAGTCTTGTGTCATGCATCCGTACAATGTGGCCCCCCAATGTGGAGCTGGTCGAGTGTGGACAGTGCTATTGGGTTTCTTAGTGACTATCTTATATTGATGGCCCCTATCTAACCCCTTCATAATTTCTACAGAAAAGGGCCCCAGCATGTTCAGTCTTCCCTGATAGTTGTGACCTCTCAATTCTGGTATCATCCTTGTAAATATTTATTACACTTTCTCCAGTGCTGAGATCATTTTTCATATATCCCTCCAAAAAGCATGCTGATTGTTTCCACCTTGAATTCTTGTTACTTTGCCTGGTGTAGAATTGCCCACACAGATTTCTGTTCCAACAACTCTTTGGGGTTATTTACAGCCAAAGTGAATTTCTTTTGCATTGAGACTGTATTCTGAGTTTGGAGGGCACAGTTACCTCAACTCTTAACTCAGAAATAATGCTCTCACCTTTCAAGAAAGAAAGACTTGAATTTATATAGTGCCTTTCATGACCTCAAGACATCCCAAAGCACTTTACAGCCATTTTTGTACTTTTGACATGTAGTCACTGTTGTAATGTAGGAAATGCGGCTGACAATTTGCGCACAGCAAGCTTCCACAAACAGCAATGCGATAACAGTAACATATAATCTGTGATTGGGGGCTAAAAATTGGCCAGGACACCGGGGATAACTCCCCTGCTCTTCTTCGAAATAGTGCCATGGGATCTTTTATGTTCACCTGAGAGAGCAGACGGGACCTCTGTTTAATGTCTCATCCGAAAGACGGCACCTCCAACAGTGCAGCGCTCCCTCAGTGCCCAAAGACTCTGACTTAGGCCGGAGTACGGTTACCTAGGTAACGGTGGCCCTCTGTCACCCCAACCAAATGGTCATTGATCATGCAGTGAATGTCTTGACAGAACTGTGGAGGGATATCGTAGCTTCAAATGCTGTACTCGAGTGGCATCCACACTCATACTCTCGCTCTCACCCTCTCTCATCCACTTACCGGAAGAGGTTACCAAGTAGTTAACTGAAACAGTAACCAATGTTGCCTTTTTTCCCTACCCTAACCCTCCCCCTCGTGCCCCCCCCCCCCCATCACCCTTCCCTCACCCGTGCCATGAGCTCTGTTTTAATGCCCCCACCCCCACCCCCCGCAGTTGTGCTTGAGATCCGACAGTTCAGCGCGGACTTGGAACCTTCCCCGGTCTGCACCGGTCAGACCCCCGCTGAGAAAACAAACACAACACCAGCCGCGATTGAACCTACCCATCTGCACCGATGGAAAAGCCTGATTTATGGGGATTAGAAACAGAACAAAGGAATGCCGGGAGGAAAACCCGGTGCTTCACCCACCCACCTCCTCAAAGGCGAGTGTGTTATTTCCGCATTCAGGAGCAATGTTCCGGCTAAGCCGCAGGGGTCACCTGCATGGCCCTGTGCGGGACGCTCACCGGCCTTTCCGTCGTGGATCCCACCCACGCGCAGAGGTGTGGGTGGGACACGCGTTGGGGGAGGCCAGCCCCACTGGAGGCAGTGCAGCTTAGTGTTGGAATAACTGCGCCACCCCCCCCCCCACCCCCCCTCCCAAACAAAACACCCTCTCTCAGCTCACCGCTTCTCTACAGAGAAGAGCTCCAGCTTGTTCAGTCTTACCTGATGGTCTCAGTTCTGGTATCATAAGCACACAAGAAATAGGAGCAGGAGTAGGCCATACGGCCCCTCGAGCCTGCTCTGCCATTTAATCCGATCATGGACTCGGCTCCACTTCCCCGCCCACTCCCCATAACCCTTTATTACCTTTTTTAAAATATTTTTTTGCACTTCCGCCAGTGCTTCTATAACATTTTAAATATATCCCTCCAAAAGTGGGTACGGTACCATAGTGGTTATGTCACTGGGCTCGTAATCCAGGGGCCTGGACTAATGACCCGTGAGACATGAGTTTGAATCCCATCACGGCAGCTGGGGAATTTAAATTCAGTTAATTCAAAAAATCTGGAATCAAAATCCAGTGTCCGTAATGGTGACCATGAAACTATTGAATTGTTGTAAAAACCCATCTGGTCCACCAATGTCCTTTGGGGAAGGAAGCCTGCCGTCCTTACCCGGTTTGGTCTATATGTGACTCCTGACCCATTGACTCTTAGCTGCCCTCTGAAGCGGCAGCTCACCACCTCCTCCAGGGCCGTTGGGGATGGGCAATAAATGCCGGCCTTGCTAGCGACGCTCACATCCCATGGCACTATTTCAGAGAAGAGCAGGGGAGTTATCCTCAGTTTCCTGGCCAATATTTAGCCCCCAATCAACTCCACTCAAACAGGTTATCTGTTATCATTATCACATTTCTGTTTGTGGGAGCTTGCCGTGTGCAATTTGGCTGCCGCGTTTATTTTTGAAAAGGGCTCAGACCCATTGACTGATGCCACCTTGAATTGCAGTTACTTTGCCTGGTTTACAATTGCCGAATTCTGACGAAGGGTCAGCGACCTGAAACGTTAACTCTCTTTCTCTCGCCACAGATACTGCCTCACCTGCTGAGTGTTTCCAGCCTTTTCTGTTTTTATTTTAGAATTGTCCTTCCAGATTTCTGAGCGAACGACTCGTGGGTAGTTTAGGACTGTGACACGGCAGTGGCAGATGGTTCTGAAGCCTATGTATGGGTGTGTCTTTTGAGACTGGGAGGGAGGGTGAGATTGAAATCAATGGAACAGAGACTGTGTGGGGGACGGGGGGTTTATAGCGGGTGGTCTATCTACCACCCGTTTAGCAACCCCCCCTCCCCGCCTCCACCCAGCAGAGTTGAATTTTACCCCAGTGTGTTTACAAGGTCGGAGGAGTTGATGTCACGAGCCACGACAATAAAGCTGGAGCAGTTTATCAGCCTGCCTCAACAGTGCAATGATAGAGCTCTGAATCGCACCTAGTCACCACGTACAATGAGCCTTTGGTTTCAGTAACATGCAGCAGCAGAGTCGATCAGTAACTGCGGGGACAGCAGACTCCCATGACTGTCCTGTGACTCACAGCATAGTGCTGTGAGCTTTTCATTCACTGAGTGCTGCGATGTATACTATAGATATGGCAGAGTTACAATATTACTGCACTGTACAATGCTGGGGTGAGGGACGGTGTTGGATTGAAAGAAAGACTTGAATTTTATATAGCACTTTTCATGACCTCAAAACATCCCAAAGCAGTTTGCAGCCAATGAAGTACGTTTGGAGTATAGTCACTGTTGTAATGTGGGATATGTGGCAGCTGATTTGTGCACAGCAAGCTCTCACAAACAGCAATGTGATAATGACCAGATCATCTGTTTTTTGTTATGTTGATTTGAGGGATAAATATTGGCCAGGACACTGGGGATAATTTCCCAGCTTTTTTTCCAAATAGTGCTGTGGGATCTTTTACATCCATCTCATTCGAAAGACGGCACCTCCGACAGTGCAGCACTCCCTCAGCACTGTACTGGTTTCAGCCTAGGTTTTGTGCTGAAGTCTCTGTAATAGGACTTGAACCCACAACCTTCTGACTCACAGCGAGAGAGCTACCCACTGAGCCAAGGATGGCACCATTACAGGTGGGATAGATCTTCCTGTTGATGTCTACATGAGAGAGCAATGGTTTGATTGCATCTGAATGGACTGTATTGGCCAAAAGAACTCCAATTTCTGTTTACCCATCACCCCTGTGCTCGCTGACCTACATTGGCTTCTGGTTAAGCAATGACTCAATTTCAAAATTCTCATCCTTGCTTTCAAATCCCTCCATGGCCTCGCCCCTCCATATCTCTGTAATCTCCTTCAGCCTCACAACCATTCCCGAGATGCCTGCGCTCCTCTAATTCTGCCCTCTTGAACATCCCGGATTATAATTGCTCAACCATTGGTGGCCGTGCCTTCTGTTGGCAAGGCCCCAAGCTCTGAAATTCCCTGCCTAAACCCCTCTGCCTCTCTTTCCTCCTTCAAGATGCTCCTTAAAACCTACCTCTTTGACCATGCTTTTGGTCACCTGCGCAAATTTCTACTTGTGTGGCTCGGCGTCAAATATTTTAACTCATAACACTCCTGTGAAGCACCTTGGGACGTTTCACTACGTTAAAGGTGCTATATAAATACAAGTTGTTGTTGTCAAAGGAAGGTGACACTGACAAGAATTTGTTTGCTAAACCTTTTCCCCCCCCCCCCCCCCCCTTTCCCGTGGCATTGAGCAATAACTAAACCGTCACAAAACTCTGGAGAAAATCTAATGAAGGGTTTGAGCTAGTTTTATATATAGAATGGGTAAATGGTCTGTGGTGTTGCTCCTGGGTGGCGTGTGGTCCATGGTCTGTGCAACGCCTCTGTGGAAATCCAGTTCGTTGTCGCAGTGTGCAAATTCCTCGGGTCAATTAGAGGTCACTAAACCCTGTGGAAATTTCAGGCTCCAGGACATTTTTCTTAAGATTTTTCTGCATCTACAGCAAAGTGTGACACCTAGAGTATAATAACCATGCTCCATGCAATATCTATCGACATAGAGATAGATAACTAGACAGATAGAGTGCCTGGGAGAAATTACAGGCAAAATTTAAATATAGCGCTTTTCAGGATGGATGTCCCAAGATGCTTCACAGCGACCACGTTATTTTTGTTGTTTTGTCGGCAAACAGCAGCCAAATTGAGCAGAGTCAGGTGGCACAAACACGGAGTGATCTGTTTCTGGTGCTAGCGGTTCAGGGATGAATGTTGGCCAAGACATTGTGAGCATTCCCATCTCCTCTTTGAAAATGCACCATGGAATCTTTCAAGTCCACCTGAACAGGCCAATGGGGCCTCAGCTTAATTTCTCACCTGCAAAAGGACATAGACAGGCTAAGTGAGTGGGCAAAAATTTGGCAGATGGAGTATAATGTTGGAAAGTGTGAGGTCATGCACTTTGGCAGAAAAAAAAAATCAAAGAGCAAGTTATTATTTAAATGGAGAAAGATTGCAAAGTGCTGCAGTACAGCGGGACCTGGGGGTGCTTGTGCATGAAACACAAAAGGTTAGTATGCAGGTACAACAAGTGATCAGGAAGGCCAATGGTATCTTGGCCTTTATTGCAAAGGGGATGGAGTATAAAAGCAGGGAAGTCTTACTACTTCAGGATATTGGTGAGGCCACACCTGGAATGCTGCGTACAGTTTTGGTTTCCATATTTATGAAAGGATATACTTGCTTTGGAGGCAGTTCAGAGAAGGTTCACAAGGTTGATTCCGGAAATGAGGGGGTTGAGTAGGTTGGGCCTCTACTCATTGGAATTCAGAAGAATGAGGGGTGATCTTATCGAAACGTGTAAGATTATGAGGGGGCTTGACAAGGTGGATGCAGAGAGGATGTTTCCACTGATAGGGGAGACTAGAAATAGAGGGCATAATCTTAGAATAAGGGGCCGCCCATTTAAAACTGAAATGAGGAGAAATTTCTTCTGAGAGCTGTGGAAGCTGAGACATTGAATAAATTTAAGACAGAAATAGACAGTTTCTTAAACGATAAGGGGTTATGGGGAGTGGGAGTGGGCGGGGAAGTGGAGCTGAATCCATGATCAGATCAGCCATGATCTTACTGAATGGTAGAACAGGCTCGAGGGGTCATATGGCCTACTCCTGCTCCTATTTCTTATGTTCCTATGTTTTTATTTAAATTAAGGTTGTGGCAAATCTGGTTGGAGGCATTCCTGTAGGTCCCCTGCAGTCAGAATCAGGGGAAGTCGTAACGGGGAACAAAGAAATGGCAGACCAATTGAACAAGTACTTTGGTTCAGTAGTCACTAAGGAAGACACAAACAACCTTCCGGATATAAAAGGGGTCAGGAGGAGGAACTGAGGGAAATCTTTATTAGTCAGGAAATTGTGTTGGGGAAATTGATGGGATTGAAGGCCGATAAATCCCCAGGGCCTGATGGACTGCATCCCAGAGTACTTAAGGAGGTGGCCTTGGAAATAGCGGATGCGTTGACAGTCATTTTCCAACATTCCATTGACTCTGGATCAGTTCCTATCGAGTGGAGGGTAGCCAATGTAACCCCACTTTTTTTTTCAAAAAAGAGGGAGAGAGAAAACAGGGAATTATAGACCGGTCAGCCTGACCTCAGTAGTGGGTAAAGTGATGGAATCAATTATTAAGGATGTCATAGCGGCGCATTTGGAAAATGGTGACATGATGGGTCCAAGTCAGCATGGATTTGTGAAGAGGAAATCATGTTTGACAAATCTTCTGGAATTTTTTGAGGATGTTTCCAGTAAAGTGGACAAAGGAGAACCAGTTGATGTGGTATATTTGGACTTTCAGAAGGCTTTCGACAAGGTCCCACACGAGATTAATGTGCAAAGTTAAAGCACATGGGATTGGGGGTAGTGTGTTGACGTGGATTGAGAACTGGTTGTCAGACAGGAAGCAAAGAGTAGGAGTAAATGGGTACTTTTCAGAATGGCAGGCAGTGACTAGTGGGGTACTGCAAGGTTCTGTGCTGGGGCCCCAGCTGTTTACATTGTACATTAATGATTTAGACGAGGGGATTAAATGTAGTATCTCCAAATTTGGGGATGACACTAAGTTGGGTGGCAGTGTGAACTGCGAGGAGGATGCTATGAGGCTGCAGAGTGACTTGGATAGGTTAGGTGAGTGGGCAAATGCATGGCAGATGAAATATAATGTGGATAAATGTGAGGTTATCCACTTTGGTGGTAAAAACAGAGAGACAGACTATTATCTGAATGGTGACAGATTAGGAAAAGGGAAGGTGTAACAAGACCTGGGTGTCATGGTACATCAGTCATTGAAGGTTGGCATGCAGGTACAGCAGGCGGTTAAGAAAGCAAATGGCATGTTGGCCTGCATAGCGAGGGGATTTGAGTACAGGGGCAGGGAGGTGTTGCTACAGTTGTACAGGGCCTTGGTGAGGCCACACCTGGAGTATTGTGTACAATTTTGGTCTCCTAACTTGAGGAAGGACATTCTTATTCACCAGACTGATTCCCGGGATGGTGGGACTGACCTATCAAAGACTGGATCAACTGGGCTTGTATTCACTGGAGTTCAGAAGAATGAGAGGGGACCTCATAGAAACGTTTAAAATTCTGACGGGTTGAGACAGGTTAGATGCAGGAAGAATGTTCCCAATGTTGGGAAAGTCCAGAACCAGGGGTCACAGTCTAAGGATAAGGGGTAAGCCATTTAGGACCGAGATGAGGAGAGACTTCTTCACCCAGAGAGTGGTGAACCTGTGAAATTCTCTGCCACAGAAAGTTGTTGAGACCAATTTACTAAATATATTCAAAAGGGAGTTAGATGAAGTCCTTACTACTAGGGGCATCAAGGGGTATGGCGAGAAAGCAGGAAGGGGGTACTGAAGTTTCATGTCCAGCCATGAACTCATTGAATGGCGGTGCAGGCTAGAAGGGCTGAATGGCCTACTCCTGCACCTATTTTCTATGTTTCTATGTTTCTATGTTTGATCATGTGATGATCTGAACATATGACATCCAATCACGACACCTGAAAATGTTTTGGTGCTGGTCTTACAAATGTTTTGGTGTTGTTGAGAATCTTTCCTCGTGGATCCACACTGGCAGCTGTTGCGCTAGAAATTCCAAGAACCAGATGCCACCTGTGAGCCGGGGACCAAGGGTGGGGGGACCGAGGGAGGGGGAATTGAGGGGGGAGGGGGGCCGAGGGTGGGGGAGGACAGAGGGTGGGGAACCAAGGGAGGGGGGATTGAGGGGGGCCGAGGGTGGGGAACCAAGGGAGGGGGACCAAGCAAGGGGGAACCGAGGGAAGGGGGACTGGGACCGAGGGAGGGGAATCAAGGAAGGGGGGACTGGGACGGAGGGGGGACTGGGACCGAGGGAGGGGGACCAAGGGAGGGGAGACAGAGAGGGGAGCTGAGGGCGGGGGGGCCAAATGCAGGAAAGTGATTCGCGGGGGGATTCCAGAGGTGGATGGAACATTGAGTCCACCAGTAACTAATAGCAACTCTCTGATAGGCAATGGCCAGATTTCCCTCACTCTGTTTTTATTTATTTCGCTTGATTTGCTGCCATTTGTATTTCCAGTCTCTGACATTAGGGATCAGTCTCCTGGCTGGTTCCTGGTCTTGGGACATTTCCCGCGTATTTGGGTGACCAGCTTTGAATGCTGTATTCACGGTGTGGGCTGGTCAGGATATTATTTATTACAGCTTCCGTCTTCTAGCCACAGAGTCGGGCTCCTCTGATTTGGTTATATAGTTCAACATCGTATTGGACTCTTCATAGATTTAAAAAAAAATATATAAGGTTTTTCACCTAATTACATGGAATGATTACTAGCAAGGTGAAGCCAAAGAGTGAGGTCGAGAGAAAGAAATCTAGGGGTAGATTTTTAGTTTAACACCCAGGCATAATGGGTCGGCCATCAGCTAAAGAAATCACTTGATTTTCATGTTCCTTTTGAACATAAGAATTAGGAGCAGGAGTAGGCCATTTGGACCTTCGAGCCTGCTCCGCCATCTTGGTGCAGGACCCCAGAGCTGCCATCTTAGTGCAGGACCCCAGAGCTGCCATCTTAGTGCAGGACCCCAGAGCTGCCATCTTAGTGCAGGACCCCAGAGCTGCCATCTTAGTGCAGGACCCCAGAGCTGCCATCTTAGTGCAGGACCCCAGAGCTGCCATCTTAGTGCAGGACCCCAGAGCTGCCATCTTAGTGCAGGACCCCAGAGCTGCCATCTTAGTGCAGGACCCCAGAGCTGCCATCTTAGTGCAGGACCCCAGAGCTGCCATCTTAGTGCAGGACCCCAGAGCTGCCATCTTAGTGCAGGACCCCAGAGCTGCCATCTTAGTGCAGGACCCCAGAGCTGCCATCTTAGTGCAGGACCCCAGAGCTGCCATCTTAGTGCAGGACCCCAGAGCTGCCATCTTAGTGCAGGACCCCAGAGCTGCCATCTTAGTGCAGGACCCCAGAGCTGCCATCTTAGTGCAGGACCCCAGAGCTGCCATCTTAGTGCAGGACCCCAGAGCTGCCATCTTAGTGCAGGACCCCAGAGCTGCCATCTTAGTGCAGGACCCCAGAGCTGCCATCTTAGTGCAGGACCCCAGAGCTGCCATTTTAGTGCAGGACCCTAGAGCCGCCATTTTAGTGCAGGACCCTAGAGCCGCCATCTTAGTGCAGGACCCTAGAGCCGCCATCTTAGTGCAGGACCCCAGAGCTGCCACCTTTTTGCGGCGACCCAAAGCCTTCCCACCCGATCCCCATATCCCTTGATTCTCAGAGTCCAAAAATCTACCGATCTCTGCCTTGAATATAGTCATAGACTGAGTGCCCACAGCCCTTTGGGGTAGAGAATTCCAAAGGTTCACCACCCTCTGAGTGAAGAAATTTCTCCTCATCTCAGTCCTCAATGGCCGACCCCTTATCCTGAGACTGTGACCCTTAGTTGGTTGATCTCAATTCTGGTTTTGATTAAAGATTTTTAAGTTAAATTTTAAGGGAAATTTTAACCTAAAGAAGTGGGTGGGTTTGCGGGGGGGGAGTGGGGCAGTTAGAGTTAAAAATCGAATCCCGACCTGAACCCGCCTTCACTTCCGGTTTTAACGGAGTCGAGTCGGGGGGTGGGCAGCCAATCCACTCCCAGGAGGCGGGTCATCTATTTACATATTATAATGAAGCTGGAAGCCTCTGCTTTAACTTCCATTTTGTCTTTAACTTTAGCTGGACGGTTTTTGCACACATCGTCAAACCCGGCAGCTAAAACAAGGCGAGGGCCGCTGGAGTTAACTGCCTTTACACCTACCTCCTGAATCCAAGGTCCCTGTCTAACTCTCCGCACTTTTCCCCCTCCCTACCCCCTACGATCGTGGATCCACACACCAGGACGCCGATTTCCCCCCAACCCCCCTTCTCAGCAGGCCTACCCTCCCATGAGACCTCCTACCCTCCCCTATACCCTGCCCCACACAGGCCTCCAATCCCCAGCCCGTGACCTCAACGCCCGTGTTCCTCCAGTCCATGATCCTTGGGATCCGATCCTGCGCTCCGCCCTGTTTTCTGGCTGGCCCGCAATCTTCTTCGGACCCCGCCCCTCCTCTCCACCCACATCCCCCACGGTCCTTAAGCCCTGGCAGCTGGGTGATCTGAGCTCCCGCAGTCTGATGGTTTTATCCAATGAACTGGACATTAAGGTGTCAGACCATAACCTCTGCCCATATTTGCTCCCTTCCCTCTTTTTTTTTTAACCCCGCCCCACCCATCTTATGTATTTTTCCCTCTCCGTTTCCCATGCCAGCTGGTAATAATTCCGCCATTCACACCCTATCTCGACTCATCTTTTTCTAACTTGGGCCATTATCATCTCTGGTCGGCCCATCATCCCTTCTGTCTCTCTAATCTCTCCTGTCTCCCACCCTATCACAGACCTTCCCTTTTGTCCATTCTTCCCCTCCCCCTTTCAGTGCTCCTTCAGAATCTGTTCATTTCGAACATTCGCCAGTTCTGACCAATGGGTCACCGACCTGAAACGTTAACTCTTTCTCTTTCCACAGATGCTGCCTGACCCACTGAGATTTCCAGCATTTTCTGTTTTTTTTTATTTCAGAGTCCAGCAGTATTTTGCATTTGTGTTAAGGTGTCATTCACAGGAGACATACATAACGCTCCGACTCTCTTGCTGTGACCATGGAAGTACCTAAGTATCTAATGTGCTTGTCATCGTGAAGTGACAAGTTCTGCATAGTACCATCGATTTTGTTGGAGCTGTAAGCCACAGTGCATGCTGCACGTGTGTACCTGATCAGGTCTACCTCAGACTTCTTACTGTACAGTGTCCTCTCTGGATTCCCCCGCCTGGCAGTCGTACAGGACGATGGAGTCACCGTTGCTGCTGGAGATGGGCGTCTCCCCGTTGGGCGAGAAGGCAAAGCAGTTGATCTTGTCTGTGTTTTCCCGAAATGCCTTGGCCACTCGGAAGCTTCTTCCCGCACCCCCCAATACTGCCCGCCCCCCCCCCCCCCAGCCTGCCTTTGCTGCTTCACTGGTCCCCGACCGTCTTCCTGCCCCACCCATCCCGTACTGCTCCCCCGATCCCAGATGCTCTTTGGATCCCCGCCACCCCCCCCCCCCCCCCCCCCCCCACACACGATCCCGCCCTCCCTTATCTCTACGGCCTAGTGCCACAGGCCTACCTGCCCAGCCTCTCAATCTGGCTGGCTGCAGGTGGGAAATAGAGGCTCCTCATACAAATTAAACCCGGCCGGAAATCCGTTCTCCCGAGTTTGACGACCACCTCGGATACCCCACCCCTATCCCCCACCCTGCCCTTAGCGTTTGGCAGGGTGGGGGTGGGAGATTGGGGGTAGGGGCTTAGATTCAGGTGCTGGTCCCAGAGACGAAAGGACAGAGTTCTAACTGATTGCACTGTCCTATTGGGATGGGAAATTCTTAACTAAAGTTAAACTCTGGAATCTTGTGCGGCACGGGATGGGATGAGGGAGGAGAAGAAACAGACTCTGTTATGAACATAATGCACGGTACCAAAATTCTGCCTCTAGTGTTTCAAAGTTCCAAGACTCATTCTCTCGCTTCCTTCACAAACAAAAAGAAGCATTCTCTCTTGGGCCGAGGCTTAAAGTTATTTGCCATCTCATCACCCCCCTCAGCTGTAAAAGAAAACGGGGCATCTATGTGCACTGGTGCTGTGATACTATCTTGTGGTGTTTTCTGTGTCCCTTTAACATGCAGCAACTCTGGGAAAGGCAAGTGCTTTCTGTGCAGTGTCAAGTTACAGTTTGATGACCAACTGGGGGCTCAAGTCAGCTCCCCTCCCCCACTTCAGATACTTGGCAACACTCGTTCTGCAAAACTTCACAAACCACTGCTCTTGTACAATGCAGTCGCACATTCAGTACACAGTCCAAAACCCATAAATCCCCAACCTCACAGCCAAAGGCAAAACAGGTCTCCCACTCTTTCTCAGCTCTTATCAGTTACCTACCATTCGTTCCTCCTCTTCCTTCCTCGCTCTATCTCTCACTCTCTCCCCCTCATGATCTCTCTTTTGTGCTCTTTCCCTTTCCTACCCCGTCATTTTCTCTTTTTTTCTCTTTCCCTAACTCTGTTCCCATCTCCTCCTCTTTCCTGCTGATTTCCTCTTCCCCTCTTTTTCATGTCTTTTTTCCTCATTCTCTCTCATCTCCCTGCTTCTCACCTTGTTGTTGTTTTTCTCCCTTCCATTTCTCTCTCCCTCTCTTTGCCTATGTTCTTCCCCTCTGCCTCTCCTTCCTATCCTTCTTTCTCTCCCTTTCTCTTTACCTCTCATTCCTATCTCTCTTTCTCTTTGCCTCTCCTTCCTACCCCTCTCTCTCTCATACTCTATGTCTCTCCCACACTGTCCCCCTCTCTCCTCTCCTCTCATTTCTACTGTTTTCCCAGTATTTTGAAGGCTAGGCTGCAGTGATGGCAAGAACGTAGAGAGGTCCAGCTTTGGAAAAGAGCGGTTTAACCCCAGAGTTCCCTCGGCAGTGCAATGGATAAGCCCAAATCCAATCCCGATAGGCCACAGGCTCCTCCTTAGGGCAGTGAGAGGATGCTGCATTCTCCACGCCCCTGTGCAGGGGAGGGAAGATTCATCCAGGGTTCCTCGTGCAGTTCTGATACTCCCACTGGTAAATATATTTCTCCCTCTTCTCTGAGGATGCTGACTGTTGCTGGGGTATAATTCCTGGAGCACCAACAGCCCTCCATTACCTGTGTAGATGACCATTCATTATGTGTGAACCTGTTATGTATACAATAAAGGTACAAACTGAGTACTGTTTAACTGAACAAGGTACAACTTTGCTTCTGCTTTATTACAGCCCAAAGTGCCTGACTCTCAAAATGGCTGGCCTTTTATACCAGAGCAGCACCATGCATGTGCTGCTCAGTAGCCTCCAACAATGACACCATCTGGTGGCTACAAGCAGCATGTACATACATGACAATACCCTCCTCTGAGATCTTAATCACAGTCTTTCACAGGTTGAGATGGTCTGGTGCTTTATGCTCCCTGGTTGACCGTCTCAGTTTGATTCCAGCCTTGGATGAATGTGCGAAGCCTGTTGTAGCTGGTGGCTGGATGGCTGACGTTGGGGGTGGCAGTGACCATGTCAAGAATTGCAAGTCCACTTTTATTGAACAAGTCCGTGATGGGAATTCCGGGTTCACTGATAACCCTTGCGTCCACTGAAGGCTGCTGGTAGTTTGGTTGGTCATCGACGGTTTCTTCGTCCGACTGCTCTGGCTCGTCTGTGTGCCTCAGCTTTGTCTGATCCATGTGTTTCCTGCAAGTTTGCCCATTCATGAGCTTAATAACAAATACTCTGTTGCCCTCCTTGGCCATGACTGTACCAGCGATCCATAATTCAACACCTATACAGGATCATTAACAGAAATCTCCGTCATGTTCTGCGGCTTGGGTGCATTCTTGATGGCTTTGGTTTTCACATCAGTAGGTCTGATGCCATCAGCGGCGATTTTCCTCCCAAGGAATTCAACCTCCGGTGCCATGAAGACATACTTCGAGCGTTTAAGTCTGAGTCCCACTCTGTCCAAACGCAGTAGAACCTCCAGGTTGTTCAGATGTTCCTTGAAGTCACGACCGGTGATCAGGATGTCATCTTGGAACACGACGGTTCTGGGAACGGATTTCAGTAGACTTTCCATATTCCTCTGGAATATCGCTGCAGCCGAACGAATTCCAAACGGGCACCTGTGGTAAATAAACCGCCCTTTGTGCGTGTTAACGCACGTAAGTCTCTTCGACATCTCGATCAACTCCTGCGTCATATAGGTCAACGTCAAGTCCAGTTTTGTGAACGACTTCTCTCTGGCTAGCATCGCAAACAAGTCATCAGCCTTCGGGAACAGGTACTGATCTTGTTTTCGAAAACCTGTTGATCGTAGCCTTGTAGTCTACACAGATTCTGACTGTGCCATCACTTTTCAGCACAGGAACAATGGGGCTGGCCCATTCATTAAATTCGACCGGTGATATTGTTATAGAGGCAAACCTCACCAATGTGTAAGACTTGCCACCAGGGGGCACACCTGTGGGAGACCTAAGGGTCACCTGTGCACCCTGGGCAAGCAGGTATAAAAGACAATCCACCATGCTGCTTTCTCACTTTGGAGTTACATTAAAGAGACCAAGGTCACAATGGTTTCAGTTTACAACACAGTCTTGTGGAGTTATTCTGAACATAATAATTGGCGACGAGTTACAGATTCCAAACTTTCACGTGGTAATGGCTGCCATTGGTATTCTTGAGATTTGTTGAGGGTGATGATTGGGAAGCCTTCGTTGAGCGTCTCGACCAGTACTTCGTGGCCAATGAACTGGACAAGGCTGACATGGCGGTCAAGCGCAGGGCGATGCTCCTCACCGTATGTGGGTCTTCGATATATAGCCTCATCAAAAATCTGCTGGCACCGGTCAAACCAATGGACAAGACTTACACAGAGCTGCGCCCACTGGTTCGGGAACAACTCAAGCCGAAGGAGAACATCCTAATGGCCAGATATCGCTTTTACACGCACCATTGCTCCGAGGGCCAGAACATGGCGAGCTTTGTTGCCGACCTAGGACGCCTTGCGGGGCAGTGAAAATTTGCCAGATCTTTGGGGGAAATGTTGCGGGACTTTTTCGTGCTTGGAGTTGGCCACGAGTTCATTCTTCACAAACTGCTGTCTGCCGAATCCCTAGATCTGAGTAAGGCCATCACGATAGCCCAGGTTTTCATATCTATGAGCGACAACACGAAACAGATATCTTCACAGCATCGAAGCTCACCGGCAAGTACTGTGCATAAAATAATGTTTTCAGCAGGCAGAACTGTATATGGCAGGGCCTACACAACTACAGAGGCCAGAGTTGATGCTGCGGGGGCAGTCATAGAGCCCATCAATGTCGATTCAAGCACTGTGTGCAAAGGCTGTGGAACAATGGGGCACCTCCAGCGAATGTGCAAACGACCTCTGACTCACCATGTGGCAGAGTCAGCAGAGAGCGACCGATCCAGCGAGGATCACGCTGAATAGCAGGAGAGGCTACTCAACCTGAGGTTGAAGAGGAAGTGTATGGGGTACACACCTTCACCACCAAAAGCCCTTCGATAATGTTAAAAGTTAAACTTAACAGCATTCCAGTCTCCATGGAATTGGACACGGGGGCGAGTCATGAGCCAGAAGGCTTTTGAGAAACTGTGAGGCAACAAGGCACAGAGGCCAAAACTGAGCCCGATTCACACAACGCTGTGCACGTACATCAAAGTACTCATACCTGTTATCAGCAGTGCGGCAGTGAAAGTATCATATGACGGAATGGTGCATGATTTACCACAATGGATTGTACCAGGCGATGGCCCAATGCTGTTCGGCAGAAGCTGGCTAGGAAAGATCCGATGGAACTGGAACGACATCAAAGTACTGTCTTCGGTGGATGACGCCTCGTGCGCCCAGGTGCTAAACAAATTCCCGGCGTTATTTGAGCCAGGCATCGGCAACTTCACAGGCACCAAAGGTGCAGATCCATCTTGTTCCTGGGGCACAGCCCATTCATCACAAGGCCGAGCAGTCCCATATATGATGCGAGAGAAAGTCGAGATCGAGATGGACAGACTTCGACAAGAGAGAATCATATTGCCAGTCGAGTTCAACGCGTGAGCCGGTCCAATTGTGTGGTGCTAAAGAGCGATGGGACGGTCCGAATCTGCGGAGACTACAAGATAACGATCAACCGAGTCTTGTTACAGGACCAGTACCCACTATCTAAAGCGGAGGACCTATTTGCAATGCTGGCAGGGGGAAAGTCGTTCACCAAGCTGGATCTAACCTCTGCTTGCATAACACAGGAGCTGGTTGAACCGTCAAAGAAATTGACGTGCATCAACATGCACAAAGGACTGTTCGTGTACCACAGATGCCCTTTTGGGATTCACTTGGCTGCGGCCATCTTCCAGAGGAACAGTTCCAGGCACTGTGGTGTTCCAAGACGACATCTTGATTACTGGTCGCAATACCACCGAACACTTGCACAACCTGGAAGAGGTTCTAAAGCGACTGGACAGAGTGGGACTCAGGCTGAAACACTGAGTCCCTGTTTTCCTGGTGCCAGAGGTCGAATTTCTAGGGAGAAAGATTGCAGCAGACGGCATCAGATCCATGGACTCCAAGATGGAGGCCATCAAGAATGCACCCAGACCACAGAATGTGACGGAGCGGCGTTTGTTCCTGGGACTCCTCAACTATTTTGGTAACTTTCTACTGGGGTTGAGCACTGTGCTGGAACCCTTGCATTTATTGCTACGCAAGGGTGACGACTGGGTTTGGGGTAATTCTCAAGAGACAACCTTTAATAAGGCCAGAAACCTGCTATACTCTAACAAGTTACTTGTATTGTGTGACCCATGTAAACGTTTAGTACTAGATTGTGATGCGTCGTCGTACAGGGTCAGTTGTGTGTTACAGCAAGCAAATGTGTCAGGCAAACTGCAACTGGTTGCATATGCACCAGAAGTTTATCCAAGGCTGAAAGAGCCTATAGTATGGTCAAGAAAGAAGGGTTAAGAAAATGCACAAATACCTATTTGGTCTCCGGTTCGAGCTCGAAACCGACCACAAACAGTTTACTTCATTGCTCTCAGAAAGCAAAGGTATCAGCACCAATGCTTCATCCCGCATCCAAAGATGGGCACTAACATTGTCTGTGTATGACAATGTAATCCGCCACAGACCAGGCACGGAGAACTGGGCTGATGCCCTCAGTCGGCTACCATTGCCCACCACCGAGGTGGAAATGGCGCAACCCGCAGACTTGCTTCTGGTAATGGATGTTTTTTGAGAGCGAGGGGTCACCCGTCATGGCTCGCCAGATCAGGACCTGGACCAGCCGAGAGCCTGTGCTATCACTAGTAAAAAAACTGCATCTTTAATGGGAGCTGGTCGGTAGTTCCCGGGGAAATACAAGATGAAATTAAGCCGTTCCACTGACGTAAGGATGAATTGTCCATCCATTCGGATTGTCTCCTATGGGGGAATCGCGTGGTTTTGCCAAAAAAAGGCAGGGAAACGTTTATACACGACCTGCACAGTACCCAACCAGGCATAGTCATGATGAAGATATCGCACGTTTGGTGGCCCGGCATTGACTCCAAATTGGAGTCATGCATACACCAATATTTCACTTGCTCACAGTTGACCACTGAGCCTGTGGTCATGGCCCTCCAAACCGTGGTCCAGGGTCCACGTAGATTTTGCTGGCCCTTTTCTAGGAAAGATGTTTCTAGTAGCAGTAGTCCAAATGGATTGAATGTATAATAATGTCATCGTGTACGTCCACTACCACTATTGAAAGTCTCCGGGCCATGTTCGCCACCCATGGTTTGCCCGAAGTCCCTGTTAGTGACAATGGACCGTGTTTCACCAGCTCGGAATTCAACGAGTTCATGACCCGCAATGGCATTAAGCATGTCAGGTCCATGTTAAGCCCGCGTCCAATGATCAAGCGGAACGGGCAGTCCAAACCATCAAGCAGAGCTTGAAACGCGTAACAGACTGCTCCTTGCAGACCCGGTTATCTCGGGTCCTGCTCAGCTACCGGACGCGCCCCCATCGCTCACCGGGGTTCCCCCTGCAGAATTATTAATGAAGAGAGCACTCAAAACCAGGCTCTCCTTAGTCCAACTGGATGTCAATGATCATGTAGAAACCCGGCGTCACCGACATAACGCGTACCACGATCGCGCGGCTGTATCGCGTTTCATTGAGGTTAATGATCCTGTGTCTGTTCTCAATTACTGTCATGGTTCCAAATGGATTGCTGGCACTGTTTTAGCCAAGGAGGGGAATAGAGTGTTTGTTGTTAAACTGTTGAATGGCAAACATGCAGAAAGCACTTGGATCAGACCAAACTGCGATTCACTGACAACCAAGAACAGTTTGAAGAAGACTTTACTATCTATGATCCACCAACACACACCCAACCAGCAATCGACCTCGCTATCAACCACGAGGATGAACCCACCATACCCGACAGTCCGATCATGCAGCAATGGTCCGACCAACTCACCCATGCCAGGACTTCAACTCAGGCGATCAACCCAGGAACGCAGAGCACCAGATCGCCTCAACCTATAAATAACTCGTACATAAAATTTGGGGGGGGGGGGAGTGATGTTATGTATGTAAACCTCACCAATGTGTAAGACTTGCCAGCAGGGGGCACACCTGTGGGAGACCTAAGGGTCACCTGTGCACACTGGGCAAGCAGGTATAAAAGGCAATCTACCATGCTGCTTCCTCACTTTGGAGTTACATTAAAGAGACCAAGGTCACAATGGTTTGAGCTTACAACACAGTCTTGTGGAGTTATTCTGAACTTAATAGATATGATCCCTTCACGCTGATGTCTGTCCAGTTCGATTTCCACCCTCTCCCTCATCATATACGGCACTGCCCGAGCTTTATGATGGACAGGTCTTGCATCTGAGTCCATGTGGATCTGCACCTCGGCTCCCGTGAAGTTACCGATACCCAGTTCGAACAGTGAGGGGAACTTGCTCAATACTTGGGCACATGTATCTTCCTCCGACGACAACGCCTTTATATCGTTCCAGTCGCATCTGATTTTCTCCAACCAGCTCCTGCCGAGTAGTGTTGGACCATTGCCTGGAACAATCCACAGCTGTAACTCGTGAACCGCACCGTTATACGACACATTGATTTGTGCACTGCCAATCACCTTTATCAGTTCTTTGGTGTACGTGCACAGCTTGGTGTTAACAGGGCTCAGCCTGGGCCTCACAGTCTTAGTATCCCACGGCTTATTAAATGCCTTCTCGTTCATGATCGATTGACTCGCCCCTGTGTCCAGTTCCATCGATACCAGTATCCTGTTAAACTTCACGTTAATCAAAATTGGTTTACTCTTGGTTATGAAAGAGTACAGTCCATACACTTCCTCCTCTGACATCTCGGATTGCATATCCGGATCCACGCTAGTCTGACTCTCATCCTCCACGTGGTGTGTCACAGCTCGCTTGCTCATCTGCGGACACTTGCGCTGGAGATGCCCCACACTCAGACAGCCTTTGCAACTATATTGCTTAAATCGTCACTGCTGGTGCCGGTGATTTCCCCCACAACGCCAACACGGAAAAGTCAGATACATTCCCGCTGGCGGACTTTGTGGGCAGCCACAGATTTCGCGAACGCAGCCGGATAGGCCCTGCCATGTGCCGCTCTGCCAAACGCCGAATCAATTGCATTTACAGTACTTGCCGAGGTTCGGTTCTTCACCGATATTTGCTTTAAGCTCCTGTCCATCGTCATGCATGAGCGAGCGATCTGGATGGCCCTTTTTAAATGCAACTCCACCACCGCCAGAAGTTTGCGCAGGGTCACCCCGCGGTTGATACCGATAACAAAGACGTCCCGCAGCATGTCTGCCAACACCCTCCCGAACTTGCACGGTCCCGCTAGACGTCTCAGGTCGGCAACGTATTCCGCTGCGCTCTGGTCCTCTGATCGAACGTGTGTATAAAACCTGTATCTCGAGATGATGATTCCAATCATCTGGTTTGACGTGCTCCCGTACCAATGTACACAATTCCTCGCACGTTTTCTCTGTTGGATCACTAGGCATGAGTAGATTCTTTATCAGACCGTAGATCTTTGAACCGCACACAGTGAGGAACACGGCCCGGCACCGATCTGCATCGTCGACCCCCTTCATTTTGTTGGCCACGAAGTACTGGTTCAAACGGCTCACAAAGTCTGCCCAATCTTCTCCCTCCATGAGTCGCTCTAAAAATCCAATCGTGCTCATTTTGCAAACAAAGATTCGTGTATTCTCGTCGCCAAATGTTATGTATGCAATAAAGGTACAAACTGAGTACTGTTTAACTGAACAAGGTACAACCTTGCTTCTGCTTTATTACGGCCCAAAGTGCCTGACTCAAAAAATGGCTGGCCTTTTATACCAGAGCAGCACCATTTGGCCTCCAACAATGACACCATCTGGTGGCTGCAAACAGCAGGTACATACATGACAACCTGTTAGTTAAGAAGACAAGAATTAGGAGCAGGAGTCGGCCATACGTCCCCCCCCGCCCCGAGCCTGCTCTGCCATTCAGTAAGATCATGGCTGATCTTCTACACCAACTCAACTTCCCTATCCTGTTATCCCTTGATTCCCAAAAAGTAGCAATCTCGGTCATGAATGTTCTCAATAACTGAACATCCACAGTCCTCTGGGGCAGAGAATTCCAAAGATTCACCACCCTCCGAGTGAAGAAATTTCTCCTCATCTCAGTCGTACTTGAAGCTTTGCCGCAGTGAATCACGAGCAGAGACCACATGCTCCTCTCACAATGGAACTTAAAGCCAATCTGTACCTCAGCTCCATTTGCCCACCTTTGCGCCACATCACTTGATACCCTAGCCCGAAACAAATCAGCTAACTGTGTCAGCTTGGCTCACGTGGCACCGCTCTCATCTCTGGGTTAGAAGGACGTGGGCTCGAGAAGGCCAGGCTGGAGAGGCAAAGGGAACGAGAAAGGGAGATAGGAAGGAGAGGCAAAGAGAGAGCGAGAGAAAGAAAGATAGGAAGGAGAGGCAGAGGGGAAGAACATAGGAAGCGAAAGAGAGAGAGAAATGAAAGAGAGAAAAAGCAGACTCCAGTTGCCGCACTGGAGAATGGTGAATTTCGCATGAGGGCAGTATTTGTGAGGAGACGATAATCTCAGGCTCCACCATCAGGTACAGCACATGTGAAGGATGTCCTGATGCAATTCAAAGGTGATCAGGATCCCGGCCAACATCCCCAACATCACCGTCACATTGCTGGTGGAATGTTGGCCGAAATAACAACAGTCTCTGCACTGTTTATTTCCTTCTAACTTGAACCTGGAAGGAATCCATCAACACGTGATGAAAGAAGAGCAATGAATTAACTTATAACCTGAACGCAACAGGCAATTCGTAAGTTCTTTGTGTAAATGATAGGTTGGGGGTGTGGGATCTCCTCCATTGTCACAATGTTACCGGAAACTCTCCATCTCCTGCGCTGCTGTGACATCAGATCCTGCTCCAACAACAACAACAACCTGTACTTATATAGCGCCTTTGTAGTGAAACGTCCCAGGATGCTTCACAGGAGCATTATGGAAATTTGACACCGAGCCACATAAGGAGAAATTAGGGCAGGTGACCTCAAGCTCGGTCAAAGAGGGGGGGGGGTTTTTAAGGAGCGTCTTCAACGAGGAAAGAGAGGTAGAGAGGTTTAGGCAGGGAGTTCCAGAGCTTGAGACCGAGGCCACAGAAGGCACGGCCACCAATGGTTGAGTGAGAATAATCAGGGATGCTCAAGAGGGCAGATTTTGAGGAGCGCCGATATTTCGGGGGGGGGTTTGTGGGGCTGGAGCAGATTACAGAGATAGGGAGGGGGCGAGGCCATGGAGGGATTTGGAAACAAGGATAAGAATTTTGACTGTGCCCCGACTGTGAATTCACTTCAGATTCAGCTGCTCCGACTCTGAGTGATGCCGTCCTATTCCACTGTGCAGGACTTTCCCCACATAGGGGCAGTTCTGCGAGTCTTGGCTCCTCGTGCTACACTATCAGAGATGCCATCTTTCGAATGAGGCTTTAAGCCGCAGCCCCATCTGCCCTCTCAGGAGAACGTAAAGGGTCTCATGGCACCAGTGTTCCCTCTAAGCAGCGTGTGTGCAGCTGCCGCGCAGTAATCTGCAAGGTCGCACACAGGACGCTCACCTGCTTTAACAGTGGGAATACCGTGCAATTTAAAGGGACCACGCATTGAAAGAAACAGGCCACACAGAACAAAGCGCAGCTCACAGGGAACGTTGCACGGCGCTATTTTGAAGAAAAGCAAGGGAGTTTCCCCCTGGTATCCTGGGCCAATATTCATCCCTCAATCAACATCACCAAAACACAGGTTATCTGGTCATCATCATGTTGCTGTTTGTGGGAGCTTGCTGTGCGCACATTGGCTGCCGCGTTTCCTACATTTCAACAGTAACTACACTTCAAAAAGTACTTCATTGGCTGTAAATCAATTTGGGACGTCCCGAGGATGTGAAAGACGCTATATAAATGCAAATCTTTCTTAGGTTCAATCTAGTGAAATGCAAATTTAGGACTGATTGCAAGGTAATTACAAGTGAGGAAGGCCATTTGGTCCATCACAGTTAATCTATCCACAGCCAACCCTACATTCATCCCATTGCAACATCCAATTGTTCCTTAATTGATTCCAGGGATTTCCTTCCCAACATTCTATCTGGGAGTCGTTCTGTTGCTGATCACTGTGTGAGTGAAGAATGTCCTGATATCAACTCTAAATGTACTATAATCTTTGTTCCTTTGTCCTACTTTAAAATGATATTCTGTATTATGTTTTCCATTCCCATAACTATCTTCTGACCCAACATCCCCTCTCCATCACTAAGACCACCGACTTCCACCTCCATAACATTGCCGTTGTTACCTCCAGAATCGACAATTCCTTTGCTCTCCTGGCTGGCCTCCCATCTTCCATCCTTCATCCAAAATTCAGCTTTCCGTATTCTAACTCGCACCAAGTCCCGTTCACCCATCACCCCCTGTGCTCGCTGACCCACGTTGGCTCCCGGTCCGGCAATGCCTCGAATTTGACATTCTCATCCTTGTGTTCAAATCTCCTCCATGGTCTTGTCCCTTCCCTATCTCTGTGATCACCTCCACCCACCGAGACCTCTTGGCTGCTCAAGTTCTGACCTCTTGAGCATCCCTGATTATAATTGCTCCGCCATTGGTGGTTGTACCTTCAGTCGTCGAGGCCCCAAGCTCTGGAACTCCCTCCCTAAACTTCTCCGTCTCTCTACCTCTCTCTCCTCTTTTAAGAAGCTCCTTAAAACCTACATCTTTGACCAAGCTTTGGGTCACCGATCCTAATATCTCCTTATGTGGCTCTGTGTCAATTGTTGTCGGATTAGACTCCTGTGAAGTGCTTTACTACATTAAAAGCACTGTATAAATGCCATTTGTTTTTGATGTAGTGCCGTATTTACATTTTCTATTTATTTAATTTCTCACGTACCCCTGTAAGGCCTCAGATAACCACAGTGCAGAAAGCAGATCATCATGTTTGTTCCGTGGAATTGTACATTGCTGTTGATGCCAGAAATAACACAAGTTCTAACAGCAACTGTGTTCATGGCATTCCTTATTGATGTATGTGTCATGTAAATAAGATGGCTTAAGTTAAAACTAACCACCCACCCTGGGGGCTCCAGTAGGCCTTTGCCAACCCTCCAGGATTGGCTTGGAGTCTCCAGGAATGGAAGACTAATCTCCCGGACACTGCCAGCGAGCAACTCTGGGAGAAAAATCACAGGGCATTCATGTTTGATTTTCTTTTAAACACTCTTGTTTATTAGTCACAACAATATTGGAGATGGGGAGAGAGGGTGTGGGGGTGGGGGTGGGGGGGGGAGGCGATGGGGAGGTTCGGGGTCAGTTGATGAAACCTCCAGGAATATGTCCTCCCAGAGTTGGTGACTGCAGAATTTAATGGTTCAGTTAATAAATAAATCTGGAATAAAAAGCCCGAGTCAGTAATGGTGACCGTGAAACTACCGGATTGTCGTAAAAAACCCACCTGGTTCACTAATGTCCTTTAGGGAAGGAAATCTGCTGTCATTACCCAGTCTGGCCTACATGTGACTCCAGACCCACAGCAACTTGGATATGCACTTGAAGTACTGTAACCCATAAGGCTACGGACCAAGGGCTGGAAAGCGGGATTAGGTTGGATAATACTTTGTCGGCCGGCACGGACACGATGGGCCAAATGGCCTCACTCCCTGCTGTAAATTTCTATGATTCTATGATAGATGCTCCTTAAAACCTATATCTTTGACTAAGCTTTTGGTCACCTGCGCTAATTTATACTTATACCGCTCGGTGTCAAATTTGTTGCCTCATAATACACCTGTGAAGCGCCTTGGGACATTTCACTACATAAAAGGTGCTATATAAATACAAGTTATTATTGTTATTGTTGTTGTTAATTCTATGAGCAATGTGCTTGACTCTTCACTGCCCTCTGAAATGGCCCAGCAAGCCACTCAGTTGTACCAAACTGCTGCAAAGAACAGCGGTTCAAGAAGGCAGGTCACCACCATCTTCTCAAGGGCAATTAGGGATGGGCAATAAATGCCGGCTTTGCCAGCCACGCCCACATCCATAGAACGAGTAAATAAAAGTCTGCAAGGTGGGGTCCGTCGGTGAGCAGTGAGGCGCGATTTGTGAAGTTGGCCAAATCCTTTATAAATCAAGTTATCTTTCCCTTCTCATTAATATGTGTTTTGACGTAAAGGAAAAAAGCTTTCAATCAGAAAGACAGATCCAGTTTGAAAACAAGAAATTACAGGGTTTAACACCAATAAGTGCTGTATTGATTTTGCAAATAAGCAACCGGTTAGAGCCAGAATGAGGTACGTCAGCCTGCAAGAGGGAGTTTGCAGGTTAGCAGTGAGCTGCAGCATGTAAAGTTGGCCAAATCCTCCATCAATCGAGTTACTGTTCTCATCCCGTTAGGAACCCTAACAGCAATAGATAACCACATTCTACGCTACATAAACTACAGGTGATCCAAATCTCGCCTGCCCATGTCCTAACTCACACCAAGTCTCATTCACCCACTACCCCTGTGCTCGCTGACCTACATTGGCTCCCGGTTAAGCAACGCCTCAGTTTCAAAATTCTCATCCTTGTTTTCAAAACCCTCCATGGCCTCGCCCCTCCCTATCACTATAATCTCCTCCAGCCCCATACACCTCCCTCGAGATGTCTGCGCTCCTCTAATTCTGCCCACCTGAGCATCCCTGATTATAAATCGCTCAACCATTGGTGGCCATGCCTTCTGTTGCCTAGGCCCCAAGCTCTGGAACTCCCTGCCTAAACCTCTCTGCCTCTCCACCACTCTTTCCTTTTTCAAGACGCTCCTTAAAACCTACCTCTTTGACCAAGCTTTTGGTCACCTGCCCTAATTTCTCCTTATGCGGCTCGGTGTCAAATTTCTTGTTTCATAACACTCCTGTGAAGCACCTTGGGACGTTTCACTACGTTAAAGGCGCTATATAAATACAAGTTGTTGTTGTTGATAGAACAACGCAAGATGTTCGGGAAGTCCAGAACCAGGGTACACAGTCTTAGGATAAGGGGTAGGCCATTTAGGACTGAGATGAGAAGAAACTTCTTCACTCAGAGAATTGTGAACCTGTGGAATTCCCTGCCGCAGAGCATTGTTGAGGCCAGTTCGTTGGATATATTTAAGAAGGACTTAGATATGGCCCTTACGGCTAAAGGGATCAAGGGGTATGGAGAGAAAGCAGGAAAAGGGTACTGAGGGAATGATCAGCCAAGATCTTATTGAATGGCGGTGCAGGCTCGAAGGGCCAAATGGCCTTCTCCTGCACCTATTTTCTATGTTTCTATGTTTCTATGAAAACCCCATGTTGTCAAGATATTCCTAGCTGGTCCAATTGGCACTCATTATCTCACCCTACACTTCCTATCACAGTGCGATTGTCTCATTAACTTATTTTTAAACCACCAGTGCGTCTGACCAGTCAGTCGACTAATCTTCCCTTCTGTGCGCCCACGTGTAACAGTGGAGAGGAGGAGTGGGTGTCAATTGGACACACGCACTCCGCACTAGCAACATCACTTACCACACCGATGGTATTTTTGGTACTTTCTCTGTCGGTGTCCTTGGAGTTAGCATGGCTGGAGCTCACCACCTGCTCCCGTTCCCCCCCCCCCCCCCCCCCGCACCCCACCCCACCTCCCCTCCCCGCGTTCCCCTCCCCCCGCCCATTTAGTCTTCATTTAGAAGCAGAAAAAGAAATGTGCAGCCTTGATTCAGACAGATTCCGAAGCCCAGTGTCGGCTGGGCCTCAGGCCTACCCACTCCAGTGGCAGGGATCACAGGCCAAAGTGAACCAATTTCTAGGCTTCAGTGCCTCAGCTCGCACACGATAATAGGCTGGGCCATTTGGCTGAGGGGCACCCAGGGAACCAGGCTCCAGCTGGTGTCAGCAAACACAGGAGAAGAAATTGGGAAATAGATCAAAAGACTTGCCTTTCACGACCATCGGACGCCTCAAAGCACTTTACAGCCAATGAAGTACTTTTTGGAGTGTAGTTACTCTAGTAATGTGGGAAACGTAATGTAGATAAACAGGTTATACTCTGAAGTAACTCGGATTAGATAAAACAGCACGGAGACCCTTGTGAATAACAAAACAAAAAAACACATGTCGCACAGCAAGATAAGCGTATCTAGAAATAAGAAGTGTAGGGTTATTATGAACACACTAAGCTTGCATATAGGAATATAAAATCAGGCAGCCTTGCAGTGTGCTGGGTCCGGACATTCTCCTCGCACCTGTGGTATCTGAGCTTCAATCCAGTCCCAACTGAAGGCATCAGGAGGGCAAGTAGTTCCCCAAATCTTTCTTTCACAATTAAGTTATAAATTAGGCTGTCCCAATGGCTCATTTGGTGAATGCACCAATTTTTATGTCAGCCATGGCTCAGTGAGTAGCACACTCGATTCTGAGTCAGAAGGTTGTGGGTTCAAGTCCTACTCCAGAGACTTGAGCACATAAATCTAGGCTGACACTCCCAGTGCAGTACTGAGGGAGTGCTGCACTGTCGGAGGTGCCGTCTTTCAGATTAAACCGAGGCCCTGTCTGCTCTGGATGTAAAAGATCCCATGGCACTATTTCGAAGAAGGAGTTAATAGCAAGAGTCCTAGCTAATAGTTAATCCCTCAACCAACGTCACTGAAACAGATGATCTGCTTGTTATCTAGTATTAGGCGGTCCCTCGTATCGAGGGTGACTCGCTTCCACACCAAAAAGGGATGAGTTCACAGGTGTTTCAATGAAGGTCCTGACAATCTCGGTCCCGAACTACATGTTGAAGGGTGGAAGATACCTGTGCGTGGATTCTTTTAACGTGAGGTGGCCGTTGCACACCAGCCATCACGCGGGCTTGACAGAGCTAGGTCTTGATCCAGTGGCAAGGGTTAACCAAGACAACTGGAGACCAAGCTCTGCCGCACGGACCTAGTGCGCACACATCCTATCCATAGATCGCAGTGTGGGCTGGCCTGTGCTCGCCCTGGGCCCTCGTCTCTCCTAAGCCCCAATCACAACGCTCCTGGGCCCCGATTTCGCACTGCTCCTCCGCCCCGATCAAAAATGGATCAGTCAGAAACAGGACTTCACTTAGTCTCCTCTTATCTTGGAAACATCAAATATCAACACTGTTATTTGAAATATCAAAATATTAAACTCCAGCCTAGTTGAACGGTTATTACCCAGCTGAACTGGAAACTCATCGACACAGTCACACCGGGGAGAGGCCGTTCACCTGCCCCGTGTGTGGGGAGAGATTCACTCAGTCATCCCAACTGCTGGTACACCAGCGAGTTCACACTGGGGAGAGGTCGTTCACCTGCCCCGTGTGTGGGGAGAGATTCACTCAGTCATCCCAACTGCTGGTACACCAGCGAGTTCACACTGGGGAGAGGTCGTTCACCTGCTCAGTGTGTGGGGAGAGATTCACTCAGTCATCCCAACTGCTGGTACACCAGCGAGTTCACACTGGGGAGAGGTCGTTCACCTGCTCAGTGTGTGGGGAGAGATTCACTCGGCCATCCAACCTGCTGAGACACGAGCGAGTTCACACCGGGGAGAGGTCGTTCACCTGCCCCGTGTGTGAGAAGGGATTCACTCAGTCATCCAAACTGCTGGTACACCAGCGAGTTCACACCGGGGAGAGGTCGTTCACCTGCTCAGTGTGTGGGGAGAGATTCACTCGGCCATCCAACCTACTGAGACACCAGCGAGTTCACAAGTGACTGCAGGGTTTGGATTCTTCTGTTGTTGCTGCTGTTATTCACATCCTAATCAACTGTGTTTATTCTGTTAGTTGGCATTGATTGTTATCACATTACTGTTTGTGGGAGCTTGCTGTGCGCAAATTGGCTGCTGCGTTTCCTACACTATAACGGTCCCTATACTTCATTGGTACTTCATTGGCTGTAAAGCACTTTGAGACGTCCTGAGGTGGTGAAAGGCGCTATATAAATGCAGGTCTTTCCTTTTTTTCTTTTCACCTTGGAGAACCCGGCTTAGGAACAAGAGGAGGCCATTCAGCCCCTCGACCAGGGCTGATCAGGCCCTCAATTCCATTTAGCTGCCTTTGCTCCATATCCCTCGATCCCCTTGCCCAACAAGAATCTATCCATCCCAGTCTCGAAAGCTCTACGGCCTTTTGGGGGGGAGAGTTCCGGGTGCCCACTACCCTTCATGTGAAAAAGTGCTGCTTGATTTCACTCCTGAATGGCTTGGGTCGATTTTGAAGGTTACGCCCCCTTTGTTCTGGACTCCCCGAGCAGAGGAAGCAGTTTCTCTCCATCACTCGCACGCTCCTTGACTGCTGCCACAGCTTCTAAGTGCGGTAATCTGAGGCAATCACATGCCAGCCGAGACTCACTGGGCAGCACTCTCGCCTCTGAGTTAGATGGCTGTTGGTTCAAGACTCACTCCAGAGCATTGAGCACAGAAATTAGGCCGTGCTGTCCCTCAGGTGAGATGATAAACCACAACCCCATCTTCCCTCTCAGGTGGATGTAAAATATCCCGTGGCACTATTTCAAAGAAGAGTGCGGGGCCAAGAGAGCCGAGGGCCCAGGGGGCAGCACGGGCCAGCCCAGACTGCGATATGTGTGCGCACTAGGTCCGTACAGCAAAGCAGGTTTCCAGTCGTCCTAGTTCAACCCTTGCCAGGAGATAAAGGCCGAGCTCTGTCGAGCCCGTGTGGTGGCTGGTGTGCAACGGTCACCACACGTTAAAAAAATCCACGCACAGGCATCTTCCACCCTTCAATTGGAGTTCAGGATTAGAACATCGGGTCCTTCATTGAAACATCTGTGAACTCATGTGGAAGCAAGTCATCCTCGTTCGAGGGACCATCTATGATGATGAGGATGTAAATATTGGGGCCAAGCACCTTCACACAGCCCCCCTGGCCTGTAAGGTGTAAATATTTGGGCCTAGCACCTCCACACAACTTCCCCAGGCCTGTTGGGTGCAAATATTTGCGCCTAGCATCTCCACACAGCCCCCATGGCCTGTAGGGTATAAATATTTGGGCCTAGCACCTCCACACAACTTCCCCAGGCCTATTGGGTGTAAATATTTGGGCCTAGCATCTCCACACAGTCTCCCTTGGCTACTGCCGCAAGCAAGTCTGAGCCATTTACATCCGCATAGCTTGTTCATCTAGGAAGAGGGGAAAAGTCAGAACGATAACCCACGTTGCTGTGATGACAGAATTTGAGTGAGGTTGTCTGTGCAAGGAGTCAATCAATTACATTAATGGGTCTGTCTGAAAAGGGTAGGTGGAGAGGCACACAGGAAGAGACAACCCAATGGAGAGACAGCAAGAGAGAGCGAGAGAGAGAGAGCGAGGCAGAGAAGATTCAGCATGTTAAATGAGATCTCTGCGCTCCTCCAATTCTGGCCTCCTGAGCATCTCCGATTTTTTATCACCCTACCATCGGTGGCCGTGCCTTCAGCTGCCTGGGCCATAAGCTCTGGAAATCCCTCCCTGAACCTCTCCACCTCTCTACCTCTCTCTCCTCCTTTAAGATACTCCTTGAAACCTGCCTCTTGGACCAAACCTGTCCTGATGTGGCTGGGTGTCAAATTTTGTTTTGATAACGCTCCTGTGAAGCGCCTTGGGATGTTTTACGACGTTAAGGGTGCTGTCTAAATATAAGTTGTTGTTGTTATCATTGAACGAACTGAAGTCAGACTTGCAGAGTGGCCTCAGCAAGGGTCAGGAGGAGCCCGCGGACTTGGGGCCAATTCATCAGCTCTCTCTCGCTCTCAAAGTCCTGGCGCCAAAACAAACCCCCGCTGGAGCCAAGGCTGGTTATTTGGTTCCAGTATTCGGTAGAAGATTCAATGCAGACTGGCTCGTAAACCAACATTGTTTATTGTACTGGTATCCAAGATTCTGGGCAGGGGCGAGGAAGGAACAAGATGCTTGACAGATGGCATCACTCTGCCTCCTCCCCCCTCCTTCGATCCATACCAGACTGCAACCGCCGCCCCCCACCACCCCCGCTGAACTCCCCACATGGCACCGTCCCAATGTGGTCACCTCAGAAACATAACGTTCTCCCGGCGACACTGTCTCTTTAATAACAAAAGCTGCCGAGCGTATTTGGCTTCCCACTTTTGTGCAACTGTCTCCATTTTGATGGACTTCTTGACACGATGCCATGCATAAATTCTCCGGCAAACGGATCCAGGAATATGTAATAAATCCCAGAGGAGACCCACTCTGTGCTAAACTGAGTGGATCAAGGACACAAAGCACAGGCGTCCGCCGCTCATGAATTCTCCTTTGTTTTGTCTTTCGGCTCTGGATGCGGGAGACCACGAGCAGGGCGGAGGGGGAGGGAGGGGTTTGAGCGGGCCATCGCCTCGGCCCGCCCGCCCACCGTGCCAACGTGCCCTCCCTGCCGTCCGTGTCCACGTCACGGCCTTCGGGAGTTCCCTCTCCTGCCCTTTGCTTGTCCGACAAATCGAGGGGTGGCCCTCGACTCAGTGGGCAGCACTCTCGGTGCTGAGTCTGCAAGGCGGTGGGTTCGAGTCCCGCCCCGGAGACTTTGAGCACAAAAGTCCAGGCTGGACACTCCAGTGCAGTGCTGAGGGAGTGCCGCACTGTTGGAGGTGCCGTCTTTCAGGTGAAACGTTAAACCGAGACCCCGTCCTCCCTCTCGGGTGGCCGTAAAAGATCCCGTGGCCACTATTTCAAAGGTGACCAATATTTTTCCCTCATCCAACATCCCTCAAACAGATTATCTGGTCATTGACACATTGCTGTTTGTGGGAGCTTGCTGTGCGCAAATTGGCTGCCACGTTTCCTACATTACAACAGTGACTACACTTCGAAAGGACTTCATTGGCTGGGAAGCACTCTGGGATGTCCTGAGGTCCCGAAAGGCGCTATATAAATGCAAGTTCTTTGTTCTTTCTCGATGGACTGCAGTTGCTGTAATTATAGTGCTGAAAGCAGCCCATTCGATCCGAAATCTGCATATTTCTGCTTCCTGCCCCCACTGAGCGCACAGATTGGGGGAATCAGCAATTATGTCAGTTGTGGTACTGCTGTTGAATAAGTGTCGCCTTGTGCCATGATCCTACGCTCAACAACAACAACAACTTGCATTTATGCAGCGCCTTTAACAGAATATCATCCTCCGGTGTAAGAAACACAATCAACACTACACCAAAGAAAGATTTGCATTTATATAGCGCCTTTCACGACCTCAGGACGTCTCTTTACAGCTAATGAAGTCTTTTCTGTAGTGTAATCACTAATTTCAAAGAAGAGCAGGGGAGTTATCCCCCAGTGTCCTGGCCAATATTTATCCCCCAATCAACATCACTAAAAAAAACAGATTATCTGGTCATCATCGCGGTGCTGTTTGTGGGAGCTTGCTGTGCGCAAGTTGGTTGCCGCGTTTCCCACATTACAACAGCGACGTCACTCCAAAAGTATTTCATTGGCTGTGAAGCGCTTTGGGCCGTCTGGTGGTCGTGAAAGGCGCTATATAAATGCAAGCCTTTCTCTCTTTTATCACTGTTTGCCCTCCCACACCTTTTCAGGTGAGTACATGCTCCAGTTGGTTTGTTATTGAAGTATAATGTGGATAAATGTGAGGTTATCCACTTTGGTGGTAAAAACAGAGAGACAGACTATTATCTGAATGGTGACAGATTAGGAAAAGGGGAGGTGCAAAGAGACCTGGGTGTCATGGTACATCAGTCATTGAAGGTTGGCATGCAGGTGCAGCAGGCGGTTAAGAAAGCAAATGGCATGTTGGCCTTCATAGCAAGGGGATTTGAGTACAGGGGCAGGGAGGTGTTGCTACAGTTGTACAGGGCATTGGTGAGGCCACACCTGGAGTATTGTGTACAGTTTTGGTCTCCTAACCTGAGGAAGGACATTCTTGCTATTGAGGGAGTGCAGCGAAGGTTCACCAGACTGATTCCCGGCATGGCGGGACTGACCTATCAAGAAAGACTGGATCAACTGGGCTTGTATTCACTGGAGTTCAGAAGAATGAGAGGGGACCTCATAGAAACATATAAAATTCTGACGGGGTTAGACAGGTTAGATGCAGGAAGAATGTTCCCAATGTTGGGGAAGTCCAGAACCAGGGGTCACAGTCTAAGGATAAGGGGTAAGCCATTTAGGACCGAGATGCGGAGGAACTTCTTCACCCAGAGAGTGGTGAACCTGTGGAATTCTCTACCACAGAAAGTTGTTGAGGCCAATTCACTAAATATATTCAAAAAGGAGTTAGATGAGGTCCTTACTGCTCGGGGGATCAAGGGGTATGGGAGAAAGCAGGAATGGGGTACTGAAGTTGAATGTTCAGCCATGAACTCATTGAATGGCGGTGCAGGCTAGAAGGGCCGAATGGCCTAGTCCTGCACCTATTTTCTATGTTTCTATGTTTCTATGTTATTGGCCCCGACCGACTACCAGCCTTCTGGCACTCACACGACCAGACACATGACTTGGGGGGAGGCAGCGGAGGACTTGCATTGACCATGGACCCCAAACTCCAGCAAGAGTTGAAGGCACGGGGGGGTGGGGAGAGGAGTAGAAGCGTCCCTCATGGGGCGGACCCGCTGCATACTGGAACACTCTGTCTGGTTGCCGCAGCTTATGAGGGAGAAGGCAAAAGACTTGCGGCGCCCTCTCAGTATAAAGTACCCTCTCTGTAACACTCTCCTCCATGTTAGTGATAGAAGCATCCGTTCTGTGCTGAGGCAGCTCCCACAGTGCGCAGTACATTGACCCTATTGTTCGTCTGTTCATCTGCTGCGGTTGCTGCAACACGCTCTCACTTTCCATTACTGGTGGCGCTCCCTCGAATGAAATCTTTCCCTAGAAATTGGGTGGGGCAGCGTTCATTTTTCAGACGCTGCGCGGGCCTCCTAAGTGCCCAAAATGGCGGGCAGGGAGCGCACACACTTTACGGCCGGATGTGCAATGCTCGCCATATTGGATAAGGATACATTCTGACAGGGCTTGACGGGGTAGATGCAGGGAGGATGTTTCCCCTGGCCGGAGAGTCTAGAACCAGGGGTCACAATCTCAGAATAAGGGGTCGGCCATTTAGGACTGAGATGAGGAGAAATTTCTTCCCTCAGAGGGTGGTGAACCTTTGGAATTCTCTATCCCGGAGAGCTGTGGATGCTCAGTCGTTGAACATATTCAAGACAGAGATCGATAGATTTTTGGATATTAAAGGAATCAAGGGATATGGGGAAGGTGCAGGAATTTTTTGAGGATGTTTCCAGTAAAGTGGACAAAGGAGAACCAGTTGATGTGGTATATTTGGACTTGCAGAAGGCTTTCGACAAGGTCCCACACAAGAGATTAATGTGCAAAGTTAAAGCACATGGGATTGGGGGAAGTGTGCTGACGTGGATTGAGAACTGGTTGTCAGACAGGAAGCAAAGAGTAGGAGTAAATGGGTACTTTTCAGAATGGCAGGCAGTGACTAGTGGGGTACCGCAAGGTTCTGTGCTGGGGCCCCAGCTGTTTACATTGTACATTAATGATTTAGACGAGGGGATTAAATGTAGTATCTCCAAATTTGCGGGTGGCAGTGTGAGCTGCGAGGAGGATGCTATTAGGCTGCAGAGTGACTTGGATAGGTTAGGTGAGTGGGCAAATGCATGGCAGATGAAGTATAATGTGGATAAATGTGACGTTATCCACTTTGGTGGTAAAAACAGAGAGACAGACTATTATCTGAATGGTGGCAGATTAGGAAAAGGGAAGGTGCAACGAGACCTGGGTGTCATGGTACATCAGTCATTGAAGGTTGGCATGCAGGTGCAGCAGGCGGTTAAGAAAGCAAATGGCATGTTGGCCTTCATAGCGAGGGGATTTGAGTACAGGGGCAGGGAGGTGTTGCTACAGATGTACAGGGCCTTGGTGAGGCCACACCTGGAGTATTGTGTACAGTTTTGGTTTCCTAACCTGAGGAAGGACATTCTTGCTATTGAAGGAGTGCAGCGAAGATTCACCAGACTGATTCCCGGGATGGTGGGACTGACCTATCAAGAAAGACTGGATCAACTGGGCTTGTATTCACTGGAGTTCAGAAGAATGAGAGGGGACCTCATATAAACATTTAAAATTCTGATGGGTTTAGACAGGTTAGATGCAGGAAGAATGTTCCCAATGTTGGGGAAGTCCAGAACCAGGGGTCACAGTCTAAGGATAAGGGGTAAGCCATTTAGGACCGAGATGAGGAGAAACTTCTTCACCCAGAGAGTGGTGAACCTGTGGAATTCTCTACCACAGAAAGTAGTTGAGGCCAATTCACTAAATATATTCAAAAGGGAGTTAGATGAAGTCCTTATTACTCGGGGGATCAAGGGGTATGGCGAGAAAGCAGGAAGGGGGTACTGAAGTTTCATGTTCAGCCATGAACTCATTGAATGGCGGTGCAGGCTAGAAGGGCTGAATGGCCTGCTCCTGCACCTATTTTCTATGTTTCTATGTTTCTATGAAAGTGGAGTTGAGGTAGAAGATCAGCCATGCTCTCATTGAATGGTGGAGCAGGTTCGAGGGGCCGAATGGCCTACTCCTGCTCTTAATGTTATTATGTCCTTTACCCACACCTGAATCAGGCTTTAGGCATGGGAGGAAATAGCAGAGGCTCTGACCATAATTTTCTAATCCTCTCTGGCTACAGGTGGAGTGCCAGAGGACTGGAGGACTGCTAACGTTGTACCTTTGTTTAAAAAGGGAGAAAGGGATAGACCGAGTAATTACAGGCCAGTCAGTCTAACCTCGGTGCTGGGAAAATTATTGGTAGAAATTCTGAGGGACAGGATAAATCTTCATTTGGAAATGCATGGATTAATCAAGAACAGTCAGCATGGATTCATTAAGGGAAGGTCATGTCTGACTAACTTAATTGAATTTTTTGACGAGGTAACAAGGAGAGTCGCTAAGGGTAATGTGTTTGATGTAGTGTATATGGATTTTAGCAAAGCTTTTGATAAAGTCCTACATAGCAGGTTGGTCAAAAAAGTAGAAGCCCATGGAATCCAAATTGGCTCAGAGGCAGGAAGCAAAGGGTAATGGTTGATGGGTGTTTTTGTGACTGGAAGGATTTTTCCAGTGGGGTTCCACAGGGCACAATACTCGGTCCCCTGCTTTTTGTGGTACATAAGAACATAAGAAATAGGAGCAGGAGTAGGCCATTTGGCCCCTCGAGCCTGCTCCACCATTTAATAAGATCAAGGCTGATCTGATCATGGACTCAGCTCCACTTCCCTGCCCGCTCCCCATAACCCTTTATTCCTTTATCGCTCAAAAATCTGTTCATCTCCAATATGAATCTGTTCATATTCAATGACCCAGTTTCCACAGCTCTCTGGGGCAGAGAATTCTATAGATTTACAATCCTCTGAGAGAAGAAATTTCTCCTCATCACTCAATTTTAAATGGGCGGTCCCTTATTCTAAGACTATGTCCCCTTGTTCTAGTTTCCCCTATGAGTGGAAATATCCTCTCTTCATCCACCTTGTCGAGCCCCCTTATTATCTTATAAGTTTCAATAAGATCACCTCTCATTCTTCTGAACTCCAATGTGTATAGGCCCAACCGACTCAACCTATCCTCATAAGTCAATCCCTTCATCTCCAGAATCAACCTAGTGAACCTTCTCTGAACAGCCTCCAATGCAAGTAAATCCTTCCTAAAATATGGAGACCAAAACTGTTCGCAGTACACTAGGTGTGTACAGTTGTAGCAGGACTTCTCTGCTTTTATACTCCATCCCCCTTGCAATAAAGGCCAACATTCCATTTGTCTTCCTGATTACTTGATGTATCTGCATACTAACTTTGTGTTTTTCATGTACAAGGACCCCCAGGTCCCTCTGTACTGCAGCACTTTGCAATTTTTCTCCATTTAAATTATAATTTGCTTTTCTATTATTCCTGCCAAAGTGAATAATGTCATATTTTCTCACATTATACTCCATCTGCCACTCACTTAGCCTGTCTATATCCCTTTGCAGATTTTTTGTGTCCTTTGAGGGGAAGTATATCAATGATTTAGATTTCAATGTAGAGTGCATGATTAAGCAGTTTGCAGATGATACAAAAATTGGCCGTGTGATTGACAGTGAGGAAGAAAGCTGCAGGCTGCAGGAAGGTATCAATGGACTGGTCAGGTGGGCAGAAAATGGAAATCAATCTGGAGAAGTGTGAAGTAATGCATTTGGGGAGGTCTAATGAGGTAAGGGAATACACATTAAATGGTAGGATACTGAGAAATGTAGAAGAACAGAGGAACCTTGGAGTGCAGGACCACAGATCCCTGAAGGTAGCAGGACAGGTAAATAAGGTGGTTAAGAAGGCATATGGAATACTTGGCTTTATTAGCAGATTGCAGGGAGGTTATGCTTGAACTGTATAAAACACTAGTTAGGCCACAGCTGCAGTACTGTGTGCAGTTCTGGTCACCACATTACAGGAAAGATGTGATTGCACTGGGAGAGGGTACAAAGGAGATTTACAAGGATGTTGCCAGGACTGGAGAATTTTAGCTATGAGGAAAGATTGGATAGGTTGGGTTTGTTTTCTTTGGAACAGAGGAGGCTGAGGGGAGACTAAATCGAGGTGTACAGAATGATGAGGGACCTAGATATAGTGGCTAGGAAGGACCTATTTCCTTAGCAGAAAGGTCAATAACTAGGAGGCATAAATTTAAAGTAATTGGTAGGAGGTTTAGAGGGGATTTGAGGGGAAACTTCTTCACACAGAGGGTTGTAGGGGTCTGGAACTCACTGCCTGAAAGGGTGATAGAGGCCGAAACACTCATAGCATTTAAAAAGTACTTGGATGTGCACCTGAAGTGCCGTGACCTACAGGGCTATGGACCAAGAGCTGGAAAGTGGGATTAGGCTGGGTAGTTGTTGGTCGGCCGACGTGGACATGATGGGCTGAAATGGCCTCCTTCCGTGCTGTAAATTTCTATGATTCTATGATTCTCAGAAGCCCCAAACCAGCTGTGGCTGTACCTCTGCGAAGCTCACTCTGTTGATCCCCTGGCCGAGTTCGCCTTCTCAGTCCTCAGCTATTTTCCCTGTAATTTTTTGGGGCTCTGCAAGGCCCCTTAAAGTGCCTGCGCTGGCCATGCAAAATACGGCTCGGTTTTTACGTGGGATCGCTGGAGCAGTGCGCGGCCCGGGCACCTTACAGCCAACGCTGGTCCTTGTATTTTTCAGATGGATCAACCTCGTTATAGACCAACAACAACAACTTGCATTGATATAGTGCCTTTAAAGTAATAAAACGTCCCAAGGCGCTCCACAGGAGTGATATCACACAAATGTTGACACCGAGCCATATAGGAGATATTAGGATAGCTGATCAAAAGCTTGGTCAAAGAGGTAGGTTTTAAGGAGCGTCTTAAAGGAGGAGAGAGAGGCAGAGAGGTTTAGGGAGGGAGTTCCAGATCTTAGGGCTGTGATGGATGAAGGCACGGCCACCGATGGTAGAGCGAAGGAAATAGGGGATGTGCAAGAGGCCAGAATTGGAGGAGCGCAGAGATCTCGGGAAGTTGTAGGGTTGGAGCAGGCTACACAGATAGGGAGGGGCGAAGCCATGGGCGGGTTTAAGCATGAGGATGGGAATTTTAAGTTCAAGGTGTTGCCAGACCGGGAGCCAATGTAGGTCAGCGAGCACAGGGGTGATGGGCGAGCAGGACTTGGTGCGAGTTAGGATGCGGGTAGCAGAGTTCCGGAGGAGCTGAAGTTTACGGTGGGTGGAAGGTCGGAGGCCAGCCTGGAGAGCGTTGGAATAGCATCATCTGTCAGGGAGAGATAGGTCTAGATGAATGTACGTTGGGAGCTGGGTTTGGTAAATCACACAGCGGACTGTGAGCGACATAAATGGGACAGTGCAGTGTTTGGTTGTGGCTGTTCTCAGTGTTGATGGATTGTCAGTTGTGGATTCTGCACAATAAAACCTGCTCAGCTGACTGCCCTGACATTACTCTGCTGAAGTAGTTTACATCTATTCGCAAGCGGCTCCCGAAAGAGATCAGATTTATAATGGATTGTCACCTTTATATATTGTGTGGAAAATGTCTCTGTTCTTCACTGGACCACTGAGTCCAGGATCGACACCTTGTCCAGAGAGAGAGAGAGAATCGCACCGTGTGTTCCACTAGGAGCCCGTGTCTGTATCCGAGAGAAATTCTAAACCCTTCGCACCTCCTGTTATCTCAAAATTTATTTGAAAATCTCTTGACGTGCCTTTTAATTTGTGTGATCAGTAAATCTGGTATTACAAGAATTAGTCTCCTCTTTCACACTGACGAGTAGTTTGAACAGCAGACAGCCAGGAATAGAGAACGGAGGACTAGGTTCTCAGAACAGGGGTCCTAGAACATGGGATCTAGAACAGGAGATCAAGAACATGGGATCCAAACCATGGGATCTTGAACATGGGATCTAGAACATGGGATCTGGAACATGAGACCAAGAACACGGGATCTAGAACATGGGACATGGAACATGGGACCTGGAACATGGGAGCTAGAACATGGGACCTGGAACATGGGAGCTAGATCATGGGACCTGGAACATGGGACATGAACATGGGACCTGGAACATGGGAGCTAGAACATGGGACCTGGAACATGGGAGCTAGATCATGGGACCTGGAACATGGGACATGGAACATGGGACCTGGAACATGGGAGCTAGAACAAAGGCCCCTACATTACAACACTTCATCTCAAAAGTGCTTCATTGGCTGTAAGTGCTTTGGAACTTCCTGAAGTCGTGAAATGTGCTATATAAATGCAAGTTCCTTCTTTCTTTTTCGGATATTCAGGACCAATCCTGCAATGTGAACGTGGAAACTAGCACCGTACAAACTCCATATAACCGGCGAGATCATGAATCAAATCCTGTTAGATCCAAGCGATCCACTTGAGTCAAAGCGTACCGTAATTCAGCAAGATACCATGGAGTGTGGAACCGAAAGTCTCAGTCTTCGGGACAGGATGAGAAATAAGAGAAATGATTAGCTCAGAAATGACTTTAAAAACAAAATTGCTCACAGGATGTGGACGTTGCTGGCAAGGCCAGCATTTATTGTCCATCCTTAATTGGCCTTGCAATGAGCCACCTTTGAGTGGTTCTCTAGGCCATTTCAGAGTCAACCACATTGTTGTGGGTCTGGAGTCACATGTAGGCCAGACCAGGTAAGGACGGCAGATTTCCTTTCCTAAAGAACATTAGTGAACCAGATGGATTTTTAATGACAATCCAGTAGTTTCATGGTCACCATTACAGACATTAACTTTGTATTCCAGATTTATTTAATAAACTGAATTAACATTCCCCAGCTGCCGTGGTGGGATTTGAACTCATGTCTACAATCATTAGTCCAGGCCTGAGGGTTACAAGTTTAGTAACATAACCACTATGCTAGCGTTATAATGCAAGAATAGTAGAGGAACACTTCAGGATTCTGGATGATAGCCTTCTGCCCTCTCTACGCGGGAGTCCTCCCTCTATTTATTGGGGACTTGGCCTGTTGGGTGTTGCACGGAGCAGTCCCGTGCAATCGGTTTTTAAGTCGGTTCACGGGCTCCCAGGCCGCCTGCAATTTCTGCGTTCCGGAGGAGTCCGTGTTCCATGTTATGCTGAATGTTTGAGGTTGCAGCCCCTGTTCCAATACTTGAAGGTGCTGCTTCTCAATTTCTGGTTGCACTTCAGTCCCACACTCCTGATCTTTGGGCACCCTGTGCGGAGGGGAGCGGGTAGGTCCGAGGGCCTCCTCGTAGGACTGCTCCTGGACACGGCCAAGGGTGCCATCAGCCGGTCCAGGCAGCAGGCGGTCGAGGGGGTCGTTCAGCACGACTGCCTGCCTCTCTTCCGCGGTTACATCCGAGCCAGGGTGTCCCTGGAGATGGAGCACGCGGTGTCCACCGGTACGCTCGCGGCCTTCCACGAGAGGTGGGCACCAGAGGGACTGGAGTGCATTATTACCCCCGGCAACCAAATTTTAATTTGATATAAGTTACCGTAAAAGTTTCATTTGAAATTTGTCGCTTCTGGTGCCTAAAGGAGGTGCTTGATTTTACGTTCAACTAACATAGTTGATAGTCTTCTGCCCACTGCTCTCACAGAGGGGCCAATGTAAACAGGTTAGTGCTGTCATTGAACAGACGGACGGCAGGTGAATG